>NW_024062703.1:0-600000 GCF_006381635.1 Hibiscus syriacus
CGTGTATGGGGAAGGAAAAACTGCCAAAAAGCAATGATGTGATGGGTACAAAAACTGTGGAAAGAGAAAAAGTAAATGTCAGAAATTAAATTAAATAAAAGAAACAAATCAAAAGAATATCTGTCCAAGTAATGCTTTGTCCTTTCCTCCCTTTGGTAACCGCTCCTTGTCGGTTTGCAGCAAGTGGTCCCTACAAATCAGATCAAAAATTAATTACAAAATAAAATAAAATAAAAACTAAAGAAAAAACTTGAATGTTAAATTTTATTTATGCACAGACACAAATTCAATGCAGAGGCGAATTTTGGTTCTCCTCTGGGCACGCTTCAGTATCGTGCAGCCGAACACGTCTTGTTGTGCGGTGGTGGAATTCCATTATAGGCTTTCAGCGCTGGCCATTGACCTTGAAGACCTTCCCATTGTCTATTCTCTTGATGTCAACAGCTCCATGGGGATAGACATAATGCACCTCAAATGGCCCTGACCATCGATTTAAGTTCCCAGAAAGAGTTTAAGTCTGGAGTTGTAAAGCAAGACTTGTTGCCCCACATGAAAATGCCGTGGCATCAGTTTTGGTCATGCCACTCTTGGTTTTCTCCTTGTATATATCCGAGCATTCTCATATGCTTGTGCTCTAAACTCTTCCATTTCATTAAGTTCTAATAATCTCTTCTCCCTAGCTAGTTGAGCATCGAAATTCAATCGCTTGATAGCCCAATAAGCTTTATGTTCAAGCTCAACCGGGAGATGACAAGCTTTACCATACACTAACTTGAAGGGTGACATCCCCAAAGGAGTTTTGAATGTTGTTCTGTACGCCCAAAGTGCTTCATCCAACTTTGGCGACCAATCATTTCGCTTTGGGTTCACCACTTTCTCTAAAATCTGCTTGATCTCTCGATTAGATATCTCAGCCTGGCCATTTTTCTGCGGATGATATGCCGTGGCAATCTTGTGTCGAACTCCATATCTCAGTAATGCCTTGGCAATCAACTTGTTATCAAAATGGGTTCCTTCATCACTGATGATAGCACGAGGTACTCCAAACCGAGTGAAAATATACTTGTGCAAAAACTTGAGTACGGTCTTAGACTCATTCTTTGAAGTTGCTATTGCTTCCACCCACTTTAACACATAATCCACAGCAAGCAATATATATAATTTTCCTTCAGAAGATGGGAATGGTCCCATGAAGTCGATGCCCCATACATCAAACAGCTCTATCTCCAAAATATTTTGCAGCAGCATCTCATGTCGTCTGGAGATGTTTCCAGTCCGTTGGCATCGATCACATCCTTTGTAAAATGCTTGGGCATCTCTAAACAAAGTTAGCCAGTAAAAGCCTGATTGCAGGACCTTAGCAGTAGTCCTTGTTCCACCAAAATGGCCTCCACTTGGGGCCGAATGACAATGGTACAAAATATTACTTTGCTCCTCTTCAGGTACACATCGTCTAATGAGCTGATCGGCACAATGTTTGAACAGATATGGCTCATCCCAAAATAGTGCCTTGCATCATGCTTGAACTTCTTTTTAGCTTGACTATTCAAATCAAAAGGCACAATTCCACTAACAAGAAAATTAACAAGGTCAGCGTACCACGGGATTTCCGCGGCATATAAAATTTTCTCATCAGGAAATTCCTCTTGGATATCTACAGTGTCATGGTATTCAAAATTGTTCTCTAGCCTAGATAAGTGATCAGCAACTTGATTTTTAGTTCCTTTTCTATCTACCACCTCTAAGTCAAATTCTTGCAAAAGTAAGATCCACCTAATAAGTCTAGGCTTGGCATCCTTTTTGTTCACTAAGTATTTTATAGCCGAATGATCAATGTGAACAATAACTTTAGTGCCTATTAGGTAAGGTCTAAATTTATCAAAAGCAAAAACCACGGCAAGTAATTCTTTCTCAGTGGTGGTGTAGTTCAATTGTGCTTCATTTAAAGTGCGGCTAGAGTAATAAATAACATGAAAAATTTTACCTCGGCGTTGCCCCAAAACAGCTCCTACGGCATAGTCGCTTGCATCACACATCAGCTAAAATGGTGATGTCCAGTCGGGAGGGACTACAATGGGTGCCGAGATCAGTTGTCGTTTCAGCTCAGTAAATGCGCCGAGGCATAATTCGTAAAACACAAAGGGTTGGTTTTGTTGAAGCAATGTGCACAAGGGCTTAGAAATCTTGGAGAAGTCTTTGATAAATCTTCTATAAAATCCAGCATGTCCAAGAAAACTTCTTATTCCCTTGACCGAAGTTGGTGGTGGCAATTTTTCAATCACTTCAATTTTCTCCTTGTCTACCTCAATACCCTTGTGTGAAATTTTGTGGCCTAATACAATACCTTCAGTCACCATGAAGTGACATTTTTCCCAGTTTAAGACCAACTCAGCCTCCTCGCATCTCTTGAGAACTTTTGCTAAATTGTCGAGGCATCGTTCAAAATCATCCCCACAAACAGAAAAATCGTCCATGAATATCTCCAGAAAATCCTCAACCATATCTGAAAATATAGCTTGCATACAGCGCTGAAACGTTACCGGGGCATTACAGAGTCCAAAAGGCATCCTCCTAAAGGCAAAAGTGCCATAGGGACAAGTAAATGTAGTCTTCTCTTGGTCCTCTGGTGCGATGTCAATTTGATTGTACCCCAAGTACCCATCCAAAAAGCAATAGAATGCTTTGCCGGCCAATCGATCCAACATTTGGTCGATAAAAGGTAGAGGAAAGTGGTCCTTCTTCGTAGCTTTGTTGAGTTTTCTATAGTCCATGCATATCCTCCAGCCGGTCACAGTGCGAGTGGGTAATAGCTCATTATCCTCATTCGTAACCACCGTCGTGCCTCCTTTCTTCAGAACACATTGGACAGGGCTCACCCATGAGCTATTGGAGATAGGGTAGATCACTCCAGCATCAAGCCATTTCATAATTTCTTTCATCACTACTTGCTTCATAACAGGGTTGAGTCTTCTTTGTGGTTCAATTGAATTGCCGTGGCAATCTTCTAGCAGAATCTTGTGCATGCAGATCGTGGGACTAATGCCTTTCAAATCGGCCATAGTCCAACCAATTGCTTTCTTATGCTGCATCAAAACACTTAACAAACTTTGCTCTTGGTTAGTAGTAAGGTTAGCGGAAATAATCACCGGTAAAGTCTCATCGCTACCTAAGTAAACATATTTAAGATGCCCTGGCAAAGTCTTAAGCTCTAGATTGGGTGCATGCACTAATGAAGGCTTAGGAGAAATGAATTCATCAAAATTCATAGGTTCAAAATTCATACCTGATCTAACTTGTACTAAGCTAGATTGCTCCTCCAAAATTGGAAAGTCGTCGGACTCCACTAAGCTTTCATCATCCACCCAATATTCATTTTCTGCTAGATGAATGAAGTTGTTCTGGCAAAGATGTTCAGTCTCTTCTTCAATTACTGAGTTCAATTCAGAAATGCCTTGGCATTCTTCAGTGTCATCAACATATTTGAGCGTTCTAAAAACATTGACAGTTACACATGATCAGCCACTTCATGGTGAGTTCACCTTTTTCACAGTCTATCAATATACGTCCAGTGGCTAGGAAAGGTCTTCCCAGAATGATTAGTGCCTTGGCATCAACTTCGCAGTCCAGAATTAAGAAGTTGACTGGAAACACAAACTTGTCCACCCTTACTATGACATCCTCGACTCTCCCTTCAGGTTTAACATGGGATTTGTCGGCAAGTTGTAAAATAACTGAGGTGGGTCTTGCATCTCCTATGCCAAGCTTCAAGAATATCAATTTTGGCATTAAGTTGACACTTGAACTAAGATCACATAAAGCCTTTCCAACAAAATTAGCTCCAATTGAACAAGGAATAATGAAGCTGCCCGGATCATTTCTCTTTGGCGGCAACTTACTCAATGAAGAACAAAATTCTGTTGCCATGGCAACAGTCTCTATTTTCCTCTTCTTGGTACAGATGTCCTTCAGAAATTTGGCATACATCGGCATCTGTTCAACAGCTTCCAAGAGAGGTATATTGATATGGAGCTGATCAAGAATGTCTACGAACTTCTTGAACTGAACTTCATCATTATGCTTCTTCAATCTTTGCGGGAAGGGTGGGGGAGGTCTAGCTTCCTTAGCTGTAGGAATAGAATTTTCTTTTGCCTTGGCATCAGAATCTGGTACCTTGGCAGAATCCTCCTCCTTGTCCTTATCAGAAACTCTATCATCTTGTAATTCAGCTTCAGTAGTGGGATTAGAATCATCATGCTGTGGCCCACTATCCTTGACTTGTCGATTGATTTGTGTTCCACTCCTAAGAGTTAACACATTGCAGTGCTCTTTTTTCAGGCCCTTTAGTGACTTCAGTATCACTTGGCAAACGTCCTTGCTGACGCTCTTACAATGCCGTAGCAATCTGACCAAATTGACCTTCCAAAGCTCTCAGAGACGAGCTATGGCTTTGAAGTAAGGCGCATTGACTATGAAGTAAAGCTCCTTGATTCTTAATTGAAGTAGAATGGTCTTGCAGCATTGTCTTCGTAGTAGATATGAATTCTTGAATTGTAGCTTCTAAGGAACTTATGCTCGCTGAAGATGAAGCTCCTTTGTTAGCATTATGCCATGGCATAGCATTTTGGTAACTTTGAGGCTCATTGTGATTCTGCTGCCTAGTAGGTTGATTAGCATTGTGGGCTCCTTGATTTCCCCATAAAAAATTAGGATGCTGACGCCATCCAGCATTATAAGTGTTTGAGTAAGGATTGTTGCTGCCTCGATTGTAATTGCCTACAAAGTTGATGGACTCATGGTTGGTTGGGCATTCGCTCTCGTGATGATTGCCTTGGCATAACAGACATGCCAGACTAGTTGTTTTCACTTCCTTCACATCAGTGGAACATTATAAGTTCTTCAACATATTAGTAATAGCGGAGAGTTGAGCGGACACCGAATCTTTGGCTTCTAACTCGAATGCTCCATGTGCTCTCCTCCCACTCCCAAGTCTTGAGGAAGGAAATTGATAATCATTGTTAGCAAATTCTGTCCAAGATAGCAAACGCCTCCGTAGGTGATTTATCCAGCAATGTCCCATTTGCCGAGGCATCCAGTAACATCCTCGTGGGTGCATTGACTCCATTATAGAACATGACCACTTGAGTCCAATCATGAAAACCATGATTTGAACACTTTCGAAGCAAACTCTTGTAACGATCCCAACACTCATACATGGATTCGTCGTCGCCCTGGCGAAAAGATGATATTTCATTCCTTAGCTGCGTATTCATATTCGGTGGGTTGTACCTCAATAAGAAGCTCTTGCAAAGATCGGCCCATGATTCCATCGAACCTGCTGGTACACCACTCAACCAAGCCCTTGCTCAGTCACGCAATGAATACGGAAAAAGCTTTAATTTCAGAAAATCCTCATGCACTCCTTCTTGGCGTAAAGAATCACAAACTTCCAGAAAATTACGAATGTATTGCCTGGCATCTTCAGTTGGCATACCCCCAAACTGCCCAATGGAATTCAACATGTTGAACATGACTGGTTTCAGCTCGAAATGTGCAGCTTGAATTTCGGGTGCCACAATCCCAGGATTCAGATAATCCAACATCGGATTTAAATGATCTCGAATAACACGAGGCCTGATAGCAGGTTCAGCATTGTTTAATGCCTCGGCATTCTGATTTCCGTCATCTTGACCAATGCCTTGGTTTCCAATCTGATACATTTTCTTGAGCACGTCTTCTTCTTCTAAAGAGTCTTTCAATCTCAGGTTCTATTGGTTCCAAAGGCTCTTCAGAATTTCTTCTAGGCATACACTAAATAAACCTGAAAAATAAAACAAAAATATCAAGTAAACTATACAAAAATAAAAATACAAAACAAAATAAAATGCTCTGGCAAAACTAAATAACTTCAGGCTGTCAATCCCCGGCAACGGCGCCAAAAACTTGTTACGTGTTGTGAGTACTATAAAATATACGCAAATAATGTGCAAGTATACACAATCGCTCAAGTAATATAATGATGAGTGAGTATCGTCTCCACAGGGATTGGGTGAAATCACAAAAGTCTAACCAAAGCAATGCACTAAATTATCTAAGTATAGTTAGTCTTGATATATACAAATGTCACGGCAATGGATATGTGTATGCTGGGGATGCGAATTGATGGTGTGATGGTGTAACAAATGGAAATGCAGTGGCAATGATGGATGTTTAATGTTGAGTATTGTGAAATGTTGAGGCAATGAGAATTGGTAAAAACAGTAACTAAAAAGATAAGTAAATAAGAAGAAAATAATCCTCACGTGACAAGCTTCCAATGAATGAATGGTAAGGATTGGTCTAAGGTTGCTAAACTTATTTCTCAAGTATATCTAAGCTATCTTGTCTTTACTTACTCGACAGGGCTTTCCTAAGGTGTTCAAAAGAACTAACAGAATAGGATGCCAAGGCATCTGCTCTCACTCAACGATGTTGGACAGCCTACCCTATTGATGAAGACACCCTTTTTAGTCGTTGAAATCCTATCCTAGTCTCTTCCGAGATCTAAGGGATTAAGTTATAATATTCCTAGGCCGGTTCAAAGCCCCTTGCAAATACCATAACCCATTGCTTATGAGGATCTTATCTTGCGTTTCTTCCGAATACTTACAAGTATTTTTAGTTTAGGATTCTTCCGAATACCTAACCTTCATCTAAGAGATGGACATTTCCATGCCTCTTACAAGCCTAGATGGTGAAGCATTCATAAGCAAAGAAAATAAAGAACCAAAATAAACTTAAATATACCATAAAATAAAGTTTAAACAACCATTCAACCAACCACCACCAAATAAGTTAGTTCATGGTGGGGTTCAAAATATCCAAACACAAAGCCATGAAAAATCATTCCAACAACCCACAAAATAATATAAAGAAATAGCAGCAAAAAAGGAAGTGAGAAGAAGCCTTCGACGCGCCACCGGAGGTCTCCTCTCGGCCACCACGAACCACCTAGCTCGCTAGCTCCTTTCGGCGCCTAGCTTGCCACTCCTTGGAGCTTTATCAATGGAGGAATATTCCAAGGAAGAAGAAAGGAAAAACAGAAAATAAAAATCTAATTTTTCTGCTCTATGCGTGTGCTCACCCCTCCTCTCTCTTCTCTCTCCCATGAGGTGTCATATATAATAAATAAAATATCTAGGGGTAATGATGAGTTTGCTGGGTGCAAAATACCCCTCATACCCCTAGAATCACATTTTGTGCATGAATCTTATCCTCCAAGTGGCAGTGGTCCATTGGTAGCTCTGGCAGGTGGTTACAACAGTCCTCCACGTGCAGGGACAGCTGTCTAGTGCCAGCTGTCCTGATGCAGAAATATCTTTTTGTCCTTTTCTGCGCCAGAAATGCCAAGGCATTTCAATCTGCTCTAGCAATATGTGATGCCGCGGCATTACTTCCCAAAGAATCCTTTTTCTTGCTATTCCCTGCACACCATAGACAAACTGCACCTTTCCCTTAAACAACACCATTGAGAAATAAAATAGTACAACCACCACAAATGCAACTATATGCAACTACATGATCCTAAAATGACTAAAATGAGCTTTTAAACAAACAATAACTTAAGTGAAAAAGGCTTTAAAAGTAGCCTTTTTAGGAAGTTAACAGTGGTCCCTCTGATCTGTTATGCGATTGTCGAGTGGCACCCCACTGATCGCATGCTCCGGCAATTTGGTTTTGTACAACCAATTCCGGAAGCACCTCGTAATATGGGCCAGTTGTATAACATAGATCGACGCGGTAAGGCAGATACAAATTGGCTGATGAAGCATTATGAGTGGGTCATTATATGGGAGGATCGACATCAGCGCCTTCCCTATAGGGAACCCATTTATGTTAACGACTTGACGGTTGCAGATGATTATTATGAGTGGTTCAACAGCAATGGGAAATCGTTTCTGTTTTTCAAAGCTTTTCGAGGATGCACGAGGACGGAGCATTCATCGACGTCGATAGAGACGTGTACCGTCACAACCCCATCATTCCCCCTACGCATGGATAGAGAGCAGGTGCTTCCGGTTCGTCGTCAACTGCACCACCGGAACCTTCACAGTAACCACCGTCTACAGCGACGTATAACCCGCAACCATATTTGATGCCGCCACCTCCTTTCCCTTACCAGATGTCGCTGCCACCATCACAGAGTTATATGACCCCTCTTGGAGGATATTATGGGTCTATGTTTGTAGATCTGACTTGGGGTTCATATGCTGATTATTTGGTAGGTACAGCCTCATCACCGATGGCCGCCGTACAGACACCTCTTGTACAGTTTTCTCATTCATCGATGTCTGAGTTTTCTGAGTTTTCCTAGTTTTCTATGAGCGGTGGGTTAGTCAGTCATATACCTCTAGAGTTCTTATTCTATGGAGGTGCTACATCATCATCAGTTCCTCATCAATAAAATGTATTTGCTCATGACGACGACGACGACGATGATGATGATGACAGTGATGAGTCACAACCAGTTATACGAAGAAATCCTCCTCGAGATCGACATCTATCGTCCTGTGGAATACATTCGCACCGTAGACATCGATAGTTTTTTATATTTTTATATTTTATTATATTTGTATTTACTTATTTATTGGACTTTCTTTATTGTAATTTTTATTATTATTTATCATTTAATACTTAATTTATTTTGTTAATTTTGTTGGATTTTTTGTTAATTAATTTTTTTAATTTTGTTTATTACCATTTAATACCAGTTATTGTAATTTTTTTTATTATTTACCATTTAATACTTATTGTAAGTTTGTTGTATTTAAAATTTTATTCAAATACCAAATTGCTATTAGTTGGATAAAATTTAATAATTATGTTCGATAACTTTCTTAAGTTTTTCACTTATTATCTCTTTTATTATAATCACATATAACGCCAACGTCGAATCTCGTTTTCTTGTATTATTTTTTTAATCGTCGTCAGTGGTTATCAAATGACATTAACTTTAAGTAAATATAAATTAAACTACAATAATTATTATTTGATAAACAACAACTACATCAGTTCCTCATCAATGGTTACTTGATGACAAAAGAAGTGGACATGTTCTTCTAGTGTGTCATGAGTTTCTATAATGCCCACATTTTTTATCGTGTCTAGATGTTTCTCGAATATCCATATCACAATGAATTTGAGTGGATTTTATACGACCACGTTCTATCAATAAAGTCGGATATTGTACAATCGGAACCCAATTCTGAACCTCATTAGGGTCTTTGCCATTACCTATGGGGGGAACTCAAATTCGTATACCTTAAACACTTCTGATAGTAGGTATACGAGATCCACAAAACGGTTATAGTCTTAACGGGTATGCAAGCAAGCTGTTATCACATGCGAGCATGGATACTTCAGAGCTTGAAAAAAACCCGCAGTCGCACCATCTGTCCCGTAGATTTACTCTTAACGACACATCTTCAATCCCCTTGAAGAGGTCGCAACAACTCTGTGGCGCAAACAATTCACGCGTTCTAGAGAAGCTTGTTACAGACATTCCATTTGATGTAACAATTTTTTTATAGATTTGTAACTAATCTAGTGTGATAGACATGACCGCCTTGCATCCATGTTTGAGCTTGTCCCCCGAACTTCGCAAAAAGAGCCCACAAACGAAAATATATAGTTTTTACCAAAGCCGCTACAGGTAAGTGACGTGCACCCTTTAAGGTCGAATTGATTGCCTCAGCCAAATTGGTCGTCATGTGTCCATATCGATATCCACCATCATATGCGTTTGTCCATATTTCTTTATCAATGAGGCTGATGTAATCGTATCCTTCCTCGTTCTTCGCCCGTAAATCTTGAAGCATGGATTCAAATGTTTGAGGTAGTAGTTCATAACCTGAGAAAAAAATGTATTACTTACTAACTTTGTTTCTTTAAAAAAAGGAAATGATCGAAAGAAAAAAAACTACAACAGTTTCACTTACCCATGCGCACAAGTAATTGGCGCTCATCATTCTTCTTGAACCTTCCATGGTAGTTCGCATCAATGTGTTGGATACAATACCTATGTTGGAAAAAGGGTGGTTTCCACATTGGACCCAAAGACTCCATTGCTGCTTTGATCCCAGCTCCGCGATCTAAAATGACACAGATTTTTTCCCTCGTGATAACATGTGAACTTAAGTTTCAGAGGAAAAAAGCCCAAGAATATGTATCTTCTCCTTCAACAAGAGCAAAAACAACTGGAAGAATATTGTGATTACTATCTTGGACAACTGCCAATAGTAAAACTTGTTTGTATTTTCCATACAAAAAAGTCTCGTCGATCTGGATCACAAGCTTGCAGTATTTGACAACATGAATGCACTATGGGTAAGTCCAAAAAACCCGGTAGAATTGGTATCGATCGCGAAGAACTCGATCATTATGGTATGCATGGAAGGTTTAGAAGTCCACAATTGTCCCAAGATTCAACCTCCATACCACCCTAAACCAACTTGGAAGTTTGTTATAAGATGCATCCCATTCGCCGTGAAGTTTTTTAATGGCATTCGGCTTTGCCTTCCATGTTTTTTTGTACGAGACGGAATACCCATACTACGATTGTATAACTGAAATCGACACATCAATAGCTATAAGTGAGCTTGCTTTTACCATGGGCATGATGGCTTGGTAGATCACTTCAAAGTCCAAGTTTGGATGATCTTGGTTGATCCTTCCAGAACAACATGTGTGAGGACCGTTGTATACCGTTAGTTCACATATACTGTTTTTCCTCTTCCTCTTCGATACGCGAACCATCCAATTGCATCCGTTTTCAAATCGGGCACAGTGGCATACATATTTTTCTGTCGTAGAGCGGGCGACTTTGGATTGAACAAAATTACGGATATTATAATTTTTTATAGCCATCGTCGCTTCTTCTTTGCTTGAAAACTCCATGCCTAAAGATAACTCACCATTATTTATTGATGAGTAAAATCCATAGCCACCAAGATGAGTTATATCCAGAAATTTTGACCCGTACATTGCACCATAGTCAGCTTCATACATGTGTGTTAGAGGATCAGTTTATGTCACATTTGAGGGAACTTCATCTACATCATCATCGGAGTTGAGTTGCGGTGATTCTGGTGGAGATGATGGTTCCTCCATGCTCTCCACGTTTAGGTCGAAGAACTTACTGCTTGCATGCCTTCCCCTTGAACTAGAAGGCATATCGACATTGAGATCGAAAAAGCTCACAGTCGAATGCCTCCCCTGGAGCTTGAAGCCATTGTGTCAAATGGAAACTGCACAGATTGTTGTGTCGAGAGCATCTCCATATTAAGGTCAAAGAAATTGACAGATGAATGTCTTCCCCTTGAATTGGACGCGATGTTGTCATACTGATTGTTCGTGGACCCACCTCGGTACAGATCGTAAGGAGTTGCTGATGAATGTCTCCCCATTGAAGTTGATGGGATGACACCATGATGCGGATTTCCTATTATGGCATTAAAATCATTACACATTACTGTAGTTGGGCTGTCAACTTGATCAGCTTGTTCAGCTAGCCCATAGTGGGAGCTTAATGACAGACCCTGAATAACACGTACTTCAATAAACTTTGCATACATCTCCGTATCGACGTCTGAATAATTATTTTGAGAATCAACCATCATTTCAACATCATCATTATTCGATAGTTCTAACGCTGTATAACAATGATGCTGGAAATCTGTACTGAAGCGTCAACATTCTTCTAGTACTTACAACATGAACCTTCCTTGAAATCTTTGTTATTAGCTCCTCAAGAGTTATGTTTCTCTTGAAGGATATTTTAACATAATGATTTGATACGAAAATGACACCGGTTTCATCTTCTCAAATTTCTCCATCATAATAAACAATAGTTGAAATTCGCGCCATTCTTAGAGTTTGAAAGTGAGACAATCTTATATCTGTAAAAAAAACATGAAACAAGCCTAATTAAATAAATAATATATGAATTAAAATATAACACAATAAAATTTGTACACATAAACGTAAATAATTTAAATAATATAATTTTATATTATTACCGTATCGGCAAAAATATTTCGACGTATGCTCCCGCTTTTCAATTTTACAACCACAAAAATTAATTGAAAACAATTAGTACAATATTTTTTTCAAATAATCATATATAATTATAAAAAGTATTAAAAAATTACCTTATAACGAAAGATCGAACGAACTTCTGAATCAAATATAGGAGGATTTTCGGGTGTTATTTACTGATTGAGAGGATTATTGTATTAGTTTTTCTATTGAGAGGGAGTTGTGAGAAAATTTACGGAGGAGAGGGGTATTTATAGTCGAGAGGAGATACTTTAAACCCGAGAAGTGCGGATGCAATTATACAAGACGCGGCCCATACACCGCGTCATTCTAAGGCATGTCATAATTGCAAGAAGACGCGGCCAATGCACTGCGCTATACCCCTACGTGACAGAAGGCGTGACCCATGCACCACGCCTTACCCAGCATGTTGTCATGTTAGCATAAGGCGCGGTGCATGTCTTACCCCACGTGGCGCCACATCAGCGTAAGACGCGGTGTATGGATCACGCCCTCCTTCGAAGTGTGTTAGATCAGAAAAAAAAAATGAAAGAGTGTCTAACAGGAAAATAAAGTTTTAAACGGTGATTTTTGGGGAAAATCGCCCTTTAAATCACGTGAAATTATTACAAGGGATATTGGAAAGAAGTAGCGGCGGCTGGAAGGCCAAACCAACAAGAAGATATTGAATTTATGTACTTACCATACAATTTCTTTTTAAAACCCCCCACATGTTCCACGTGTTTAAATTGGAAGAAAAAAATCTTCAATAAACTGTTTCTTTTTTTATTGGACAAAATATATCTTCCGCCTTATAATTATTATTACATTACACAGAGGTCACTTTTTCTAAAAAATTTAATTTAGTTAGAAAATAAAAATACTATTATAGAAAATCACTAACTATTAAATATTAGACGTAACAGTGATGCGGCACAGTATAATAACAATTTCAATTCCTAAAATCTTTAAATTTTATCAATTTCTAATTAAAATAATTCAATTAATTTAATCTTTCTTCTTTTTTAGTTTTATGCTCTTTTTAAAACTATTAAATCTTTTTAAATATTAGACGTAACAGTGATGCGGCACAGTATAATAACAATTTAGTCTTTCTTCTTTTTAAGTTTTATGTTCTTCTCCCATAAATGCTACATCACTTATCCGGTATAATAACAATTTAAGAATTACTACTTTATGGTAGAATGTAAATATAGAATATGAATGACTCATATTTGACTGTATCGCAAAATAGATTAAATTGATAAAAAAAATTAAATGGTTAGATTTATTGAACTATTTTAAATTATGATCAACTTGATAAATTTTATAAATTTTAAGAATTAAAATTATTATTATATCATATCACATTAAAAATATGTTTAAATTTTAGTAAACTACATCAGATGTCACTTAATATTAAGTGGTGTATTGCTTGTACCATTTAACTTTCAATTTCTCCAATTATAGCACTAAACTTTGATTTTGGTTTCAATTATGCCACTGGGCCGTTAAATTTTAACGATGCAATGACATGAACGATTCTATCCATCATTCTGATAATGTATACAAAATAGCGTCATTTTGCCGCTATTATTAAAGCCCAAAATGACATTATTTTTGGCATTGGACATCAAAGGTGTATCGGTTTTACCACTTAATTTCAACAAAAAAAAAATCAGTTTTCGGCACTAAACTTTTTTTATCATTGTTTGTAGCCAACTGTCGACCATCATTGGTATTCCTTCGCAACAACATCAGTATGCAAGCATTTGCATTTCACTATTCTTTCTTCTCTTAGGATTGGTTTTCCACAAAACTAACAAAATCAACAAAAATCCATTTAAAGGTTCAACATGTTAACACTTTGATTTCCTTAAATGACTGTTCGGTGAGACTATTTTTGAGATATATTGTTTGTCTTCTCGAAATAATGCTTCTTACGTTCATATTTTCAAACAAACACCGCAAGCTTTCAAATTCAAGAAAGCCCTCAACCACTAAAAATAATGGATTTTTTTTTGCTTAATTTAATCAAATTTATGTGTGATTCGTGGAAAATCAATCCTAGAAAAAGAAAAGAATGAAATATGAGTGTATTTGTACCAAACTATGGCGAAAGATGATCAATGACAAACAATGATTGGTTGTCGCCGAATATCGAAAAGTTACAAAGTGATATGTTTAAAATTTTAGTGGCAAACCCGATACACCCTTAAAGTTCAATGCCTAAAACGATGTCGTATTAGTCATCAATAACTACACCAAAACGATGTCATTTTGTCCATGTCATCACATTGTTTGGATTTTAACAGCTCAGTGGCACAATTGAAGTCAAAACCAAAGTTTGTTACTATAATTGGAGAAATTAAAAGTTTAGTGATATAAACGATATACTACCTAAATCTCAATTATATCTAATTGTAATTTACCCTTTAAATTTTAACTATAAACAAATATTTATAATAATATTTTAATTTAGATTTGCTTTCAAAACATCGGTGCCCACCTCAACGCAATCTCACATACGCATTCTCCCCTTTATATATTCTCATTTTTTTCACCTTCCCCTCTATAATATTATAATTTTCTTCTTCATCAGGGAAAGAAAGCTAATAGAAAAAGTCAATTTTCTTCGTTGATTATCCTCATCATATAGTATATATATATATATATATATATATATATATGCAGATGAGACGAAACTGCAACTTGGAACTTCGGCTCCTTCCTTCTGGTTTTTCCGGCCACCGTCGTGACATGTATGTACTTCCCTTTCCATGGCGTTGGAATACATTGGGTGCAATGAATAATATTATCTGCGACTGACTTTGTTTTTAATGATTGAATGAAGGGTGGAAGGAAGCAGCGAAAGCCCAGAAAATCAACACCAACAGCTGACGATTTTCTACAATGGAAGAGTTTGCGTTTGTGATGTTACAGAGCTCCAGGTATTTCATTTTTAGGTTAATTAGGAGTGAAAAGAATTTATAAAATTTTAAAATATGTTATTAATAGAAAATATAACGAAAATATTTGATTTATTTTTAACAATGACTACCATCACCAATCCCCTTCATTCATGGATGATGTTAAACGGATGTAATGGTTTGTTTTGGTTAATGATAAAGATTTGTGCAGGCAAGAGCCATTCTGATGATTGTTAACCGAGAAACGGCTCCTGCGTCGGGACGGGAACCGGCTTCACCGATGTTACAATCTCCGATAAAAAGCCCAAGTACCGGACTTCCCACCGACATTAAGAGATCGCTTCAACGGTTCCTCCAAAAACGAAAGAATCGGATCCAAGCTACCTCTCCTTACCATTAATATTTGGTGCAATAGAAATAATGTGTCTTTTTTTGGGTAGAAATCATTACTAGTAATGATTCCATTGAAGGAGATTGCCCATGGAGGCTTTCTTTTGTAAATGTGTGTATGAAATATGGTAATAGCTAGCTTCAAGACCATGATGAATTTTAAATTTTGGGTAAAGAACGAAAATGGTCCTCAATTATAGGATTAAACTTTATTAATTCTCTCGATTATTAAAAGTTACAAAATGATCATTCGATTATAGTGTTGCTTTGTTGAGTCCCTTGACTATTAAAAATTATAAAATGGTCACCCGACTATTCATTAAGTTTGAAACTCGTCCTTCTCCGTTAAAAAATATATGATATTCTAAGATGAACATTAACTTGTTGACTGTGACATGATAAAATTTGATCTCAAAATTTTAAACGACTATAATATCTCAGTCATCATGTTAACATACAACTTAAATAACCATCAATTTTTTAACAGAAAATGATGAGTCTGAAATATAATGAATAGTTGAGTGATCATTTTCTAACTTTTAATAGTCTAGGGACTCAACAAAACAACACTCCATAGTTGAATAGTTGAAGGATTATTTTATAACTTTTAATAGTCGATTGACTTAATAAATTGTACCCTAAACTCGGAGGACCATTTGTATTTACCCTTATTTTATAGACTTTGGATCTCTACTGTTCCCATGAGTTTCAAATGTGACTTCAGTAAACTGCTGACTTTTAGTGTTAACCAAATTATTCAAGCAGGATTAAAAGCTTATTTATTGATATTTTGACCATTTCTATTTTGATAGGAATAATTCAATTCAATTTTTAAATATTTTATAATTTGATTCATTACAAATTTCATTTTTTTATCTTTTGAGATTTGAAAAAGTTAATTCATATTTTAAGTTATTATATTTTGGATCATTATATTTTATAAAAATTTAAAAAAAAATAGTTATTAGTTAATATAAAATTTAAACGGGTGATTTTTAAAATTTTACTGTATATAAATTCAATTCTAATCTCTTTTATTTATTGTATTTATCTACAACGACGAAATTAGAAATTTAATTTAAGAGAACAAAGTATAATTAATAATAAAAAAATAGAGATAAAATAAATAAATTAAAATTTAAAGAGCTAAATAAATAATTGTCTCTATATTCTTTAATGATTAAAAAAATTGTTTTGGGGAAAGGGGGCAATGGCCCCCAAGCTCCTAGATAGTTCCGTTACTCTTTATTGATAGAAAAGGGACAGTGATAGTAATCTAGTTTAAGCTTGTAAAAATAACCAAAAATTAAACGAATAGTTTGTGAACCTTTCAGTGAGAAGTTCGTTTACGTTCGATTATTTATTAAACGAAAGAATATGAATAATATTTTATATTCGTTTAATTAAATGAACAAACATGAACAAAAGATTCGTTCATTCATTTACGTTCTTGAACGTTCGATAATCCGTCCGTTTATGTTCATTCATTTATGTTCGTTTGTTTATATTCGTTTATGCCCGTTCATTTATGTTTTCCGGTCCCGTTTGAAATATAAAGATTTAAAAATCTTAAAACCCATTAATATTTTTAAACTCAATTAATTTTAAACCCAAATAAAAGTAATCAAATCAATTAAAGAAAATATAAATCCTAAAATTATTTGAAAATAAAAAAAACTCTTCTCAAATATAAATCCAATTAATTTTATGTTCGTTCGTTTATATCCGTTTACGTCATTTATTTGTGTTTGTTTATCATTTAAACGAATTAACATGAAAGAACACGAACAAGCTAAATTTCTTAATGAACGAACACGAACAAGCTAAATTTCTTAATGAACGAACATGAACAAGAATTTTTGTTCATTTAGTTGTTCGTGTTCGTTCGTTTTTTCGGTTAAAGTTAACAAACAAACATGAGCATACCTTCATTCTTGTTCGTTTGGTTCATTTATAGGCCTAATCTAATTGTTTGAATTAAATTTAAGTCCAGGTAATTTAAGTCTAAATTATATTCAATTTAAGTATAATTTAATTTAAATTAAATATGATTTCAATTTAGTTTGAGTCTATGATAATTTGGAAAATCAAGTATTAGATAATCATTACTGAATCATGTCCACATCCAATCGATCAATTTTTGGGTCAATCAACCTTTGTATCTTCATATCATTTTCAAGTTGAGATGTATACGAGTCTAATCAAACATACATAAAATTAATGATATATTCTTAAAATATATATATATTTTTATTTGTCAATCTTATCATTTAGGTATAATTTCATCTCAATCATTTAACATTTTGAATTTAACATCATCACTAAGAAATTCAATATAATTAAGTTTTGTAACATCCCAAAATACGGGTTAGTGACTAAATTATAAAACTTCAGAATTTGGTGATTAAAGTAGGATGATTGAATAGTTTAATGATTTATATGGAATGATTGTTAGTAATTATTAAGGGAATTGAAGGGAAAAATGGTTATTTGACCAATAAATAAATTAAAAGGTGATAAGGATGAGATATATGCACGTGAGAAATGAGGGGGAGAGGAAACAAAGTTTCCAGAGTTCTCTTCATCATTCTCTTTTCTCTTTATCGTGAACCAAGCTAGAACAAAGGTGAGTTTTCTGATTATTTGGTTATTTGATAAATTAAAGGTTAGGTTTTGATCATTAGATGATAACTAAGCTTAAGGAAAGCTTAGATTATCTTAAAACAATAAGAAGAATAGTACATGAAGAATTAAATAAAGGAAGTAGAAAAGTGAAATCTTTGATTAGAGTTCATAATAAGAATTAGAAGTGGGATTTGACTTGTCATCAAGCTAATCAAGGAATAGGAAGTGTTAGAATTAGATTAAGAACATGTTGAAAGTTGAGTGAGATTCTTAAATTCTATATGGAGAATTGGGTTTCTAAGTTTTAGAGGTATGGAAGAGATAATAATTAGTTTAAATAAGAGTATGCAAGTTAGGGATATAAAAAGAGGGGAAATATAAAGTGTTGAGAAGATTATGAAGAGAATTTCATGCTAAAATAACATTTCTGGGCTATGTGCATCGATGCACATTCAATATGTACCGATGCATCAAGGATAAATCCCAGAAATTGTTCAAGGTGTATCGATGCACATGAAGTGCATCGATGCACTCCTTTAAAATAAAAACATCGAATGTCATCAGTGAATCGATGCACAAGTAGTGCATCGATGCACCTGCTTAAAATACAAACATCGAATGAGATTTATGCACCGATGCATAGATAGTGCATCGATGTACCCGTCAAGGGATGCATCGATACATGGTGTAGTGCATTGATGCATACCTTCATTAAAGGATAAAAATAACTTTCTTTTTAGCCTAAGGAGTGATAGTTTAGAATATATCAATTAGTATACTGATATGTATCAATGTATTACTATGTAGATTTAGAACGTAATCCTGTTCCGGAACAATCGAAGGATTAGAATCGAGCCAAAGCAAGGCTAAGGTGAGTACATATTATAAGTATGGTACAATGGAATAAGGCTTGTGATAAGTCTAATTCCTATGTTGATTTTCATAGCACAATAGTTATGAACATGTATACATGATAATTGTTATGATACATGCATAAAGTATATATGTTCATATGATTTGATAAATGATATATGTGAATAGATTCAAATGCACTTGTGACATGGTAAGTGATATGAGTTATGGGATCACAAGAGAAACGACATGAATACATGAACATATGAAACATAAGAATAATGCCCATGGTATACGATATGAGAGCTATAGGTATAGTTGGCATGCCAAGAGTCGAGCATTCTACGTGGTCCAGGTCCTTTGGGACATATATGTATCCTTTGGAACATTTACAGAGTCTTTTAAGACAGATTTGGTCCATTGGAATATGTATATGGTTCTTAAGGAGTGGTCATTCGGGACAAATACAGTACATAGGTCCTTCGGGACAATTTCATAGCCCCTAGTGGGACCCCATACGAGCTGTGGTGACAGCAACAATGCACAACCTCAATTTACTCAAATACCTTGAGTTCTCAAAAATGTTCATGGGCCTATAAAAGGTTATCAAAGGTAATTGTATTGTTATAGTTATATGTTACCATATTATTATTGTTTACATTGAATTGTATATAACCTGATTGAATGGATAGATTGCATGTTCACTGTAACACCCCCAACCCGTATCCGACCCGGATACGAGTCCGAAGTGTCACATTGACTTTTTAAACCTTGACTCTTAAGAAAAATCCCGAGAAATTTAAAACTTTATTTAAAACAAAATACAGACTTTATCAGAGTGCTCGTACTTAATGACTTATTACATGCCAACACTTTATACATAACCAAAAACATACTTTGTCAAATATTTCTGATCTGATCTTTTGATAAGGAAAACTGACCTGTCTTGCCCCGCATCACTCCTTACTCTTCTCGAAACCTACGTGTGAAACAATCACACGCTAAGTCGAAGACTTAGTGAGGCATAACAACTTATAATGCACTTTAAAACCTATATTGATACATGCATGTTCTATTCTATCATGTTACATCAATTTCATGCATTTTTCATATCGTATAAAATCATATCAGATTAATTACAGAAAATAAATGCATACACATACTTCATCATTAACAGTTTATCATATAATCACATACTATTTCAATCAAACACTATGCACACGCAACATCATATCATTTCTATAGCATTTATCATACCATTAACTTATATTTGTTCATATCTCTGGATTAGCCCATGTACATATGTGAGAACTATCGATATGTGAGTCTATAGAGGTTGTGCACTATGCTGTCACCACAGCTCGTATAAATGCACCGAAGTGCCCCGTAGAATTGCACTGTAGTGCCATATAATGATGTCCATAAGGACCAAATAGAATTATTTAAGAATCATATACATATGCTAGGGATCAAGTATGTGTCTTTCCAGACTTCACACAGGTTCCAAAGAATATACATATGTCCCTAAGAACCGCGTAGAATTGCACCGTAGTGCCATATAATAATGTCCATAAGGACCACATAGAATTCTGTAAGAATCATATACATATGCTAGGGATCAAGTATGTGTCTTTCCAGACTTCACACAGGTTCCAAAGAATATACATATGTCCCTAAGAACCGCGTAGACCCTCGACTCTTGGCATGCCAACTATACCCTAGCTCTCATGACACATAACATGGGCGTTATCATTTATTTCATTTCAAATATTCACATAAACTTGTAATTCACTTTCACATATCACTTATCATAGCTTCTTTCATATGATCACATAGTCCCGTAGTTCACTTACACGTAGATCATTTCATATAATTCACATGTCACATATGTCATGTTTCATATAATTTTATCATTTCTCACCCAATCACCTTATTCATATAACATACTTATCATATCTTGTTCACATAAGATCATATACTTCATATAATACATCGAAACACCTAGAACACTTTCCCGTAGCTTATAGTCATAAGTCTTATCTCATAACATATACTTGTTTTCACATATATATATATTTCATATCATTTCTTATACCATCACATAATTCATTTAACATCCATAACATATTATGTAACATATTAATAGAAATACCTATAAGTCATATCACTTAGAGCACATATATACTTATAATCACATTGCTTATATCTTAATCTTATGCCTTCTCTAGACCTATATATATTCACATGTTCAGGTAATCCACCATTTCATCACATAATTATGTATTCATATAACTCATTTCATTTCATATATATATATATATATATATATATATATATATATATATATATATATATATATATATCCTCAAGATTTATCCTAATATAAATCATATAGCACTCTTATAATTCATATTCATATTCATCTCTGTCAGACTATAAACACATCTCACTTCTATTTTTCTTTATGTATAATCTAATTGTTCACTTAATTCAATTTCATATAACTCGTATAATATTCTCATATAACTTCACAAATTTCTATCATTCAACCTATGTGTTATAGCTTTATTTAAACATATGAATCTTTCCCATCTAGCTTTCTTATATGTTCATCTTATCATTTATGTTCAAATCTCCTAGTTAGTGTACTATTCTCACTTCATCCTATAGATCAATATTATCCAGCTTATTTCACTTATCATATAATAATATAATTATATTTTACTATGATCACATAGTTTACATCTCATCTAATTCATAACCTTTCTTATGTAATTACTTATACTTTATCATCTAACACATAAAAGAACAGATCGATCCATATAATCAAGCATACATAATGCATATTCAACTCATGTCTTTAATCAGCATTCATGTGTAACTTCAGGAAATAGACTCATCGCAAGTCTTATTTCCATCGCACATCATATACTATCGAATATGCACTCACCTGGCCTCACTAGTCAATTCCAATCTTATCTTTCCCTTGATCGATCTTACTTGCCAAATGTTCCGGAATTGCTTATGCGTAGAATCTACATAAACGTACATTTCGAGACCATCATTAGATACCTACACCTTGTAATTGGATACTAGCAACTTAAACTAACTAATTAAACCATATTCCCAATTTTCCTTTAGGGGGAATCGGTTCCCCCCTATGAGGGTACGGTTCCCCCATGACATACTGGAAATTCTTGTTCGTTTGAAGGGGTATCGGTTCCCTTGAATGGGTACCGATTCCCTTGCCCAGAAATCATATTTTGAGCTCGAAAATCCTTCATTTTCAGCTCAACATATCATACTTCATTCCCTTTAATATTCCTAACTTTCATACACATACTTAAACTCATTTCTACTCCATAATCACTTCTTTAAACTCAAAATTCTATCATTTACATGTCATTCAAGAATCACACTAAATTTCCAACATGTTCTAAAACCCATTCTATCACTTCATATCTCTTAATTTAATCCTTGACAAGTCAAATTCAACTTCACAATCTATTAACTCCTTCCATATCAAAAATTCACTTAAAAAACTCATTTTTCTTAATTTCTCATAACTTGTTAATCTTGAGGTTTAAGCCACCTAAAGCTTTCCTTAATCTTTCTTAATATCCCAAGAATCAAAACAAGCTTTAAAACGAAAGAATTAACCAACTAAGACTCACTTACCTATACCAAGCTTCACGGTTGAGAGGAGGAAGAAGACTGAAGAATGCTCTGGACTCTTCTTCCTACGTGCTTTTACCCTTTAAAAAATTATAAAAAATCTTTCTGGTCAAATGACCATAATACCCTTAATTTCCTTTAATAATTACCAAATAACCTTCATATATATATTCAAATAATCATTGAATTCTTTCATTCTACTTTAGTCACCAAATTCTGAAACTTTACAATTTGGTCACTAACCCGGTAGTGCGGATGTTACAAATCTCCCCTCCTTTTAAGAAAATTCGTCCTCGAATTTTTCACTGAACATCTTAGTAAGAACATATCTTCAAATGTTCTTATGTTGCTTCCTTACTTAATCTTTCTTTCTCTTAGTTCTTCACTACCTTTTTCCTTTATACATCCTTATCATGTTACTTATCATATAACCAATAGCATCATTCTTATCACTCAAAATCCTTAATCAATCAAATTATTTATCAATCTTTAATTATCTTATAACCATACAAACTTGTATTTCGTCATCATTTGACCAAACACAACTTTAAATCTTCTTCAATGTGATTACACATATACTTTAAGGAGTCAAACAATATTTTCACATCACCTTGCACACTTGTCTTATTTCTATATCAAAATGTCCTCTGTACTTCCATAGTCATCGTATCTGATCCTTTAAATCAATCCCTTTCATTTCTTATTCCTTATACATAAATCATATATTTTCTTTCATGTTCACATACTCTTGTCTTATTACTTATGCTCATCTTTATGTACCAATCTTCATTGCATCTTCATTACTTTAATAACCCATTTTATACATAACTTCTTCTTTATCATTCTTATACTTGTATTTTTCTTCCTGAAGATTCCATGCAAATACTTATCTCAGTTTCTACATCATAGCTATCTGCTCAGAATATACAACCATATTCAAATTCACATCATAATCAATTAACTCAACTTATCTTTTCCTTCAATCTTATTATTCTATCCCTTTTACTCTGACAGCTAGTCAATAATATGTTCAATCTAGGGTACAAACCCTAATCAACCAAACACATACATCCTGTCAAATCGAATATCTTAAAAATTCACTTACTCAACTTATCAATTTCACCTCTATTCTCATATATCCCGAAATTTCTTATTCAAACTCAACATTCTGACTTCCTGTGTCCTATAATCTGATCATCGATATACATATTCTCAAACTCTTCTTATCAATCCTCGGCTTTATTTAAATATACCAATTCTTACTTCCTTTTCCTTTACTATACCACATTACTATGATCCAAATATGCAACTATATCCAGATCCATTGCAGATCTGGTTATCATATCCTGAAAATATCTTATAATCTATAATTCCAGTACATTTTTATCACATACTCTAGTTAGCCAATGCTAACTCTTTCCATCTTAACTGCAAACCCTTATCATACACATACTCTTGTTTATGCGCATATTATCACTTCGTTCCAAACTCATAAGCTCTGACATATACATCTTATACGCTTGTCACTAATGCACTTATCCTTGAGTTTTCTATACATAATCATCACGTCATTAGATCTTTTTAACATTCTTATGGTGACACCCGTTCACCATATTCTATCTTATTCACATAATAGCAAAACTACTCTACATCGTTTTTCCGATTCCAACGATGAAAATTTCTATCATTATTCAGATATGATTTCAGCTTTCTGAAATCAACTTTTGATCTACTAGCATTTCCTGAGGTGTCCGCTCTTCATCCTGCCTGGCCAGGGCAAGTGAATAGCTATCACAATCAGGATATCACCTTTCCCTTACTTCGAAATTATCACGATCGGATTTCTACTGTATTAAACTATTCTTATTTATTAGCAAGACTACGTATTCCTTACACTATCATATCAGAAATTTTCAATCTATGTTGGCATGTACACCTTTTATGACATTTTTGGACTTCGGTTTATGCCGAGAATCGGCTAAACCATAGCTCTGATACCATTAAATGTAACACCCCAACCGTATCCGACCCGGATACGAGTCTGAAGTGTCACATTGACTTTTAAACCTTGACTCTTAAGAAAAATCCCGGGAAATTTAAAACTTTATTTATAACAAAATACAGACTTTATCAGAGTGCTCGTACTTAATGATTATTACATGCCAACACTTTACATAACCAAAAACATACTTTGTCAAATATTTCTGATCTGATCTTTTGGTAAGGAAAACTGACATGTCTTGCCCCGCATCACTCCTTACTCTTCTCGAAACCTACGTGTGAAACAATCACACGCTAAGTCGAAGACTTAGTGAGGCATAACACTTATAATGCACTTTAAAACCTATATTGATACATGCATGTTCTATTCTATCATGTTACAGCAATTTCATGCATTTTTCATATCGTATAAAATCATATCAGATTAATTGCAGTAAATACATGCATACACATACTTCATCATAACAGTTTATCATATAATCACATACTATTTCAATCAAACACTATGCACAACGCACATCATATCATTTCTATAGCATTTATCATACACTAACTATATTTGTTCATATCTTGGATTAGCCCATGTACATATGTGAGAACTATCGATATGTGAGTCTATAGAGGTTGTGCACTATGCTGTCACCACAGCTCGTATAAATGCACCGAAGTGCCCGTAGAATTGCCCGTAGTGCCATATAAGATGTCCATAAGGACCACATAGAATTATTTAAGAATCATATACATATGCTAGGGATCAAGTATGTGTCTTTCCAGACTTCACACAGGTTCCAAAGAATATACATATGTCCCTAAGAACCGCGTAGAATTGCACCGTAGTGCCATATAATAATGTCCATAGGACACATAGAATTCTGTAAGAATCATACATATGCTAGGGATCAAGTATGTGTCTTTCCAGACTTCACACAGGTTCCAAAGAATACATATGTCCCTAAGAACCGCGTAGACCTCGACTCTTGGCATGCCAACTATACCCCTAGCTCTCATGACACATAACATGGGCGTTATCATTTATTTCATTTCAAATATCACATAAACGTGTAATTCACTTTCACATATCACTTATCACATAGCTTCTTTTCATATGATCATAGTCCCGTAGTTCACTTACACGTAGATCATTTCCATATAATTCACATGTCACATATGTCATGTTTCATATAATTTTATCATTTCTCACCCAATCACCTTTATTCATATAAAACATACTTATCATATCTTGTTCACATAAGATCATATACTTCATAATACATCGAAACACCTAGAACACTTTCCGTAGCTTATAGTCATAAGTCTTATCTCATAACATATACTTGTTTTCACATATATATATATTTCATATCATTTCTTATACCATCACATAATTATTTAACATCCATAACATATTATGTAACATATTAATAGAAATACCTATAAGTCATATCACTTAGAGCACATATATACTATAGTCACATTGCTTATATCTTAATCTTATGCCTTCTCTTAGACCTATATATCACATGTTCAGGTAATCCACCATTTCATCACATAATTATGTATTCATATAACTCATTTCATTTCATATCTATATATATATATATATATATTATATATATATATAGATCCTCAAGATTTATCCTAATATAAATCATATAGCACTCTTAAATTCATATTCATATCATCTCTGTCAGACTTATAAACACATCTCACTTCTATTATTTCTTTATGTATAATCTAATCTGTTCACTTAATTCAATTTCATATAACTCGTATAATATTCTCATATAACTTCACAAATTTCTATCATTCAACCTATGTGTTATAGCTTTATTTAAACATATGAATCTTTCCCATCTAGCTTATCTTATATGTTCATATCTTATTTTATGTTCAAATCTCCTAGTTAGTGTACTATTCTCACTTCATCCTATAGATCAATATTATCCAGCTTATTTCACTTATCATATAATAATATAATTATATTTTACTATGATCACATAGTTTACATCTCATCTAATTCATAACCTTTATGTAATTACTTATACTTTATCATCTAACACATAAAAGAACAGATCGATCCATATAATCAAGCATACATGCATATTCAACTCATGTCTTTAATCATGCATTCATATGTAACACTTCAGGAAATACTCATCGCAAGTCTTATTCCCATCGCACATCATACTATCGAATATGCACTCACCTGGCCTCACTAGTCAATTCCAATCTCTTATCTTTCCCTTGATCGATCTTACTTGCCAAACGTTTCGGAATTGCTTTATGCGTGAATCTACATAACGTACATTTCGAGACCATCATTAGATACCTACACCTTAATTGGATACTAGCAACTTAAACTAACTAATTAAACCCATATTCCCAATTTTCCTTTAGGGGGAATCGGTTCCCCCTATGGGGGTATCGGTTCCCCCATGACATACTGGAAATTCTTGTTCGTTTGAAGGGGTATCGGTTCCCTTGAATGGGTACCGATTCCCCTTGCCCAGAAATCATATTTTGAGCTCGAAAATCCTTCATTTTCAGCTCAACATATCATACTTCATTCCCTTTAATATTCTAACTTTCATACACATACTTAAATCATTCTACTCCTAATCACTTTTAAACTCAAAATTCTATCATTTACATGTCATTCAAGAATCACACTAAATTTCCAACATGTTCTAAAACCCATTCTATCACTTCATATCTCTTAATTTAATCCTTGACAAGTCAAATTCAACTTCACAATCTATTAACTCCTTCCATATCAAAAATTCACTTAAAAATTTTTTTAATTTCTCATAACTTGTTAATCTTTGAGGTTTAAGCACCTAAAGCTTTCCTAATCTTTTCTTAATATCCCAAGAATCAAACAAGCTTTAAAACGAAAGAATTAACCAACTAAAGACTCACTTACCTTATACTAAGCTTCACGGTTGAGAGGAGGAAGAAGACTGAAGAATGCTCTGGACTCTTCTTCCTACGTGCTTATTACCCTTTAAAAAAATTATAAAAAATCTTTCTGGTCAAATGACCATAATACCCTTAATTTCCTTAATAATTACCAAATAACCTTCAAATATATATTCAAATAATCATTGAATTCTTTCATTCTTCTACTTTAGTCACCAAATTCTGAAACTTTACAATTTGGTCACTAACCCGGTAGTGCGGATGTTACAAATCCCCTCCTTTTAAGAAAATTAGTCCTCGAATTTTTCACTGAACATCTTAGTAAACATATCTTCAAATGTTCATGCATGTTGCTTCTTATTAACTTCTTTCTCTTAGTCTTCAACTACCTTTTCCTTTATACATCCTTATCATGTTACTTATCATATAACCAATAGCATCAGTTCTTATCACTCAAAATCCTTAATCAATCAAATTCTTATCAATCTTTAATTATCTTATAACATACCAAACTTGTATTTCGTCATCATTTGACCAAAACACAACTTTAAATCTTCTTCAATGTGATTACACATATACTTTAAGGAGTCAAACAATATTTTACATCCTTGCACACTGTTATTTCTATATCAAAATGTCTATGTACTTCCATAGTCATCGTATCCGATCCTTTAATCAATCCCTTCATTTCTTTATTCCTATACATAATCATATATTTTCTTTCATGTTCACATATCTTGTCTTATTACTTATGCTCATCTTTATGTACCAATCTTCATTGCATCTTCATTACTTTAATAACCCATTTCTTATACATAACTTCATTCTTTATCATTCTTATACTTGTATTTTTTCCTGAAGATTCCATGCAAATACTTATCTCAGTTTCTACATCATAGCTATCTGCTCAGAATATACAACCATATTCAAATTCACATCATAATCAATTAACTCAACTTATCTTTTCCTTCAATCTTATTATTCTATCCCTTTTACTCTGACAGCTAGTCAATAATATATGTTCAATCTAGGGTACAAACCCTAATCAACCAAACACATAAAATCCTGTCAAATCGAAATTATCTTAAAAATTCACTTACTCAACTTATCAATTTCACCTCTATTCTCATATATCCCGAAATTTCTTTTATTCAAACTCAACATTCTGACTTCCTGTGTCCTATAATCTGATCATCGATATACATATTCTCAAACTCTTCTTATCAATCCTCAGCTTTATTTAAATATACCAATTCTTACTTCCTTTTCCTTTACTATACCACATTACTATGATCCAAATATGCAACTATATCCAGATCCATTGCAGATCTGGTTATCATATCCTGAAAATATCTTATATCTTATAATTCCAGTACATTTTTATCACATACTCTAGTTAGCCAATGCTAACTTTCCATCTTAACTGCAAACCCTTATCATAAACATACTCTTGTTTATGCGCAATATTATCACTTCGTTCCAAACTCATAAGCTCTGACATATACATCTTATACGCTTGTCACTAATGCACTTATCCTTGAGTTTTTCTATACATAATCATCACGTCATTAGATCTTTTTAACATTCTTATGGTGACACCCGTTCACCATATTCTATCTTATTCACATAATAGCAAAACTACTCTACATCGTTTTTCCGATTCCAAACGATGAAAATTTTCTATCATTATTCAGATATGATTTCAGCTTTCTGAAATCAACTTTTGATCTTACTAGGCATTTCCTGAGGTGTCCGCTCTTCATCCTGCCTGGCCAGGGCAAGTGAATAGCTATCACAATCAGGAATATCACCTTTCCCTTACTTCGAAATTATCACGATCGGATTTCTACTGTATTAAACTATTCTTATTTTATTAGCAAGACTACGTATTCCTTACACTATCAGATCAGAAATTTTTCAATCTATGTTGGCATGTACACCTTTTATGACATTTTTGGACTTCGGTTTATGCCGAGAATCGGCTAAACCATAGCTCTGATACCATTAAATGTAACACCCCAACCCGTATCCGACCCGGATACGAGTCCGAAGTGTCACATTGACTTTTTAAACCTTGACTCTTAAGAAAAATCCGGGAAATTTAAAACTTTATTTAAAACAAAATACAGACTTTATCAGAGTGCTCGTACTTAATGACTTATTACATGCCAACACTTATACATAACCAAAAACATACTTTGTCAAATATTTCTGATCTGATCTTTTGGTAAGGAAAACTGACCTGTCTTGCCCCGCATCACTCCTTACTCTTCTCGAAACCTACGTGTGAAACAATCACACGCTAAGTCGAAGACTTAGTGAGGCATAACAACTTATAATGCACTTTAAAACCTATATTGATACATGCATGTTCTATTCTATCATGTTACAGCAATTTCATGCATTTTTCATATCGTATAAAATCATATCAGATTAATTGCAGTAAATACATGCATACACATACTTCATCATTAACAGTTTATCATATAATCACATACTATTTCAATCAAACACTATGCACACGCAACTCATATCATTTCTATAGCATTTATCATACCACTAACTTATATTTGTTCATATCTCTGGATTAGCCCATGTACATATGTGAGAACTATCGATATGTGAGTCTATAGAGGTTGTGCACTATGCTGTCACCACAGCTCGTATAAATGCACCGAAGTGCCCCGTAGAATTGCACCGTAGTGCCATATAATGATGTCCATAAGGACCACATAGAATTATTTAAGAATCATATACATATGCTAGGGATCAAGTATGTGTCTTTCCAGACTTCACACAGGTTCCAAAGAATATACATATGTCCCTAAGAACCGCGTAGAATTGCACCGTAGTGCCATATAATAATGCCATAAGGACCACATAGAATTCTGTAAGAATCATATACATATGCTAGGGATCAAGTATGTGTCTTTCCAGACTTCACACAGGTTCCAAAGAATATACATATGTCCCTAAGAACCGCGTAGACCCTCGACTCTTGGCATGCCAACTATACCCCTAGCTCTCTGACACATAACATGGGCGTTATCATTTATTCATTTCAAATATTCACATAAACGTGTAATTCACTTTCACATATCACTTATCACATAGCTTCTTTTCATATGATCACATAGTCCCGTAGTTCACTTACACGTAGATCATTTCCATATAATTCACATGTCACATATGTCATGTTTTCATATAATTTTTTATCATTTCTCACCCAATCACCTTTATTCATATAAACATACTTATCATATCTTGTTCACATAAGATCATATACTTCATATAATACATCGAAACACCTAGAACACTTTCCCGTAGCTTATAGTCATAAGTCTTATCTCATAAATATACTTGTTTTCACATATATATATATATTTCATATCATTTCTATACCATCACATAATTCATTTAACATCCATAACATATTATGTAACATATTAATAGAAATACCTATAAGTCATATCACTTAGAGCACATATATATACTTATAGTCACATTGCTTATATCTTAATCTTATGCCTTCTCTTAGACCTATATATATTCACATGTTCAGGTAAGCCACCATTTCATCACATAATTATGTATTCATATAACTCATTTCATTTCATATCTATATATATATATATATATATATATATATATCCTCAAGATTTATCCTAATATAATCATATAGCACTCTTATAATTCATATTCATATTCATCTCTGTCAGACTTATAAACACATCTCACTTCTATTATTTCTTTATGTATAATCTAATCTGTTCACTTAATTCAATTTCATATAACTCGTATAATATTCATATAACTTCACAAATTTCTATCATTCAACCTATGTGTTATAGCTTATTTAACATATGAATATTTCCCATCTAGCTTATCTTATATTTTCATCTTATCATTATGTTCAAATCTCCTAGTTAGTGTACTATTCTCACTTCATCCTATAGATCAATATTATCCAGCTTATTTCACTTATCATATAATAATATAATTATATTTTACTATGATCACATAGTTTACATCTCATCTAATTCATAACCTTTCTTATGTAATTACTTATACTTTATCATCTAACACATAAAGAACAGATCGATCCATATAATCAAGCATACATACATGCATATTCAACTCATGTCTTTAATCATGCATTCATGTGTAACACTTCAGGAAATAGACTCATCGCAAGTCTTATTCCCATCGCACATCATATACTATCGAATATGCACTCACCTGGCCTCACTAGTCAATTCCAATCTCTTATCTTTCCCTTGATCGATCTTACTTGCCAAAACGTTCCGGAATTGCTTTATGCGTAGAATCTACATAAACGTACATTTCGAGACCATCATTAGATACCTACACCTTGTAATTGGATACTAGCAACTTAAACTAACTAATTAAAACCCATATTCCCAATTTTCCTTTAGGGGGAATCGGTTCCCCCCTATGGGGGTATCGGTTCCCCCATGACATACTGGAAATTCTTGTTCGTTTGAATGGGTATCGGTTCCCCTTGAATGGGTACCGATTCCCCTTGCCCAGAAATCATATTTTGAGCTCGAAAATCCTTCATTTTCAGCTCAACATATCATACTTCATTCCCTTTAATATTCCTAACTTTCATACACATACTTAAACTCATTTCTACTCCATAATCACTTCTTTAAACTCAAAATTCTATCTTTTACATGTCATTCAAGAATCACACTAAATTTCCAACATGTTCTAAAACCCATTCTATCACTTCATATCTCTTAATTTAATCCTTGACAAGTCAAATTCAACTTCACAATCTATTAACTCCTTCCATATCAAAAATTCACTTAAAAACTCATTTTTCTTAATTTCTCATAACTTGTTAATCTTTGAGGTTTAAGCCACCTAAAGCTTTCCTTAATCTTTCTTAATATCCCAAGAATCAAAACAAGCTTTAAAACGAAAGAATTAACCAACTAAAGACTCACTTACCTTATACCAAGCTTCACGATTGAGAGGAGGAAGAAGACTGAAGAATGCTCTGGACTCTTCTTCCTACGTGCTTATTACCCTTTAAAAAAATTATAAAAAATCTTTCTGGTCAAATGACCATAATACCCTTAATTTCCTTTAATAATTACCAAATTATTTCATTCTTCTACTTTAGTCACCAAATTCTGAAACTTTACAATTTGGTCACTAACCCGGTAGTGCGGATGTTACATTCACATTCATACGAAATGCATTATTATTATATTTATATGTCTCACTAAGTCTATGACTTAGCGTGTAAGTGATTTACACGTAGGTACCAAGAATCAGGAAGAGCATAAATAAGGTGGCAAGAACAGCAACACTGTTAGAAGATCAGATAAGAAATAACTAATAAAGTAGGTATTTTGTTGTGTATAGTGTGTTGACATATAAGAAAAGTGTTAGTTACAAATGCTCTGATCAGTTTTGACTTGTTTGGTTAACTTGTGTAAAGTAACAATGTTATTTTAAATGAAAGTTTTAAATTCCCTTGATTTTCGTCAAGAGTCAAACTTTGAAAAGTTAATGTGACACCTCAGACTCGTATCCGAGTCGGGTACGGGTTTAGGGTGTTACATTTAATGGTATCAGAGCTACGATTTAGTCGATTCTCGGCATAAACCAGAGTCTAGAGTGTCCTATAAAGTATTCATGCCAACAAAATAGTGAAAACTTCTGATCTGATATAATAGTAAGTATGTTGTTTTGCTAATAGAACGATATGGTATGTTCTTATAGATGTCCGGACATAGTAGCTCTAGAAGTGAAGCGGGAGATGATAGGCCCGCTGAAAGTAGTAATTCACCTACCTTGGCCAGGCAAGGTAAAGAACAGGAACCTTCTTGAGTGCCTGTAACTGATCAAGATGTGTTCTTCAGAACACTGGATGCGGTATTGGCACATTTCCAACCTTTTGTTACTTTAACTCCGAGAATGAATGTTGCAAAGGAGTTGAAGGGTTTAGGAGCACTAGAGTTTAAAGGTAAAGCCTAAGAAAGTCCTATTGTCGCGGACCTTTGGCTTAATGATGTAAAAATTATGTTAGATGGTCTCCACTGTTCTGATATAGAGAAGTTAGATGGAGTGGTCTCCTTGCTTCATGGGCAAGCGAGAATCTGGTGGACAAACGTCACTCTAAGAATGACAAGTGACCAAGTGACCTGGTCATTGTTCATAGAAGAGTTTAAACACAAGTATATAGGAGCCCAGTTTATTAGGCAAACGAAGTAAGAATTCTTGAACCTGAAGCAATTGGACCGCACAGTATATGAATATGAGTGTAAATTCAACAAGTTAAGTCGTTTTGCGGCCGAGTTAATTCTGACATAAAAAGATTCATGTGAGTGGTTTGTTGAGGGTTTGCACCTAAGGTTAAAGGAGATGCTGATAGTATTGAACTTGTCCTCGTTTCAAGAGGTAGTAAATCATGCTAAAGCCTTAGAGAGAGTTCAAAATGAAAGATTTGGGAATCAAAGAACACAACCATCTAAAAGAACTGGGGCTTCATCAAGTTTTGCACTACCTAAGAGAAGTAGAGATTTTGGGTTCTGACCTCAAGCACAATCAGAGTCGATGACATCCGTTGCAAGAGATTCAATTCATATGAGAGCTAGAGAGACTCAATCTGTAGGGTCTGGTGATGGACGAGCACAGCAGAGTTAAATTAGACAATGTGAAATTTGTGGAAGAAGTCATAACGGAACGTGTAGGGTAATTACTGGAGCTTGTTTCCGATGTGGTGAAGTGGGACATTTCATGAGAGATTGTCCATTGGGAACAAGAGAACCAGTACAGTCGGAGCGATCTGCTTCGATGTCTCAAAGAGGAAGAGGTAGAAGTCAACCTGAATCCTCTACTCAATAGGAAATACGCTCCACTGCTCGATTGTATAATATTAATACTAATGAAGATTTTAATGATCCAGAGATGATAACATGTACCTTTTTATTATGTAATAGATACGTTATGATCTTGATTGATCCGGACTTGCATATTCATATATTAGTAGTAAATTGATGTGAGAATTGAGAATTCAATTAGAAGTTATTTATAGTGATGTGGAAGTGACAAATTTATTAGGGTACAGCGTTTGGATAAATAAGATATGTTGAGAATGTTCCATTAGAATTCAGAGAATTGAATTCCCTGTTAAATTGATGGAATTACTATTCAAATGATTTGAAGTAAGATTGGAAACTATAGAGTTAGAGGATCTCTATCGTTCTGAAATAAAGTAGTTTCTTTACTTCAGTGACAAGATAAGGTAGAAGGAATGGGTGTTATTAGGGGAATATTAAAAGAACAAGTGATGGATACTATTATTTTGAAGGAATTGGAAAATATGTACATTAGTAATCAGTTTATAAGAAAAAGGTAAATAGAATGTTTGAATGAGAACCAAGGAAATTATATTATGGATAAGTGAGAATGAAGGTTTGATAAGTTAAGAAAATGGAGGATGAACTATTTTTGATTGGGAAGAATGTATAGTATATGAATGGTTTGATGGTGGGGTATGTTTTATTGGAAGAAATGAGTTGAATGATAAAGTAGTATGATAATGAGTGTAATAAAGATAAAGGATTTGTATGTTTGGCGGAAGTAAGAATTGACAGAAAAGTTTAAAATGATAACGAGGGATAAGTATAAGGGATATGAAAGGAATGTGAGAGCATCAAGGAAAAAGGTAATGGAAGAATTAAAGTAATGAAGTAAAGTTTATGATAGCACAAAAGATTTATTGAAGAGGAGATATGTGAAAATGAATAGTAGATATGTAGACAATATATTATCTCCTTGTGCAATGAAAATTTGAGGACGAATTTTCTTAAAGGGGGGGGGGAGATTTGTAACATCCCAAAATACGGGTTACTAAATTATAAAACTTCAGAATTTGGTGATTAAAGTAGGATGATTGAATAGTTTAATGATTTATCTGGAAGGATTGCTAGTAATTATTAAGGGAATTAAAGGGCAAAATGGTCATTTGACAAATAAATAAATTAAAAGGTGATAAGGATGAGATATATACATTTGAGAAATGAGGGGGAGAGGAAACAAAGTTTCCAGATTTCTCTTCATCATTCTTTTCTCTCCATCGTGAACCAAGCTAGAACAAAGGTGAGTTTTCTGATTAGTTGGTTATTTGATAAATTAAAGGTTAGGTTTTGATCATTAGATGATAACTAAGCTTAAGGAAAGCTTAGATTATCTTAAAACAATAAGATGATGAGTACATGAAGAATTAAATAAATGAAGTAGAAAAGTGAAATCTTTGATTAGAGTTCATAATAAGAATTAGAAGTGGGATTTGACTTGTCATCAAGCTAATCAAGGAATATGAAGTGTTAGAATTAGATTAAGAACATGTTGGAAGTTGAGTGAGATTCTTAAATTCTATATGGAGAATTGGGTTTCTAAGTTTTAGAGGTATGGAAGGGATAATAATTAGTTTAAATAAGAGTATGCAAGTTAGGAATATAAAAAGAGGGGAAATATAAAGTGTTGAGAAGATTATGAAGAGATTTTCGTGCTAAAATAACATTTCTGAGCTATGTGTACCGATGCATCAAGGATAAATCCTAGAAATTGATCAAGGTGTATCGATGCACAAGAAGTGCGTCGATGCACTCCTTTAAAATAAAAACATCGAATTCCATCAGTGTATCGATGCACAAGTAGTGCATCGATGCACCTGCTTAAAATACAAACATCGAATGGGATTTATGCACCGATGCATAGATAGTGCATCGATGCACCCGTCAAGGGATGCATCGATACATGGTGTAGTGCATCGATGCATACCTTCATTAAAGGATAAAAATAGCTTTCTTTTTAGCCTAAGGAGTGATAGTTTAGAATATATCAATTAGTATACTGATATGTATCAATGTATTACTATGTAGATTAAGAACGTAATCCTGTTCAGGAACAATCGAAGGATTAGAATCGGGTCAAAACAAGGCTAAGGTGAGTACATATTATAAGTATGGTACAATGGAATAAAACTTGTGATAAGTCTAATTCCTATGTTGATTTTCATAGCACAATAGTTATGAACATGCATACATGATAATTGTTATGATACATGCATAAAGTATATATGTTCATATGATCTGATAAATGATATATGTGAATAGATTCAAATGCACATGTGACATGGTAAGTGATATGAGTTATGGGATCACAAGAGAAACAACATGAATACATGAACATATGAAAAATAAGAATAATGCCCATGGTATACGATATGAGAGCTATAGGTATAGTTGGCATGCCAAGAGTCGAGGGTTCTACGTGGTCTTTCGGGACATATATGTATCCTTTGGAACATTTACAGAGTCTTTTAAGACGGATTTGATCCATTGGAATTTGTATATGGTTCTTAAGGAGTGGTCATTCGGGATAAATACAGTACATAGGTCCTTCGGGACAATTTCATAGCCCCCAGTGGGACCTCATACGAGCTGTGGTGACAGCAACAATGCATAACCTCAATGTACTCGAATACCTTGAGTTCTCAAAAATGTACATGGGCCTATAAAAGGTTATCAAAGGTAATTGTATTGTTATAGTTATATGTTACCATATTATTATTGTTTACATTGAATTGTATATGACCTGATTGAATGGATAGATTGCATGTTCATATTCATACATAATACATTATTATTATATTTATATGTCTCACTAAGTCTATGACTTAGCGTGTAAGTGATTTACACGTAGGTACCAAGAATCAGGAAGAGCAGAAATAGGGTGGCAAGAACAGCAACACTGCTAGAAGATCATATCAGAAGTAACTAATAGAGTAGGTATTTTGTTGTGTATAGTGTGTTGGCATATAAGAAAAGTGTTAGTTACAAATGCTCTGATCAGTTTTGTCTTGTTTGGTTAACTTGTGTAAAGTAACAATGTTATTTTAAATGAAAGTTTTAAATTCCCTTGATTTTCGTCAAGAGCAAAGTTTGAAAAGTCATTGTGACACCTCAAACTCGTATTCGGGTCGGGTACGGGTTTAGGGTGTTACAAGTTTGATATCTAAGAACAATTGAATGTAGACATTTGACTTAATTTGATGTTATATATCATTTTTGAATAAGACTTATTTATTTGAAATTTGTGTTTCAAATTAATTTGTATTTATAAAAAAATGATTATTTTTTTAATAGTTAACATTATAATCCATGATTTAAGCAGTGTTAATTAAAGTTAATTGTATAAACTAAAATTTTGTTAATTGTTTTTAATATTCTAAAGTGATTATAAAATAGTATATGTTTAGAACTTTCTTAACCTATTGATAATGTGCACACACCTTAAAGTCATAACAATTTAAACTCACAACCTTCAAAGAAAACATTTTCTTTTACGACTAAGCTCAATATAAGTTCAATTAATAAGTAATTTTACTTAATCATCATTCATATTAAATATATTTTCAAAGAAAATAAAAATGGTCGAATCATATATAAAATTGGAATAAGAACGTCATTGGAACAAGTTTATTTGAAACTGTCTGCAATTTCACTACCGTAGCTGATACTTGGAATAGGAATGTCTTTGGTTTCATTGGTTCTAAAAAGCGTTCTATCATGGCGAGTCTAAGAGGAGTCCAAAAGGCTCTTGAATGTCGCCACACTACATCTCTATCTGCCCTCGAGTTCTAACTCCAAGTTGAATCGGAGGAGCTGCTGGATCAAGAAGAAACCCTCCGGAAGTAGAAGTCCCATTCTGATTGGATTATATTCGGATACAGAAACACTAAATACTTCCATCAAAAGGTGAAGCATCGTAAATCCAAGAATCGCATCACTGCTCTCAGGCTAGCTGACAACGAGTGGTGTTATGATGATGACCGTCTCCAATCTGAAGCCATTAAGTTCTTCAAAAACCTCTATGCTGATCCGGATGGACCTACTGGTCCTTTCCCTCTCTCGGGTTGTTTCCCCATGATGGAGCCTGCGGACTACTCGAACTTCGAAGCTTTGCCCGATGATGAGGAGATCCGTTAGACCCTTTTCGATATGGCCCCTCTCAAAGCTCCTGGGCCCGACGGCCTCCACGTAGATTTCTTCCAAAAGAACTGGCATATTGACAAAAAATAAAGTATGTTGCATGGTTCATGTTGTTTTTGCTGGTAGACAGATCGAACCTGAGCTTAATAAGACTACTATTATCCTGATCCCGAAGGTTGATGTGCCACAAACCATGACTGACTTCCGCCCGATAAGTCTCTACTCGGTCCTCTATAAGCTTATCACCAAGCTTATCGTCCAAAGACTGAAGCCTATCATGCCGCGCCTTAATTCATCCTGCCCAAACAAGCTTTATTGTCAGCCGATCTATCACGAAAAACATTATCCTTAACCAAGAAATTATCCATTCTATGCACAACAAGAAATCAAAGTAGGGGTGGATGGCAATTAAAGTTGACTTGGAGAAAGCTTTCGACAGAATCAAATGGGAGTTCATCCGTAGCACTATAACGGATACGATTTTCCTCATATCTAATTCGTTTGATTTTGCGGCGTATCACTTCCTTGTTGATGCAAATCCAGTGGAATGGAACTCTCACTACTCCCTTTTGGCCTGAACGGGGCATCAGATAAGGTGACCCTCTCTCGCCGTACATTTTTGTTCTTTCCATGGAGAAGCTTGGCCACAACATTCGTCAGAGTTTCTTTGGGTTCCTGGAAACCTTTTCAGCTCGCTTGACATGGCTTGCCTTTATTGCATCTGTTCTTTGTAGATGATCTCATTCTCTACATCAAAGCTGATCTCGATCAAGCTCACATCATTGCATCGACCCTGTCCCAGTTTGGCCACTTCTTTGGCCATAGAGTCAGCTTTCAAAAGACTACAATTTTTTTTTCTCCCAATACTGGCGAGTGTTGAAATGTCAAAGCTTGGAAAATTGGTTCAAGTTAGGCACCTAATATTGCAATGTCAAAATTAGGTGCAATAATGTTTGAAAATTAAATGGGTAAATTATAAACTTTAGTTACTAAACTTTAGGGTATTTATAAGATTAGTCCTTAAGTTTCAACTATAAATACCCTAGCTCATTTAGCTTCAAAACCATCCCAAAGCATTCTAGCTTTCTTCCAATACTAGAGAGAATTTAGAGAGTTTCTTGAGAGTTGTTTTCTCTTTTTTATCTAGAGAGAATTATCATTGTTTTCTCCTTGGTAGATCGAGAGAGGTTGTAATTCTTATTTTCTCATAGTGAAATTCTTCTACCGTTGCCCGTGGTTTTTACCCTAAATTTTTAGGGGTTTTCCACGTAAATTTTGTGTCTCTTTTATCTTCATTTTTATTTTCTCAAATTATCAGTTGCGATTTTTCTCTATCTGATAGCCGTCTTCCGCAACAATTGGTATCAGAGCTAGATTAGAGTGTGTAATATCTGCTTATTGTCTTTGTGGTTACTACCAAAAGGTGGATCCTCAAACATAAGAAAGTAAGAAGTTATTACCCATTCTTTGAAGGTTCTAGAGAACTATTCACGATAGTGAAATAGTGGGAGCTATCCGTAAACGAAGTAATGGCAACGAAATTTGATATTGAAAAGTTCAATGGGAGAAATTTCTCATTGTGGAAATTGAAGATGAAGGCCATCCTAAGGAAAGACGGGTGTCTAGCGGCTATCAATGAAAGGCCGGTGGATTTCGCAGATAACATCAAATGGAACGAGATGGATGAGAATGCTATGGAAAACTTTCATCTAGCATTAGCAGATGAAGTATTGTCAAGCATCGAGGAGAAGAAGACAGCTAAAGAGATATGGGATCATCTCATCAAATTGTACGAGGCCACATCGCTGCACAATAAAATTTTCCTTAAGAGGAAATTGTACACTCTCCGTATGTCAGAATCTACTTCAGTGACGGAGCACTTAAATACACTGAACACCTTATTTTCTCAGCTTACATCCTTAAGCTGTAAAATATGAGAACAAGAACGTGCTGAACTTCTACTTCAAAGTCTACCGGATTCGTACGATCAACTCATCATCAACTTGACAAACAGTAATGTCACCAGTCTAGTCTTCGATGACGTTGCAACTGCTGTTCTACAAGAAGAAAGTCGGCGCAAGAATAAGGAAGACAGACAAGTAAATCTGCAACAAGCAGAAGCGTTGACAACGATGAGAGGGAGATCAACAGAACGTGGCCAAAGCAGCAGTCATAAACATGGTAGATCGAAGTCGATGAGCAAGAAGAATTTAAAGTGCTACCACTGTGGAAAGAAGGGTCACTTGAAGAAGGATTGTTGGAGTCTAAATAAAAACTCCACCACAAGGCAATACTGTAAACACTTCAGATGATGGAGATGCTCTATGTTGTTAAGCGTCAACCACCGTGGAAGGAAGAAAACGATTTGCATATATATGGCTCATTGATTCGAGAGCAACATATCACATGACCTCAAGAATAGAATGGTTCCATCATTATGAACCTGTCTCAGGAGGATCTGTGTATAGTTGCAATGATCATGCCTTAGAAATCATTGGCGTGGGAACCATCAAATTGAAGATGTATGATGGAACAATTAAAGTTGTTCGAGATGTGCGGCACGTGAAAGGTCTGAAGAAAAATTTATTATCCTACGGATTGTTGGATAATAATGCAAGCAAGATTGAAACACGAAAATGAATCATGAAGGTGTTTCGTGGAGCGCTTGTGGTGCTGAAAGGTGAAAATATAGTTACAAACTTGTACATGCTGAAGGGAGAGACATTGCTAGAAGCAGAAGCCTCTGTTGCCTCATGTAGTTCAGATTCTGCAATGCTATGGCATAAGAAACTTGGACACATGTCAGAACAAGGAATGAAAGTCCTTGTGGAGCAAAAGCTACTTCCAGGCTTAACAAAGGTATCACTTCCTTTGTGTGAGCATTGCATAACAAGTAAGTAGCACCGGTTGAAATTCAACACATCAAATTCTAGAGGCAAAAGTGTTCTAGAATTGGTTCACTCTGACGTATGGCAAGCACTAGTAACGTCCCTAGGTGGAGCAAAATACTTTGTCTCATTTATTGATGACTACTCCAGGAGATGTTGGGTACACCCTATTAAGAAGAAGTCAGACGTGTTTTCAACTTTCAAAAACTTCAAAGCGCGGGTGGAACTTGATTCTGGAAATAAGATCAAGTGTTTCAGAACAGATAATGGAGGAGAATACACAAGCGATAAATTTGATGACTTTTGCAGGAAAGAAGGCATCAAAAGACAGTTCACAGTGGCGAACACTCCTCAACAAAATGGAGTGGCAGAGCGGATGAACAGAACCTTGTTAGAAAGAACAAGAGCAATGTTGAGGGACGCATGCCTAGAAAAATCATTCTGGGCAGAAGCAGTCAATACCGCTGTTATTTGGTGAATCGAGCTCCATCAACTGCAATAGAACTGAAGACACCAATGGAGATGTGGACTGGTAAACCAGTTGATTATTCAAACCTCCATGTATTTGGAAGTATGGTGTACGTGATGTAAAACTCCCAAGAAATCTCAAAGCTGGATCCAAAATCCAGGAAATGCAAATTCTTGGGGTATGCTGATGGAGTCAAGGGGTATCACTTATGGGATCCCACTGCCCGCAAAGTGATCATCAGCAGGGATGTTATCTTTGTAGAAGATAAACTACAAAGTAAAGAAGACGATGATAGCGCTGAAAAGTCAGAGACTACACAGATACATGTGGAAAAGGAGGTTGAACAAGGAGATTCTTCTGAAGCAGAACCAGCACATGATGAACAAGAACCAGAGAGTTTTGAAGCTCCAACAACCCGTCAATCAGATCGTGTGAGAAGACGTCTCAATTGGCACTCAGATTATGTTATAGAAGGTAATATTACATACTTCCTTTTAACAGAGGACGGTGAGCCATCAACATACCAAGAGGCAATAAACAGTTCATATGCTTCACTGTGGATGATGGCGATGCAAGAAGAAATCGAAGCCCTTCATAAAAATAATACATGGGACCTTGTGCCACTACCACAAGGAAGGAAGCCAATTGGTAACAAATGGGTTTTCAAAATCAAGCGAAATGGTGACGATCAAGTGGAGAGGTATCGTGCAAGACTGGTGGTCAAAGGATATGCTCAGAAAGAAGGTATTGATTTCAATGAAATTTTTTCTCCTGTGGTTCGACTAACAACAGTTCGAGTAGTCTTGGCAATATGTGCTACATTGAATTTACATCTGGAACAGCTAGATGTTAAAACAGCTTTTCTTCATGGAAATCTTGAAGAAGAGATTTATATGCTCCAGCCTGAAGGTTTTGAAGAAGACGAAAAGAAGAACTTGGTTTGCAGGTTGAACAAATCTCTGTACGGTCTAAAGCAGGCGCCGAGGTGTTGGTATAAGAGATTTGATTCCTTCATTATGTGCCTTGGATACAACAGACTTAATGCAGACCCTTGTGCTTATTTCAAGAGGTCTGGTGATAATGATTTTGTTATATTGTTGTTGTATGTGGACGACATGTTGGTTGCAGGACCCAACAAAGATCATATAGAAGAATTGAAGGCACAACTGGCTAGGGAATTTGAAATGAAGGACTTGGGATCAGCAAACAAGATTCTAGGGATGCAAATTCACCGAGACAGAAGTAATAGGAAGATTTGGCTTTCACAAAAGAATTACTTGAAGAAGATCTTGTCACGATTCAACATGCAAGATTGTAAGCCAATTTCTACCCCTCTTCCTATTAACTTCAAATTATCCTCCAGTATGAGTCCTAGCAGTGAAGAAGAGAGGATGGAGATGTCTCGAGTACCGTATGCATCAGCAATGGGAAGTTTAATGTTCGCTATGATATGTACAAGACAAGACATTGCACAAGCAGTGGGAGTGGTTAGTCGGTACATGGCAAATCCAGGCAAAGAGCATTGGAATACAGTAAAGAGGATCCTAAGATACATCAAAGGGACCTCAAATGTTGCATTATGTTATAGAGGATCAAACTTACTAATTAATGGGTATGTAGATTATGACTATGCAGGGGATTTGGATAAAAGCAAATCTACTACGTGATATGTGTTCAAAGTTGCTGGTGGAGCTGTAAGCTGGGTTTCAAAATTGAAGTCAGTTGTGGCTACGTCCACAACAGAGGCAGAATATGTAGCAGCTACACAAGCCAGTAAAGAAGCAATTTGGTTGAAGATGCTATTGGAGGAGCTTGGGCACAATCAAGAGTATGTCTCTCTGTTTTGTGACAGTCAAAGCGCCTTGCATCTAGCAAGGAATCCAGCATTTCATTCAATGACTAAGCACATACGAGTTCAGTACCATTTCATTCGTGAAAAGGTGGAAGAAGGAACGGTAGATATACAGAAGATCCATACCAAAGACAACATAGCAGATTTCATGAAGAAGGCGATCAACGCTGATAAATTTACCTGGTGTCGATCCTCTTGTGGCCTGTCAGAGACGTAAGCAACATGATGGTACAAGGTAGAAAGAATGGTGTGAAGATATGATTGTTCCAATCAAATCTTCAAGTGGGAGATTGTTGAAATGTCAAAGCTTGGAAAATTGGTTCAAGTTAGGCACCTAATATTGCAATGTCAAAATTAGGTGCAACAATGTCAAAATTAGGTGCAATAATGTTTGAAAATTAAATGGGTAAATTATAAACTTTAGTCACTAAACTTTAGGGTATTTATAAGATTAGTCTTTAAGTTTCAACTATAAATACCCTAGCTCATTTAGCTTCAAAATCATCCCAAAGCATTCTAGCTTTCTTCCAATACTAGAGAGAGTTTCTTGAGAGTTGTTTTCTCTTTTTATCTAGAGAGAATTATCATTGTTTTCTCCTTGGTAGATCGAGAGAGGTTGTAATTCCTATTTTCTCATAGTGAAATTCTTCTACCGTTGCCGGTAGTTTTTACCCTAAATTTTTAGGGGTTTTCCACGTAAATATTGTGTCTCTTTTATCTTCATTTTTATTTTCTCAAATTATCAGTTGCGATTTTGCTCTATCCGATAGCCGTCTTCCGCAACAGCGAGGCTCAACGGGTTGCCATTTGTGCTCTTCTTGGTTAGCAACAAGTTGATAACATGGGGAAATACTTGGGAATTCCGGTCATCCACGGTCGCACTCGTCGTGCCCATTATGAGTTCATCTTGGACAAAATTCAGGCAAGATTAAATGGTTGGGCAGCTCGCACTCTCTCCATGGCAAGACGCATTACCCTTACCAAATCGTTGTTAGCGACAATACCTATTTACTTCATGCAGACTACCCGTCTTCCTTCTAGGGTGTGGTCAGAAATTAACAAAATCATTCGCCTTTTCATATGGGGGTCTACTCCCACAAACTGGAGAATCTCTCTTGTTAATTGGGAGTCTCTTTGCCAGCCGTTCAACAGAGGAGGCCTCGGAATCCATAGAACTTAAGACCACAACACCGCTTTTATTTGGAAGCTCGGTTATAGTCTAGTTTCTCGTCCTCAGGCTTTGTGGGTTTAAGCTCTTAGAAATATCACATGTCGGATCTTTGCCCAGACTCTATATATCGACCCTGTTCCCCCCCCCCCCCCCCCCCCGAGAGCCTTAGCCCAAACTTGGCCGACATTCCGCTCAAACCTTATGTAGTTTCCTGGAAATGGACAATCTGTGCTTTTTTGGGATGACTGCTGGATACTTTTCGGGGGACCCTTAGCCATATCTTGGATCGTTCTCAAATCGGCGCCCCTATTTGTTTCGAGGAGCTTATGGATCACGATGGAAATTGGGAAAGAGACAAGCTGGAACAATTCCTTCCGTCTGCCGCAGCCAATCGCATCATGGGAATTCTGCCTCCAAGTCCTTCAGCGGGTGATGACTGTTGTGTTTGGCACCGGAACCCAGGTCACAAGTTCAGTGTCGACTCTGCGTATTGTACTCTAGTTGATAGTAATTGGGACGCCGTTGATTCGAAATTGGCAGCTGTTTGGACCGCTCCGATTCCCCAACGCATCCGTCTTTTCCTTTGGCATATCCTCAAAGAACGCGTCCTCACAAACTAGGAACGATGCCGTTGAGATCTCTCCGCAAGCTCGACTTGCCCCCTCTGTTGCATCTCTGAAGAATCGATACTTCATGTCTTGAGGGATTGCCCAGCAGTCTCTAGCATATGGGAGTCAATCCTCCCACCTGGCCTTTGGACAGCTTTCTTCTCCATGTCTTTAACGGATTGGATAACGTCTAACTTGCAGAGCAAGGTCAAGCTTCCAGGTATGCATATTTCCTGGTCGATCTTCTTCCCCACGTTCTCATGGCACGTATGGAAACGGCGGAATTGCTTTGTTTTCACTGATAATGGCTCGAGTATACATGGAACTCTCAATGTCGGCCTTGCTTGGTCTAAGCATTTTGAGGGATGTTCTCTCTCCACTAACACGAGCAATGCGAGGCACCTAGCCTTGCTCCAGTGGAAACCGCCCTCTCATGTCGATTACTGCCTCAATACCGATGCATCGATTGACTGTCGCACTGGTTTTGCAACTGCTGGTGGGGTTCTCCGCACGAACGAAGGGACATGGCTCGGTGGCTTCCACAGAAGTCTGGGAATAACCACTCCATTAATGCTTGGAACTAAGGGGTTAAAGCTCTACAAATCCAGTCTGATAGTTACCAGGCAATCCAGTTGCTCCTTGACCCAAATGCTTGCTCCTCGACACTGCCTCTCGTCAACGCCATAACCTCGTTGTGTGCTCGTAGCTGGTATACAGAATTTGTTTGGGTTCCTCGTGAAGAAAACATGGTCGCAGATGGTATGGCCAAGCTCGATGATGTCTCGCTGCACTCTTTCCACGCTGCTCCAGACTCAATCTTGTTGACTGATGACCGAGATGTCCAGTTCCTCCCTATGTTAAAGCTGTTTGTAATTAGGCCTCTAAATGAACTGGACGTTCAGCGAACTGTTCATAAATCGTGCGGTGAGAAGTTCGTTTATTTATTAAATGAATGAACATGAATAAAATTTTGTGTTCGTTTAATTAAATGAACGAACACGAACAAAGGGCTCGTTCGTTCATTTACGTTCGTGAACGTTCGATTATATATTCATTTATGTTCGTTCATTTATGTTCGAACAGAGGGCAAGTTGAATATGTTACTAAGATTATTGAAGTTTTTTGGATTTCAAGAAGATTGTTTTGTTGAACAAATTAACTTTAAGACTGTATTATGTTCATATAGCTTATTTATGATTTATGTATATTTTTGTCGTATTCGAATAAATTAACTCTAAAGTTGTAGGTTATATTAAAGAATTTTAAGTTATTCTTGTTGTTTACTTTTTTTACATTCATTTGTTTTGTTCGAATAAGTTTGTTTTTTGTGTTCGTGTTGTTCGTTTATGTTCATTTATTATGTTCGTTTATGTTCATTCCGTTTGTATTCGTTTACGTTCGTTTATCATTTAAATGAACGAACATAAACAAGTTATATTCCTTAATGAACGAACATGAATAAAAAAAATTTGTTCGTTTATGTTCATGTTCATTTATGTTCGTTTATTTATTAAATGAATGAATATGAATATACATCCGTTCGCATGCGTTCGTATGCGTTCGTTTACAGACCTATAGGTAGGCTTATGCCTTCTTTTTCAATTCTCTCTCTCTCTATATATATATATATATATAATTCTTTTAAAATTTTGTTGATAGAAAAGGGTGGTCCGTTACAAATGCATTCGATTTGATAAGGCTTCGTTGGGAAGGTCCACAGACGTTGATAGTGTTGGACTCCAAATAAAGAACCCAAAAAATATAAAGAAAAACATATGCATGTTATTAAAATAATATAAATTATAAAAAAAATATATATCATATTAAATATGTAAAAATTCACATTTTTGAGTAAGTTTATATAAATAAATTATGATATGTGTTAAATATTTGATTCAGTTAATTTATATATCTATTTTTGAACAATGAATATCAATAAATTTAAAACATAAATTTCAATAATATCGATAGTCGTTTCCTTTTATATCATGATCACGATCTCTTTCGTGTGTGCTATAGCTGTGTGGGATTGGGACGTAACCTTCATTGTCCATGAAAAATGCCAAAGGACACTACTAGTTCATGGGTGATGTTGATCAATTATGCCAATTATTACGAGGGAGAAAGCTCTAGATTACAAAGATAGCAAATCAACAATTTTATCATTTTCAATTCATAAATCTCATAGAATCCCTTGAGTGGTCTTAATAGTTAAATAGAATATTAATCTCCTTTTAAGGTCCTGAATTCGAACAGATCTATAGAGTCGGACCTCTTATTATATTCCCTATTTAATCCACACCTCCAATTACTGGAAAGAGAAGGGGAATATATTCCATGATTTTCAGGTGGCAGGGAAAGGCCATATAGCCTCACCTAGGAGACAAAGGCTAAAGCATTGAACCGACCCCACAATGACATGAACAAAGCAGCAGCAACCATTGAACCCTAGAGATCCTCGATGGTCCAGTTCAATATGTCTATATTGTTCCTCTGCAATATATCTGAAATATGCAGTTGAATTAAAGCATCAGATCCGACACTTTTGCTTCTCTCTTCATACAAAAAGGCTGCTACAAGTGAACCGGCAGTCAGAGATGGAGCTTTGTCAATGTATAATACCAACATTAGATACAAATAGCCCTTATGCAAACACACTTTTTGGCCTCTTCTTATCCTATGTTCATTCACCTCAACTACTGCTTGTAAATGTCATCTCTTTCTCTCTGCAATTCTGCGCAGTTTTAGCAACTTGGTGTAGCCTTCAGGCTCTCTGCATTTTCCTCATCCAGAAAATGACCCATCAAAACACACCATTAGATTAGTGGAGTTGTTTACAGACAAGAAAACATGTTTAAAACAACAAAACAAGTTACAATGGTGAACTGTGGTGATGGTGGATCATGGGAAGGAGCAGATGAACTGGTTCTTCCATTGTACAAAGATGTGTTGTTCTTTTTATTTCCCTTGAGATCACAAGGTTGTCGTTGTTGGGGACATGTTACATTGTCAACCGTGCCTTGTTTGTCCAAGCAAGTCCGAGTTTGTAGATATGTTGAGATGTTGTGGCTTGTGCATAGCCCATTGTTGCCTCTAACATCAAGTCTTTCCCCTAGTCTATTGATGAAGTCCTGTGAGAATGGTAGTTCCCCGGTTAGCTTGTTGTGGCTGAGGTTAAGCTGGTCTAGATTTGGAAGGTTCCCCAGATCTGAAGGGATTGTGCCCTTGAGACTGTTGTTGTCAAGCGAAAGAGCTGTAAGGTTGTTCAATGAAGACAAGGAGTTTGGTATTTCGCCTGTTAACCCACATCTTGAGAAGCTGATATAGGTCACTTTCTTGAGGGACCCCAGAAATAAGGGAATCAATGAATTCATGGGGTTGGAATCAAATATTAAGTACTGTATGTGCTCTAACCCTGAGAGAGTTTCAGGGAGTGGACCATGTATGGTGTTATAGCTCAAATCAAGCAAAACCAACCTGTTTAGCTTCCCTAGTTGTGATGGAATCTTGCCATTGAGCCTGTTTGAGGAAAAAACAAGCTTTTGAAGAAGATGAAGCTGACCTAAACCAAATGGCACCACCCCTTCAAGGTCATTGGAGCTCAAGTCCAAAATGGCTAAACTCTTTAAGCTTCCAAGCTCTTGTGGGATTTCGCCACTTAGGTTGTTGTAACTCAGGTCAAGTTGCTCCAAGTGGACTAACCCACCGAGTTCACCAGGGATGTTCCCTTGTAGATTGTTCTGTGACAAGGTCAAGACCCTTAGCTTTGAAAGATTCCCCAAGCTTGAAGGAACTTCACCGGATAGAAACGGATTCGATTGAAGTGAAAGATGCTCCAAGGAAGACAGTGCACCAAACAACGTGGGAGAAACCACAGCCGTTGATGTCAAAAAACAGTTGAAAATAGAGAGGGATTTGAGGTAAGGTATTTTGAGCAAAGAATCCGATATCTTTGCAGCAGGTTGGCATGGTGTGGAGGCAACATCAGGGCCGATATGAATAGTTGTAACGTGAAAAATTGGTGGATCTTGATCTTTACCTACCTGGCACTCGATTCCAGGCCATGGCGTGTTGGTGCATGGCTCAGGGTACAGTTCGGACCAACCAGGTTCGTCTACAAGTGAAGCCATGACATCAAACAGTCCCAGAAGCTCACTTTCTTCCATCACCAAATCATTCTCTGCAATCACCCCACATGAACAAACAAGGAACCCAACAAAGAAAACATGAAGAGAAGCCATGAGAGAACAAGCTCAAACTCAAAGCAACAAACATCACACGGATATAAGCATTCAGAAATGTCGACTGTAGTAAAGGAATATCTACCAGTTTATTGCTTCAACCCTTCTCATTGTGTGTCAGATAAAAAAAAGGCTGCTAGATGGCGTTGATGTTTTGTTGCATATGAGCGGTGCGGAGAACGACAGTGAGTATAAGAGGAACAAAATTTATATACATCAAACGAAAGGAAGAGGGAATATTTATAGAAAAAAAGTAGTAGAGTTGTAGAAGTTTTAAGCATGATTTGACATGGCTTTTCCTCAGTATGATGATGAAGCCGACCCAACATTGCATTGCTTTTGCAGAGAAAACAGATTCCCTCACTGTCGCTCTATCTATGCGTGTATGTACAGTGGGATTGGCTGCACGCCACCCTACATGTTTTTGTTTCCTTCAAATAGATTGTGGAACATCTAAATATGCAATGGGGGAAAAGAAATAGCAAACAAACTATCTTTTAGATAATTCTTTTGGATGAATTGTATGCCATTACATGTTTTAAGTTAGTGAAACATTATTTTCTTTATCCCTTATCCAAATCTCAATCTAGTTATTCTGTCTAAACCCCAACACTTGAGAATGCATGAACTAAATCTCAACGTTGAATATAAGACAACATATATCATATAAATATAATTGTTCGAACCCATATCCTCAGGAGAGAACCACATTCCCTTTTATCACTAAATTCACTCATGGAATTCTTCACCTTACATTGAATACCTCTATGTTGAATATAAGATGGAGGATTAAAACCGTAATTGAGAAAAATAAATTTTGTCATTTACATTGAGCAAATGATCAATGGTTTGTTTATTGAATCCCAAACCATGCGCGACCCAGCCCACTCGGCCCGAGTTCATGCGTGTGGTTAACAGGCTTGGGCATGTGTATATGCAGATCAATGGGTTTTGCACCATTGATAACCACCATGAATTTCTCCTGTTGAACGGACTTTGAAGACACCTTATCCACAAAAATGAGTTCAAAAAAAATCAGTTCCAACACTTAAAAGGAAGCTTGCATAAGCATGGAGATGCTGGCTTCTTCTCTACAAACGCTCCCATCTCCATTGCCAACCACAACAACTTGTTCATCAGAATCTTCATGTAAAACTTCAGTTTCCACAAGGAGAAGAGCAGTTGTCTCTGCTTCAACTGCTGCGATGGCTTCTTTACTCCAATTTTCAAACCCCATTTCTCCTCTATGTTCTGCCATCGCCCTGCAACCACAACAAGTGGAACTTGATCAAGAAGGAGATAGACTTGTTCATCTGTTCCAGGAAACCTCACCATCGGTTGTGTTTATTGAAGACCTTGAGTTAGCTAAAATCCCAAAGAGTTCTTCCAAGGAAGATACGGTTTCCCAGGATGAAGATGCAAAAGTTCAAGGGACAGGTTCTGGCTTCATCTGGGACAAGTTTGGTCATATTGTGAGCATTTTCCTCTGCTTTTCTTTCTGCATTTGATTTGTAACTTATACTATAGATAACGATTTGCATATAATGTAACAGGTTACTAATTACCATGTTGTGGATAAATTGGCTACCGATCAAACTGGGTTGCAACGATGTAAGGTGTTTCTGGTTGATGCTAGAGGGACTAGCTTTACCAAACAAGGGAAACTTATTGGCATTGATCCAGCCTATGATTTAGCTGTTTTAAAGGTATTTTCATGATCAATGCTAAGGGTGCTTGCTTTTCTTTTTCTTTTCTTTTTTCTGTATGAACAATTGAATTAGTTTTTCTTCTTGCTTTGAAATTATTTCCACCTGCCGGTTGATGTTGAGGGCTATGAACTAAAACCAGTTGTGATCGGCACTTCTCGGGACATGCGTGTGGGACAGAGCTGTTTCGCCATCGGAAATCCCTTTGGATACGAGAATACTTTAACAACAGGGGTATATAACTGTTTAATAACTGAATTACTCATGACATCCGATCCGATATGACCAAGAGAAGTGATGGTGCCTTACCGGTTGACGAGTCGTGACAAAGTTGTTATTTGCAGGTGGTTAGTGTATTAGGCAGAGAGATACCTTCCCCAAATGGCAGGGCTATTAGAGGAGCAATTCAAACAGATGCTGCCATTAATTCAGGTGAACATTAGCTGGATTTGATTTGTAAGCTAACATCCAAGAATGTTATCTCATTTGCAGACCCAATATTACTGTACTCTTGAAGATCAGCTGTGATACACCCTATATTTCCCTGCAAGCAACTCCGGTGGACCGTTGATAGATTCATACGGTCATGTCATTGGTGTTAACACCGCAGCTTTCACTCGAAAAGGTAAGGAGATCACATGATTAGTCCTTTCGGTACAAAGAAAAGTGATGCAATGTCTGTTTTCCCTTTTCTGCAAAGAAAATGGTTGATCCTATTACACGATCTTGCAGGGACAGGAATATCCTCCGGTGTGAACTTCGCGATACCGATCGACACAGTCGTGCGAACGGTACCGTACCTTATTGTGTATGGAACCCGATATAGCAACAGGTTCTGACACAATATAATCTATGTTACGAGGACTCTTCATTTTCGTTTGAGTATCTATGTATATTACCTATGTCAAGACTCGAATTTTACGAAAATCATTTTATCATTTATATATGGATACATGTTTGTTGCTCATTGTTTGTTAGGGGACGTGAGGGAGACAAATGATTGCAGAATCCTGGGTGGTTATGTGATTATTTATAAAACAGAAGGGATATAATATTGTTGCATGAACCCTACTTGGACTTTGAAGGCTAGGGCATACATTATTAGGTTAATCCATTATTTGGACATTATTGTTTAAACACATGCCTAGCTGGACTTTAATTATAGTTTTATAATTAATTAATTATAGTTTTTGCCAAAAAAAAATTGGGTGGAACACTTGTTGGGAAAGGCTTGGTTGTTTGTTCATCATTGTGCCATGCTTTTTTCATCGCAATCATTAAGATTAGTCTTGTCTCCAGCAAGATGATTTTTTTAAAATAATAATAACAAATAATTTTGATTTATAATATGGAGGAGAAAAGTTTATATAAACTAAAATCCAAAACAAATTAATTATATTATATTTACCAACCATTTATCTTAAAATCATCAAATAGTAAAAATTAGTCGTTAAGTAATGAAAATATGATTATATAAAAACGAGTCAAAAAATTAACCAAACAACTTATAAATAATAAAAGATACAAATAAAAAGCATTGTCAACTGTAACGGATAAACACCATCAACGTTGACACAATAATAGAATATGACAACATATTAACAAGCGACTTGATTATAATTAAAACGCAATAAATTCAAGTGATTTGAAAGCATCAATCTGAATGTTCAAAATAAAGATACATTAATAAGATAACAAATAACCTCCAACCAAAAGACCACACTATATTAAATCTTAAATGATAAAAAATACAAAAACATTATTACAATAACATATAAAAACATTTATCATTTTCAAATGAAAATGATTAGTTCAATGATTCAACAGAATAAAAGTAAAAGAAGACGATAATAGAAAAAATGAGTATAGGTGAGAGGTTATATTTAACGTGAGGCTAAAACTCAGTTTTTTTATAGCCGAATCTTAGGTTATTCTTTTAGTGCTCAAATTTATCTACTGGTCAATGTTGTAAAACAAAGAATTAAAAATCTTATTTCTCAATGATATCTTCTGGTTTACACAAAGACTCCTCTTATAGGCTTAGACTCCTTCTAGAATTATAACAGCTGGTCATTTACGTTAGAACAACCCTACCAGCTCATGCAACAAACTTCACACGTAGCACTAACCAACTTTCCACACAACACAGCTCTCATATTTGCTCAACATTCTCCCTACTCTTCAGGTTCTTCCATGACACGAACTCTTTGTTGAAACACTTGAAAAGATGATTTAGTCAACGATTTGGTTAAGCCATCAGCAACCTGATGGCCAGCTAGTACGTAATTGACGTTCAGCTCTTTTCCCACTGCCTTCTCATGAACAAATCACATGTCAAGCTCTACATGCTTCATTTTTGCATGAAACACAGGGTTAATACTCATTGCTACTGCGCTTGTGTTGTCGCACCATACTACAGGTATTGCATTCGTTTCTTCATCCATGTCAGCAAGCAATGTCTTAACCTAGATAACTTCAGATACCACATCTGTAATACTGCAAAATTCAGTCTCGGTGGTTGATCTAGCAACCGTTCTTTGCTTCTTAGAACTCCAGGATATTAGATTGTTACCAAGAAATATGCAGGAACTAGACACTGGTCGAAAGTCATCGGCATTGCTTGCCTAGTCAGCATAAGCAAAGGCGATTACCTTCGAAGGAGATCCTGCCTTAAAAAATAAGTCCATGATGAACTATGCTATTTAAATACCGTAAAATCCTCTTTACATCTATCCAATGTCCTTCACATGGGGCATACATGTATTGAGCAACTCTATGAACACTAAACGTTATATTCGGACGAGTGTGTGTGAGATAGAGTAAAGCTCCAATGATACTTCTAAAAACTGAGGATCATCAAGCATTTTACGAGATTCATCTGTAAGCTTGAGAAAAATTGCCATTGGTGTTGGAGTTGGCTTTGCTTCATCTATTTTATTTTTCGCTAACATCTCTTTAATGAATTTTTGTTGGCAAATCACTAGATGATCATGAATTTTGGTAACTTCAATGCTCAAGAAGAATCGTAAGTCACTAAGATCTTTCAGAGAAAACTGATCACCAAGACAGTGAATAACCTCTTTAACCACACTATTGGAGTCACTGGTGACAATAATATCATCAACATAGATGAGTAGGAATACACGGGTGCCTCCAGAACGTCAGATAAACAAAGAGGCATCAGCAGTAGATTCTTTAAACCCTTATTGTATAATATACTATTTTAATCTTGCATACCACATCCTTGGGGTTTGCTTTAAGCCATACAAGGTTTTTGTTAATCTGCACACTAACAGTTTGTCATTAAGAGATCGTTGTTCAAAACCAGGAGGTTGGATCATAAACACTTCCTCACTCAATTCTCTGTTGAGGAAGGCATTGTTAACGTCAACTTGACGCAACACCCAGTTATTTGAAACAACCATAGATAACACAACATTTGTCGTAGATGACCATACAACAGGACTAAATGTATCTCCAAAATCATGCCCAGTGACCTGTGAGAATCCATTGGCAACCAATTGTGCTTTGTGTCTCGCAATAGTACCATTAGCATTGCGTTTCATTTTGAATAACCATTTACACCCAATGGCCACGCGATCGGGTGGAAGAGATACAAAATTCCATGTAGAATTTTTCAAGAGAGCATTATACTCATAAATAAAAACTTGTTTCCATGTTGGATCAGCAAGAGCTTGAGAAATCGATGTTGGCTCTACCTCTTCTTCAAAGGAGATAGCATCAATTGAAAAAACCTTGGGTTTAAAAATACCTAGCTTGCTTCTTGTTATCATGGGATGAACATTTACTACATCACTACATGGTTGTAGTTAAGCAGCAGGTATGTTATCACTTGCATGATGCACTACTTCTTGATTCGGTGAGTTCAACAATACTGATTGGTCATTATTATCTCTTGTCAATACAGATAATGTTGATCAGCACCAGTAACAGAAACAGTTGGAAAGGAAGTAGAGTTGTTAATTAGTTGAGCACAAACATCAGGTGAAATTTCCTTTTGAGATCGAAAACAATTACCAAAAAAATTACTAGCTCTAGGAACCACCCTCAAAGTAAAACTCAGAGTCTGCATAGGATAGATTTTTAATGAAGGTAGCTTCTTTTTATCACATAAGGAAATACACCTTCATAAAAAACAATAAAACGAGAGATATAGACCCTTCTATCCGATGCTAAACAAATATAGCCTCGATGTTGTATGCTATAGCCAAGAAAAACATAAGTCTGGGAGCGAAAGGACAGTTTGTGATATTAAAATGGTCTAGTATGAGGAAAACAAAGGCACCCAAACACCCGGAGATGATCATAAGTTGGTGTCTGATTAAACAACTTCTCGAAAGGAGAATAACCATTAAGAACTAATGTGGTAGGCGATTAAAAAAGTGGACAGCTTTGACAACTGTATAATACCAAAATCTATAAGGTAATGAGGCTTGAGCAAGAAGAGTGATGACCATTTCCACAATATGGCAGTGTTTTCTTTCCACAACACCGTTTTGCTGAGACGTGTGAAGATAAGTTACTCGATAATGAATCCCATCCTATAAGAGAACATTAGTCAATGGACGATACTCTCTACCCCAATCGCTTTGAGCAACCAAGATGTCAGAGTTAAATAGAGTACGAACCAACTTTTTAAACAGATGAAAGACCTTAATGGCTTCACTCTTTTTCTTTAGAATGTATAACCACTTATGTCAAGAAAAACCATCCACAAAGGATAAGTAATACTTAAAGCCATTAGATGGGATATGTGCAGGACCCCAAAGTATGTAAACATAACTTGAAATGGTTTAGTGTAAACAGTGTTGGACCGAGGAAAGGGCAAAGTGTGACCTTTGCCCATTTGGCAAGAAGTACAAAATGAAGACTTAGCTTTATTAACATTTCTCAAAGAAGAATTACTACAAATGAATCTTAGCATTCGTAAAACATCATGAGAAGGATGACCTAAACGATCATGCCAAACATCATAAGTAACCTTAGATCCACTATCCATATTCACCATAGGTAAAGAGTCTTCATTGGACGAGCAAGAACGAAACTCATATAAACCATCAGATTTCACCCCACGCAGGACCACAACTCCCGTATCTTCATCACACACTAAGCAGTTATGAGCATGAAATTCTAGAAAAACTCACTTATCACGAGCAAGCTTAGATACAGAGATAAGATACTTTTAAATACGAGCCGTAAAGAAAAAGAGCCATGATGCAAAGAAGTATGACCAAATTTATTGATAGGCAAGGAGTTACCATTACCCATTACTAACTTACCAGGCCCAGAGTAAGCAGTACTATCAGCGAGTTCCCCAACATTAGCTGTAACCTGATGTAGCACCCAAGTCAACACACCAAGTAGTCATATTGCCAGGTGAAGATAAGTTTCTATGGACATGACTAGATCCACAGTACCCAGAATTTGATGAGCCAGAGTTATGATGACACAAGTTCGCAACTGCATTGTTAGATGATCCATTGTAGCCAAAAGAAAATACACCATGGAAAGACCCATCAAAGCGATACCAACATCGATAAACTAGATGGCCAATTTTCCCACACAACTGACATTGAAGTTTGTTATGACCTCAGTCTTGACCACCAGAAGCACTCGAAGGTCTTCTTGACCTACCTTCGAACCAGAAGACATCTTGTTGGTAGTAGAGGAACCAGTGGAAACCTGAGCAACATTAGCACTAATATGAAGATTATCAAATTGATCAAAGTTCTTTTGTTGTGTTTCTACATCAACAAGTACGGAAACAATTCCTTCCAAAGTGAAAGGTTTACGACTCACCGTAATTACAACAATAAAAGGACGATACTCCGGTGGTAAACTGTTGAGGATGGTGGCAATGCGTTTAAACTCTGAGATAGGGTAGCCACTGTTAGGACCGTCGGCTCACCCTATAGCACAACAGAAACAAAAATTTGACGGTCTCACCAACCCAAGTACGATAAATCAAAATCGGGAGGAAATGATGTAAATACTTACAGTTGGTTTCTTGAAAAATAACAAGGACAATCGACTAATGATGGTGTTGATCGATTCGAATCGTTAGCCTCCACAAAACCACATCTCACCTCTACTCAATTCACTCGATTGAGAGTAATATTTGCTTTTCCCAAAACTGTTTTGAGAAAAATGGCTGAAGATAATGTGTAATAAACGGCTGCTAGACCTTACACCTCCTTTTATATCCAAGTTACACTAACATATTAGGAATTTTATTATTTCAAATTAATTAAATCTTTATTTAATTAATTTAAATTAAATATTCAAGATTATTAAAACATATGTATATCAAACATACATTAACTCTAGATATATTTTAGTAACGTACAACAAATTGTACATCTTTGCTCATTTTAATCCTAGGTTGTGACCCTGTAGGTTCTTGTAACGTTAGCAGTAATTATTAGAACAATTCTAATATTACATACAATGAGTGACATCTAGCAATATATCATTGTCACCTAAGATACAAGAAAATATGATTCAACATATCATCTTCGTGATTAACTCTATTATGTATTACACATTTTGTCTTTTATATCTAGAATAGGCACAGTCTTGGAATAGTCACACTTGTATATCCCATCTATTGTTTCTTAATATCTAGAGTAGACTTTAATTAACGAATAATTTGTGATATCTCATATCAACTTATTCGAGCATGGCCATGCATTTCTAGCTTCACTAAATGAAGTGCCCGTGATATATTTCCTATTATGTAAGAAGGACAAATCCTATCTTAATCATACATACCCGCTACATATATCGAGATATATTCAATAACAGTCTTTATAGAGCAACCAATTATGGAGCTTGTTTAACTGCATCAAAATATACAACAATATATGTTGGATATTATTGATCTCAAGTATGAGATCATACATATAGTCATCACCATGAGCAATGTTATGACTATCACATAATAATCTAAGACATATACTCATGGTGGGTCAATCCAATACATTGTTCTCTAACAATATAATCATGTATCAATTCTGACATTTCTATGTCAATGACAACTCGTTGTCATCAATTAATAACATGTTAGTCTTAAGCGTATTATTATTGTCCATGCCCATAATAATACTTTATTAGAGATCTTTTAATAATAACAATTATTTATTATATGGACTTTATTATCTTCCAGTTAATGTTAAACACATATATATAACTGAAAATAATAGTGGCAATGCTTTTATTAATAAAATCGGTAAATAATATGTATCATTACAATCATTATATGATTAGTCTTTGGGCATACACTAACAGCCACACACAACCAATGCATCGTAAATCTCTTTCACATGAGAAATATAAGCTCGCATGCCAAGGTCACCCTTCTTAACCGTCTTCAGCTTGTAGTTTAGATTCATGAGAGTAGTGGTCAATTTGCTCACAAAGAACATTGTTACTGTTTTCCAAATTTCTAAGGCAGTCTCTGCTCACCAACTGAGGAATTAAAGATGGACTTATAATAGAAAGTAACCAGGAGGCTAAAGCACTATCTTGAGCCATGAACACCTTATAATATTCATTTTCCACGGAACCCATCATCTCATTCCACAATGGCATGTGATGGTTGAACACCACCAGTTAAGAAATTCTCAAGTTGATGACTATGAACAACAAGTATTACTTGTTTCTTCCAAAGAAGAAAGTTATATTCATCAAGCACCACACTGATTTTCTTGTTGGTGAAGACCTTTCCAGGAGGAAACAACACCGCAAATCCAGTAACCCCAGAGTCGGGGGAAGCTCCTTCACTTACAGCCATGAAGACGAAAAAAAAACAACTCCCACATGGTGTCAAAATTCCAGCAAGGAAGCACCAGGTCAGAAGCGACTGATACCATGTTGTAAAACAAAGAATTAAAAAAACGTATTTCTCATTGATATCTTCTGGTTTACACAAAGACTCCTCTTATAGGCTTAGAATCTTTCTAGAATTATAACACTTATCATTTACGATATAACAACCCTGCCAGCTCTTGCAACAGACTTCACACATAGCATTAACCAACTATCCACATAGCACAACTCTCATATTGGCTCAATAGTCAATAACTGATTGATGTAATATCTCATATTGGCTCAATAGCATTAACCAACTTGTTCTTCATAAACATTTATTAAATTATGTAAAATATTCTTTTACTAGCCCCAATAAGTCCATTTTGTGTCATTTAACATGTATATATTGAGTACAAATCAAACGAATTTGGTGGTAAAGTAATTGTTGTTATTCTTTGATGTTTAGGTTTACGCAACGAAAATATCAAAGGTGTGAGCGTTCAATGTCAAATGGTTGAGAGTTATCTTTAACAAACACTATCAAAACATGAAACTATTGATGAATTGGTCTATAAGCTTTTGAAGAATCTGAACTTGTGTAAGTATTAGCATGTTTATTGAATTTGAAACTTTTTTGAACTTATTTATATCTAAATCTAATTAAATAATTCACTATGACTTTCTTTTTCTTTTATCAAAAACCCTGAATCCATCTATTCATTCATTTCTTTTTCAATGTGTAAAATAATAAACTCATTCATGGTTTTGCAAATTTACATAATGATAGCATTGTCTTGCGCACCACGCTATAGAGGCATTTTTTAAGCAAACGCTGCTAAATATTGTAGTTTAGTGAAGTTTTTTACAAACACCGCAAATACTATAGTTTAGTGTGTATTTGTACAAACACCACTAAAGACTCTTACTTTAGTGGCATTTTAAGCACAAAAGCTGCTATATACTCATACTTTAGTGGCGTTTTTATATAAATGCCATCGGTAAATATTATACTTTAGTGGAGTTTGTATACAAACACCGCCAAAGACTCGTACTTTAATTGCGTTTTAAGCACAAACACCGCTAAATACTCATACTTTAGTGGCATTTTTATATAAACGCCGCTAAATACTATACTTTAGTGGTGTTTTTATACAAATACCGCTAAATACTCGTACTTTAGTGGCCTTTTTTACAAACATTGCTAAAGGCTAATACATTAGTGGCTTTTTAAGCACAAACGTCTTTAAATACTTACTTTAGTGGCATTTTAATATAAATGTCGCTAAAAACTATACTTTAGTGGCATTTTTATATAAACGCTGCTAAATACTCGTACTTTAGTTTTTACTATGCTTTTGCCTCCTAAATTCAATGGTTCATATTTGATCCTCCTCTCTTAACGCAATCATTGCATTCTCCATAAAAAAAACTCCCCCAAATATCACATCTTATCATTTTCAAAACCTACCCCTTTCTCTTTAGTATTTACTCTTATCGGCTTTGCCTTTTACCTCTCTCTCTCTCGAAATGGCCGCCACATCTACTTCTTCTCCCCGCGAGGAAAATGTCTATATGGCAAAACTCACCGAGCAAATCAAACGCTATGATGAAATGGTCGAGTTCATAGAGAAAGTATCTGCTTCCGCTGATAATGAGGAGCTCATCGTCGAGGAACAAAACCTACTTTTCTTTACTTATAAGAATATCATCGGTGCTCGCCGTGCTTTCTGGTAGATCATCTCCTCTATCGAGCAGAAAGAAAAGAATCGTAGTAACGATGATCACGTCACTACGATCCGTGATTATCGGGCCAAGATCGAGTCTGAGCTTACTTACATCTGTAACGGGATATGGAATCTCCTTGATACCATGCTTATCCCCTCGACTTCTTCTGGAGCTTACTTACAGTGGTATAGTTTGAATTAGATGGTTTGCTTTTCCTTCTTATCAATTTCCCTTCTTTAGCTTTTGCATTGATTAATGGAAATGCAATTTTAAAATGGACCATATGGGTATTTAATTTGACCCATTGAGCATTAGGGCTTCATTTCTACAGTTGAAAAATAATGGTTTAGAGCCTAGATGTTTATATCATTCCATTTCTCAAATACCTTTTCTTGTTTAGAGTTGAGACAATAAATCACTGGTTGAAATGCTTATTAATGCTTATAATACTTGGATTAAGATTTGCAATCTGATTATTGATCATCATTCTTTTAGGTTTACTGGTGAATAGAAATATGTTTATGTGAGAAATTGCCCTAGATTGTTACTGCTACTAAAATTAAGCAGGAGTTCAAGAATTTCGACAGAATCAAGCCTGATGGTGTGTTTATTCAAAACCGTAAGGTAATTTATTTTTATTCTCTTCTTGATTATATTTCGTATATAACTTCAAACAAAATAAATTTGTATTAGTTGCATGCAGGATGTTGTTGGTGTTTCTTATGATTTTGTCAAGTTTGATGACATTTCTGCTATTCAAAATGCAATCAAGGTATGAATTTTCATTATTGTTTCTGCTTTCACCCCGGCGAATATGTTGGACTGCAGCTACTAGCTTATTTACTTTCAGTATTTCATTCTAGAAGTTTAAAAGATCAATTTTCTCATTTTCCTTTCTAGGCTCCTATCTAAATTATTTTCGTTGTATGTTTGAACTACTTGTTCAGCTTGTGTTTGTCTGTAGCATTAAGTTTTCTTTAAAAGGAGCTTTAATCTATCTTTAAACATTGTACCATTTTGATTACATTCTAGTTTTTTTTTCATGGTTGTCTACTCTATGGAACAAATTTAAGGTGCATCCATGTACCTTTGTGATGGTTTATTCTGTTTCTTATGATGAATGAGATGGAGGTGGCTAGAACAACCATGAAAGAGCTTCTTGAGTAAATACAGGAAAAAAAGAAGTGGATTACAAGAAAGGAGGGTAAAGGATATAAATCTTCCTTTGTTTTTCTTTTAAACCAGAATTGATTTATAGCACCCTCAAGTGTCGAAGCTTTATAGTTTCTCGTATGAATTACTTTTTATATACATGTATACTAGAATAGTTGCTTCAGTTGGTGCCAGGACATAATATAATTTATTTTTGTAGCTAATTTGTATTCCTTTTGGCATTGTTCTTATTTTTTATATTAATATTGAACTGTTTGTGTTCCTTCTATAGGCTTCTCCTATACCATTGAGGGGAAGACAAGTCTACATTGAGGAGCGCAAACCAAATAGCAACAGTATACATGGAGGAAGTATATGCCTTAATACAAGCTTTTTTATGTGCTCTATAATTTTGTTCTATATTTTCAGTAAAATGCTCTTTAATGTTGCTACTTTTGGGTATTTTAGAACATGCAGAAAAGCATTCTTGTTATAAAAAAAGACACTTCGCAAAACTTTTTGGTCACTAAATCTTATGCATGTTCATTAAAGTTTTGTATTTCTATGATAATCCTCTTGGTGGATATGGTTGGGTGGTAAACAAACTTCCATTATAAATTTATAACTATGGTAATCATTAATTTTGTCAACTCCATATAGCAAATTTACCATCTTGAACATTAAGAATGTGATTCTTAGGATTGCATTACTTCATTCTTCTTCCTTATGCCAAGGAACCAAAAAGAACGGGGAAAAAGTTATTTTTCCTACTTGTCTTAAACATGCATTTGTTGTGATTGATTTGTATGGATGGGTTACAAATGGTAATCCACTTTATCATTATCGAAGTGAATTTGCTTTGTTGACATGATTCTATCATTCGAAATGACTAGGAGGGGAAGAGGTAGAGGCGATTTACACCTGAGGCCTCGAGAGGTCGCTTTGGTTCTCGTAACTTGGGTAGAGGAAACAATCAAGAATCTGGAGACTACAGATCAAGAGGGAATGATTTCTATCAGCGAGGTTCTAGATGAATATGTATATAAATATGTATATATATTTATAATTTTTGAATATGTATGTGTTTGGAGATTGTAACAAACCTTCAGAAGTAATTCCATTATGTCAGAAGGCCATCTATGTTTGTAAGGGTCGGCTACAACAGCTTAGAGATGACGTAAATAATTGCTCAGGCCAAGCATCATCTTCAGCTGCATCTGAATTGGATGATGGTGTACCTCAGAGTTCACCATCTTGGGTGTTATTATTGTTTATTGTAGTTAACAATGTTGAACTATATTATATTTTATGTTAATGTAAACTTTGATTTATTATTATGGATTTCAAGTTTCTTGTTATGTATTTCAAATTTGTTGTTATGGATGTCAAGTTTATTGGATAATGCTACAGTTTAAAATTTTAAATTTGGGTAACAAAATAGTAGAAAACAACATTTGAAAAATTAGTTTTAATTCGTGGCATTTGTATAAAAAACGCCACTAAATATATAGTCAATACCGGTATTTTTGAAAAACGCCACTAAAGTTCTAGATCTTTTGCGCATTTATACAGAAAACACCACTATATACCTAGTCAATAGCGGCGTTTTACATTCACAAACACCACATATGACATAACATTTAGCGGCATTTTTTGGAACAAATGCCATTATTTTTCAGAACATTTAGAGAGTTTATGGGACAAAATGCCACAAAAGAAAAGATAAATAGCGGTTTTTGACGTAAACGCCGTTAAATATCATAACCTTTAGCGGCGTTTGTAAAAAAATGACGCTAAATATCATTACCTTTAGTGGCATTTGTAAAAAAATGCAGCTAAAAACATAACCTTTAGCGGTGTTTGTGAACGACAAACGTCGCAACCTTTTGCGGCGTTTGTGTTTACGCCACAAAGGTTTTTAACGGCACTTAAAAACGTTGTTATATGACTGAAAAAACGCCGCTAAAAACATATTTTTCTATAGTGCACCACCATTAATAAAGAATTTAAATGGTAATCTCTACACTTCCATGATTGAGGTGAGGTAGGTAAGTCTTATTGATCACATCAATTTGTTATCATACACGTTTAAAGATCATATTATTTATCTAAACTCAAATATCTAATTGATGTGTGAAAATTTTTATATAAAAATATATATAAAAGTAAATTAAAAAAAATTGATTTAAAATGTAACTTATTTTTTATATTCAATATTTAGGATATCCCTGTAATAATAATTTATGAAAACAAATCTCATATAATAACCATTTCAATTTATTTTCTCATACAATGGAAAACACATGGAGTATTTTGTGTCTTCATGAACACTACAGCAAAATTGGTTTTTAGTGGCATTTTTCAATCATATAGCAAAATTTTTAAGCGCTGCTAAATACCCTTGTGACAAAAAAAAGCCGCCAAAAGCGCCACTAAAACCAACACCGCAAAAGTAACGATATTTTCGTCTACGAAAGCCACTATATATCTTTTTTTTTGTGTTTGTAAAACGCCGCTAAATGTTCTGACATATAGTGGCTTTTGTTCCCAAAACCACCGGTAAAGGTCATAACATATAGCGGCATTCGTAAATTTAAAACGCCATTATTGACTATGTCTATGTGGCATTTTTTTTGTATAAACACCACAAAAGATATAGAACTTTAGTGGCGTTATTTTTCTAAAATGTTGGTATTGTATGTAACAAACGCCTCTAATTAACACAGATTTTGCCGATGGTGTTTTATGCTCTCTTGTTACCCAAATTTAAATTTTTAACCTGTAGCGTTATCCAATAAACATGACATCCATAACAACAAACTTGAAATCCATAACAACCAACTTGAAATCCATAATAATAAATCAAACTTTACATTAACGTAAAATATAATACAATTCAACATTGTTAACTAGAATAAACAACGCATATATCTAAAAAAACACCTAAGATGGTGGACTCTGAGGTTGATTTTGTCATATCATATGCATCATAGCTTCAAGTCGATTTTCAAAGTCTTGACATTTTTTTATATGCTTCTTCTCTCTGCTTCCCTCTTCATTTTTTTGCTTTCATTTGAGCTATTTTTTGATCAATTTTAGCCAACTGTTGTTTTAAACTACTAACTTCTAATTGAGAAGACTTGACTATGTGATGACATGTACTGAGATAAATTGGATCCAAAATATTTGGTGGGAGTAACAAATGATCCTTGACAGTGAACCCGACCATATCTTTCAAGACCCAAAACTTCATTAATAACTTGATTTTCGATGTCATCCGCATTAACAATACCATGACTTGAAGTTGTAGCTTCATACTCCGCCCTTTTATCCCTCAATTTTTCCTAACAATCAATTAAATAATTATTTTAAATAATAATGTCATATTATAGATATAAATATAACATAATTCAAATTTTGTGTCCAATAATTGTACCATAATTTCTGCAGCTTCATCATCATAGGAGTGTCATCCTTTTTTGTATGTGTCATGTCGAAGAGCTTTATTCATCCAACTTTACAACCAGACGTATTTTCCTATAATGTAGAATAAAAATTAAGTCTTGCAAAAAATTAATTAATAATATAACTAATTTTTGATAGTATGTACTACCAACTGTAAATCACTATGTGAATAATCAATAATGCCTTATCATTAGCTATACAAACAAAGCTCTTCGATCCAACTATGTGAGTAAATTTTGTTGTTGTCTGCTAGCAACACCAACATGTTCTCAGTCCTACAATTTGAAATATTTACTTATAAAGTCAATATTATAATGATATTATATTATTTTTGAAAAATACATCATATCTGTCATTTCTTTAAACTTCAAAAACCTGATTGTATTTCCCATTGATATTTGAGCATTCTAGGTGGGCCAGTTTGCAGCTTCTCTTCAAGGTTGAGATCATTCTTGAAGTATTTCTTTTTTAATGAACTCTTGTGGTCTCTTTATCTCTTCCCTAACGCTTGCTTCAAATAATCGTCTGAGACCTCTAAAGAAAATTTCTCCTACAAATAACATAAGTGTTCAAAGTAAGTATAAATTACTATTGAACTATTATGGATTATCTATTATAATGACATTATTACCTTAACAAAATCCAAAGCCTGATTTTTGTTACTATTTGGCATTTCACGCATTACTCATAATTGATCGGTAAAAGATTAGCATTACGTGCAACCATGCCTAAGTAACCAGATAAAATACGTGTTTCTGGGCCAATAGGTTAACCGACATCATTTCTTGAAACTTTCACTCGGTTCCCAGGAGGAAGTTGGTATAATTCCTTCAATGTTGTGTTTCCTCTAGTCTTGCTTGTTCGACCATTTTCAACTATATAAGAAATAATTAAATGTAAGTTTTCTAAATGAACCAGTAAGAATGTGTCAAATATTACCTTCAATTTCTACAGCTTCTTTAACAGTAATCGGAACTTTCAAATAATCAACAACAGTCGATTCCTCATTATTTGTTTCTTACTCCTCTTGAGAAGCTAGAACAATCCGCAAATCACTTAATTTCCTCCGGGGCATGATATATGTAATAAACAAACAACAATTTCTGTGAAAATATTACTATTAATGAATATATTGAAGGACATGTTATAAGTTATAATATTATAAATTCATAAATTAAGATATAAAATCTTACTACATTTTATGTCATATCAATTCTCATAAATATCTTCATCCACGTCCTCCCGAACCCATTGAAATTGTGTAGTATTAGTGATAGTCTCATCTAAGTTTTGTGCTACAAAAGGTAAAGATTCTGATCTTGTTTCAATGCCATCTCTACTTCCATCCCCGATGTCTATCAAGTCTCTAGCGATATTACGAAGCACAATATACCAACCCTCATCCATTGGATCGTGACAGTAAAAAAGTTGTTTGACTTGAGAAGAAAATACATATGACTCATCCATTAATCGTTGACCATTGTGAATTAATCGAGAGAAATTCACCATTGTAAAACCAAATTTGTCTCTTTTTATGCCTCGAGTAGTGTTTACATCAACCCAGTCACACCAAAACAACACAACCTTTCATTTTCCATAATAATCAACTCAATAATGTCCGTAAGAATTCCATAATATTCTACATCTCCCTCCAAAGGATGATTGTCCCTGACACTAGCATAACTTGTTGAAGAAGTAACAACTACTCCACAATTTTGTGTCCTCCTTAATCTTTCACGATATTTCGTGTGGAACATGAACCCATTAATGAGAAAGGCATTATATCTTTTAACAATTCTATTCGGACCTTGAGAAAGTCATTTAACATCTTCACTAACTTCTCTCCCACTCCAACAATATTACATGTGAAAAGTGAATTAATTAGCATTTATGACAACATATTAAAACAAGAGTTATAAATTATTTGTAATTATGTGCAATGATTTAGTTGCTTACCATCTGCCCTAACCATTCATGAAAATTTTATGTGAATAACTTATGTATCTCTCGCTGATGTAATCTTCGGGAGCGTGCACGAGATCTCAAGACTTCTTTAAATTCACTATAAGGTATATTATGTCGTTAAAGAATGAGAAATATAAAAGATTAAGTAAATACATTGGGATTTAGTCCGTAAAACTTACATACAAAAGGGATCTATTGAATTGTGATGGAAAAGAACATATCGGTGTGCTTGTACCCAAGACTTATCATCTAAGTGTGCAATTCAACTTTGTCGAGTGGTTCACCATAACTTCCAAACAAATAAGTCTCAGTTAAGTCATTAGTACTGAACACATCATTTCTAATTGGTCTATTCAATCTTGTTTCAAAATCTTCCAAATATCTAGAGCAAAATGTCATACATTCCTCTGCCAAATACCCTTTAGCAATTGATACTTCCGGATAACGCTTATTACGACAATAAGACTTCAACTTGCACAAGAACCTATACACAAAACAAAATAGTATGTAAATAGGTTTGATGAAAAGGTATAATCCCTAGTCATTTAATACATATAATTCAATTAACACCTCTCTATAGGGTACATCCATTGATAGAAAATAGGTCCACCAAGTTTTGCTTCGTGAGGAAGATGAATTAGCAGGTGCACCATAATTGTGAAGAATAAAGGTGGAAATATATTCTTTAAGTTGCATAAAGTCAAGGCAGCTCGATCTTATAGTTTCTCAAGGTCTTCAACCATCAGAAATTTCCCACACATAGCTTTCATTATATTAGAAAGTTCAATGATACAAGACATCACCTTACTCGACACGCAACCGCGTAAAGCTACTGGCAGTAAATCTTGCATCAATATGTGATAATCATGTGACTTTAAAGAATAAAGTCTTCGATCTTTAACACTGACACATCGAGATATATTTGATACATACCCATCTAGGACCTTTATATCCTTCAACACCATGCAAAACACTTCTTTTTCTTTCTTCGACATTGCAAAAATAGAAGGCGACAAGAAATATTTTCCATTAGGATGTAATTACGGATGAAGATCATGGTGAATTCCGATCTCGACTAAGTCAAGTCAACTCTTTAGATTATCTTTAGATTTTCTATTGACATTGAGAATGATCCTGATAATATTCTCACAAACATTCTTCTAAATGTGCATTACATCAAGATTATGTCTCAAAATGTGACCCTTCTAATAAAGTAACTTGAAGAAAATACTCCTCTTTTTTCACAAACCTACCTCATTTGGATTATCCTCTTCATCAGTCTCATCATCACTCTATTGGTCAACATCACAATTATACACTTGCTTTGCCTTTTTCTTTGATTGTGTATTATGTGGTTGATTAATCTTTCCATAAGTAAACTTGATATGTTTAAACATGGAGAAGATATCAGACCCGGATGTTTGCTCATGAGCTTTTCGAAACTCTTCAGTACCATCAAACATATTCTTTTGACTTCTAAATCTATGATTTTTAGCTAACCATCGATGATGTCCCATATAGGAGAACTTCTTTCAATTAAACAAGCACTTCGAACATGTTTGTGCAGCACAACAAGGACAAGCATAACAACCTTTTGTACTCTAACCAGATAAATTTGCATATGCAGGGAAATCATTAATTGTCCATAATAAAGTTGTGCGTAAATTAAAGTTCTTCTTCTTCAACACATCTTATATTTCAACCCCTTCCCATAATTTATCAACTCTTCAATAAGAGGCTGCATATAAATATCAATATCATTTTCGGGACCTTTCTCGCCAAGGATTATCATGGATAAGATAAAAGATGATTGTTTCATGCAAATCCACGGAGGCAAATTGTATGGAACAAGTATAACAGGCCAAGTTCTATTCGAAGTACTCATGATTTTGAAAGGATTAAGCCCATCATATGCAAGACCGAGCCTGACATTTCGAGGATCTCTTGTAAAACTTGGAAACTTGTTGTCAAGTGAATTTAAACAATCTGCAGGATGCCATAATAATCTGTCATCAGTTCTTCCATCATGATACCACCTCATAGACTCATCAATTTTTTGAGGACATAAAAAGTCTTTGAAGCCTAGGTATTAGAGGAAAATATCACAGAATCCTTACCGGTTTCTTTCTTGATCGTGCTTCAACTTCATCCTTACTCATATTTTCTGCGTCCCTAGTCATCCTTCGAGAGTTTCCGCATACATGACAAGACTTCTTATTTTTTTCGATCACCTCAATACAACATACAATCATTCAGACAACTATAAATTTTCTCATAACCAAGACCCAAATCTTTTATCATTTTATTTATATCTTTGCATGATTGAGGGATTTTTGCAAAAGGAAACATTTCTCCTAGAAACTCTAATAACTGTGTAAAGGAGTTATCAGTCCACCCTCCCAAGCATTTTAAGTGGAAAAGACGAATGCATAAATAGAGCTTTGAATATTTTTATCCCTCATACAATTGTCCATTCATTTCATTAAGCAGCTTGTAAAACGTTGCTACTTCTCCATTTGGCTCTTCAGCACATCCATTTCTTCCCATTTCAGTGAAATCATTAACATCATTGTCACAATCATTTTCTCTAACAGATTGATGATGATTGTTCATATTAAATGCATATTATCTTTGCTTGTATTCACAAAAGCTAAATTTAAAAAAGTTTTAACTCTATTTTGATATTCGTCGCTTACTCTTGACAAATCCATCCAACTCTTATCCATTTCGTATTGCTGGAATATCAATTTCAAATGTTAATTACTAATATTATAGTGAAAGTAAGCAACAAAACATAAGCATTATATTTCCTCCCTTATTGCTAACATAGTACGCCTAACTTATTGGTGAAACTTAAGTACAAAAGAGAGAATTTGCTAAGTCACTATCATAATAATTAAGTACAAAAGAGAGAATTTAGATTCAAACAACTACATTTATAATTCAACAGATTAAGAAAAATTTTAAACATAAAAGCAATATTCATTTAGACAACCGACCAGGGATATGAATGAGTGCCAAGTCCAACCTTCTTTTTCACTCTACATTCTCATCTATATTATCTGCTTAAGTATTCATGTTTCCTTACTCCGGTCATATTATTTATTAGTTAAATATCGAAGAGTATCTAAGAACTCAAGTTCTAATACTTCTGACTCATATTTGACAAGCAAGAACCTATATCTCTAAGCTCAATCCAACAATCTTAAGATCCATTTCCAAACCGGATAACACCACCTTATTAAGATCTTAAAAATATGTATATATTCATATATTACGTACTATAATAAATAATCTAGGATGGGATTAGTTTGTACCAATTAAATCTTCCCGTAAATTTAACCATGAGTTTGAAGTTTGAACGTTAAACGTTTTCATCCGTTCTTTTAATCTATGGTTAGAGATGAATTATAAATCGTAAATCTTGTCTTGTTGGGTGGACTGGAAGAAACTAGCACTAGGTTTGGTGTTGCTAAACCCTTAGTTAAACTAGTAAACCACACACAACAATTATACACTCTTCAGGAATATCTGTTGTATATGTAACATAGTACCTTGGAACATAGGCAAGAGTAAGAAATCATATTCCAGTTTGTATATTCAATTTCATCTATATTAGTATATTACTGAGATTGAGTCTATACCGAATACAGATATGTTCGATATTTTTTCAAGATTTTCATGCAGTTGGAAGGTCTAAAGAGGTTCATATACCCTACCATTCCCTAAATATGCATCAAATTTGGGGTTAAAACATGGATTCTTCAAGAAGAATGAAAAGTCATAACAATATAGCTTTTCGTCAGTTAATTAACTGAAAGTACATCTTTTAAAGGAAGTAAATTTTTACATGGAAACGTTGGAAAAACTCCTACAATCAGATTAAACTAACAATAATCGCCAAAGATCAACATCTGAAACAATTAATCAAACCAAGCTAATCTCTAAAAAATGCCACATAAATCGAAATTCAAGATTTTCCTTCAAGACAGATCAATCGGAATGACAATTCATCAATACTATGTTTCAAAACATGAATTTGAATATTTAAATGTGAATTTCATTTGTTATATAAATTTTAAAAAATATATGAAATTCAAAAACATTAATATCTACATGAATTTCAAATTCACCCCTAAATAGAAATTGAAGAAATCCATAAATTACATTGATATATTTTCTATCATCGAATTTTACACCAGTCTAAAATCCGAATTCCCAAATGAAACCCAAAACGTTATAATCAAATGATAAGAGGCAAAGACAAGAAACCTAGAAACATATTCAAAAAAAGGAACATCCCAACAGAAATCAAACAGCTTTTTGCGATGAAAAATTAAGAAAAATAATTAGAGAAAAAATAAACAGCTTTTTACATTTCTTTGTGATGTTTGTCAGCATCAACAATCAGTCAAGAAGAAGGCGACCACTTTAATAAGAAGGGTCATTACTTTTTTTTTTCTAATGTCTCCATTCATAACAAGGACTCGGGGTGTCCCTATTAGAAGTATTGATCTTTTTCGAGTGTCTATCTGATTTTGAGACCACATAAAGAGAAGACCTTAAACTATTAGATTCAAATAAGAAGAAGGTAATATCATCTGGTGGCATTTGGTCATTGATAAATGGTACAAGATTGAGATCATTCAAGGTTAAAGTTTTGGCACTCAAATAAAGAAAAACCGTGGAAAGCACCCATATTGGGGCATTACCCAAAGCCCAGATCATGTTGAGATGACAAGATTCAGATCAAAAAGATATTGAGAATAAGCCACACCACTTAGAGTGTTAGGGGAAAAATATGAAGATAATGAGAGCTTACCTTGAAGACCAAGCCATTCATGCTTCAGTTTGTATGAGGGTCCTAAAGAGCAACACAAATTTAGTAATCAAATTAGGGGCAGAAAGTGTGTCAAGACCATATACCTGATCGTAACAAGGCTTCAAAAAACGAAACATTTCTTCTGATATTGTTATGAAGAATCAAGACAGAAGATAGAAATGACATGATTGTACAAGATGATTAGATTATTCTCCGCAAGATGTTCGAAGCTGACAAGTTGCCATGTTGATATTAAGGAAGGATTTATTCCGAGATGATCAAGTGAAAGAACACCAAGTTTTCCACTTAGAAGCCAGAAGAAGACTGATAACCAACATTTCTACATATATTGAGCACATAATGCATTACATTTAAAAGCATTTAACTGCATTCATATTCTCATACATATCTGCATAATTTTACAAATCTTCTAAAGAAAAAGAAAAAGAAAAAGAAAAAAAATAGAATTCAAACTTCAAATTAAGGGAATTATGTTCAGAATGGATGAGCCTCAGGATCGAGGAGCCCAATCAAGAAGAATCATTACTTTGAAATGTGGCATGTTGCCCGATATATGATGTTTTTATATGAAGTTTTTGAAGAGTAAGAAAACAATTTCTAAAGTTTCTTACTTAGTAATTCCTCTGGGCCATCAGTAAGTCTTTCGAGCATGATGATTAAATTCTCCAGGTCATCTGTAAGTCTTCCAAACAAGATTTTAAGTCATCCAAACAAGATGTTAAGTCATCCAAGCCATTTATAAGACCCCGGGCATAATGTTTTCGTATGGTATTCGTGAAAAATGAGAAAACAATTTTCAAAGTTTCTCATTTTTTCATAGTTTTTATTTGATTTTTGAAAATGAAATTTTTGAAAAGTAAGAAAGAAATTTTCAAAGTTTCTTACTTGGTAAGTCCTCCGAGCCATTTGTAAGTCTTCCGAGCTTGATGATTAAATCCTTCGAGTCATCTGCAAGTCTTCCGAGTAAGATGATAAGTACTTCGGGCCATCTATAAGACCTTCAAGTATGATGATTTTGTATGATGTTTAAAAAAAGAAATGAAGGAAAAAAAATAAAAACAAAAAAATAAAATAAAATAGAAAAAAAGAATAAAATAAATAAACCCTCAAATGTGATGATTAAAGGTAATGTTGTCTTTTCAGGTTCGATATATGTGAGATTGGGGCAAATCAAGTGAGAGGACTTTTAAATACAAAGAAGCATATCAATCCATTGAAATTATAGGCATAAGGGGGCAAACCAAGCGATAAGATTTTTAGATATGTTAGGGCAGATCATCCGATTGAAAGGTGAAAGAACAAGTCAATAGAAGACCAAAGATGTTGGTGCAGGGAAGATGAAGTACAGTCAGATCAAAAAAAATTAGGGCTTTATTTGTCTTTGTCATGTTTATGTTTTCACATAAACGAGTAAAGAGGGACAACTGTCATACTCTAGTTTTGTCCATGTAATTCAAATCAAATTGAAAGATAGTTTGAAGGTTGTTTGTGCATCGACGTCAAATTTGTTCAAGTTGGCTTTATGGTATGGATGAGAAATAGTTCAAGGACTTGATAAGTTATGAGCATTCATTTAAGAGTGTTTGGAGATCAAATATGTCCATTTTGGGAAATTGAGGTCCTAGTTAATTTTAAAACAAAATACCAATCACCAAACAAAATTAAATCCTATAAATGTCCAAATTTACAAGTAAAATACAATGTAAACTCATTTAACCCTTCACCCATTAGATGTCACCCCACAACCCATTTAACACTAAACCCAAATTTACTTTCCTATTTCCTTAATTACATTTACCCAAATCCATCAACATATTATTATAAACCAAGCCCATTTAGCATCAAACTCAAACATATCCCTAGTTGACTGAACATGTTACAGCCTACCCTAATCTCCACCGTTGGATCTAGTGATGATCCAACAACTGGAATTTAACCATAATTTTGAAGAGGCTTTAGCCTTATCGTCGCATCATTTCAAGCCCTCGGATCATAGGTTGTTGATACCCTGATTGCTCTAGATTAGGGTTTATAAAACCCTACAAAAGCTTATTCGCCACATTTGCTCAGCTCGCGTGAGAAGTCTATGTAACACCCCTAACCTGTATCCGACCCGGAACCGAGTCTGAGGTGTCACATCAACTTTCAAAACATTTACTTATGCAAAATAATGAAAAATTTTCCGTTAAAAGAAAACTTCATATTATTTCAAAATAAAAGTTTACAAACTTATCAGAGCATATATATAATTCAAATTGTTTATCTTAAATGCCAACTACATTTCAATAAAAGAAAATACATATAATTTAAAATACTTTTCTGATATGATCTTTCGGAAGGAGAATCCTAACCTGTCTTGCTCCTCTTAGCTTATCTTCTCGCTTTCCAACCTACGTGTGAAACATTCACTCGCTAAGTCGATGACTTAGTGAGACATGAAAACCATGTAATATTACTCTACTCATATCAATGCATAAACAATTAATACTATCATATCATATAAAAAGCATATATACTTTCATATAACCAATACACACATATACATATATCATTAACATGCTTATCATCACTTATTTATTATCATTAATTCGTTTTTATCATATAAGCATATATTTAACATGAAAATATTATATAATCTCTAAATCACCTCAATACATGAACAATTATTATGACCATATTGTACACAAACACATTGCATCTCATATCACAATTACACATATGCACTTGTTATCATTATTATCATATTATCTTAACTTATCACTTATTCATGTCATATATCACATATACCATTTCACGAGGAACGCACATATCATCATATCAAATTATTTATTCTCTTTAAAGTCCATGCACACTTCTGAGAACTTAAAGTATGTGAGTACATAGAGGTTGTACACATATGTTGTCACCACAGCTCGTATAATTCCCACTAAGGGCGCATAGAATTTTCCCGTAGGACCACTACGTCTCGAATGACCACTAGGTCCCGAAGGACCACATAGAACACATATGTCCCGAAGGACCACGTAGAACCCTCTACTCTTGGCATGCAACTATACCTCTAGCTCTCATACACATAACATGGGCATTATTATTATATTAGCACATTTTCACATATTCATATCATATAAACATATAACTCAAGGCTTCTTATCACATATCTCATATCACAAGTTCTTGTACTTACATCACATGTCATCACGTAGCTCATGTCACGTTTTCATATGATTTTATATTCACATATCACTTGGCTTGTTTCTTGTTCTTATATCTTCTCATATACATATAAACACATATTTTCTCATCTTATAATTTATATTACACATGCATGTAATCTTATAACTTATTATCAAATAACTTAGGTAACATTCTTGTAATGTTTCATAGATCATTATCACATAAATACATATCACATAATATGTAATGCAAGCAAGGCACATTCACATATTATACAATCCTAATCATACCTCAACTCATGCTATCATATATTCATATAAATCACATACCTTAATTCACATAGATCATATGCACTTAACATCTAGACACATGCCTTTATTCCTATACATCTACATCATAACACTACGTGCTTATATTCCAATATCCATATAGCTTACAATCAGAATTAGACTTATCACAAATCTTAATTCCCTTACGTAAACCAATCTTAAAACATGTACTCACCTGGGTCTCAATGAATATTATCAAGTTCTCGTTCTTTCTTGCAAATCTTACTCTGACGACTTATCTGAACTTTGCTTTCGATCAATGTCTACACAATCATATATTGATATTATCAGTATCCAATTGATATACTATAATCTATCATTTTTTAGACTACAAGAAAGATTTATTTCTATTTTCCCTTTGAAGTGTATCGGTACACACTATAGTGAATCGGTACATTCCTTAACGTGTGCATCGATACACTACCTATGTATCGATACACAAATTACATTCAAAAGTTCTTCCTGTTCAAGGGGGTATCGATACACTCCCTAATGTATCGATACACTCTAAATATTTCCCATATTTTACTCTTGATGTATCGGTACCTATTGAATGTGTACCGATACACACCAGCCCTTAACTCAAATTTAAGCACGAAATTCACTTCATTCTAGCTCAATTGTGTCATATTTCAACCCCTTTCATATCCTTAACTTACATACACCTACTTAAACAAATTAATACTCATTTACACTTATTAAACCTCAAAATCCTATCATCCATATAAAATTCAAGAATTACACCCACTTTGCAACATGTTTTAAATCCAATTCTAACACTTCATATTCATTAATTAGGTTAATGGCAAGTCAAATTCATCAGTAAAACTTCAAAAACCTCTTTATATCAAGAATTCATTTCTCAACCCTTAATCAAATTTCCTTTTTAATTTTCTTTTCTTTATGTTTTAAGCTTATATAAGCTTTCCTTAAGCTTATATAGCATTCAAAGAACAAAACCCAACTTAAACATTAAAGAATTAACCATCAAAATTAAAACTCACCTTTGAGACTTGAGCATGAACACACGGGAAAAAGAAAGAAAAAAGAAAAAGAAGAGTTCTAGATAACTCTCCAAACCCACGTGTTTCACTCTTATAAAGGGAAGAAAAATATCTTTTAAGATAAAATTACCATAATGCCCTTCACTCATTCTAAAATTACAATTTAATCCAATACTAAAATATTCTTATTTAAATCCTTAAACTTTTAAATTTTCCTAAATTGATCCCCAAATTTTAAAAATTTCCATTTTAGTCACTGGCCCGGATTTCGGGATGTTACAAATCTCCCCTCCTTTAAAGAAAATTCGTCCTCAAATTTTTACTTCACCATGAGATGAAGCAATCCTTTATAATACTAAAAATTCTCTTAGCCTAGGGCGCAAACCCTCCACAAACCAATCACATACATCATTCTCAGTCATAATAAGCTCAGCAGCAAAATGACTTAACTTATTAAACTCACATTCATATTCATACACTGTATAATTCCCTTGTTTCAAATTTATAAATTCTTGTTTCATCTACCTGATATATTGATCACCATTCTTTATCGTATTTTAAAACTCTGCTAGTTAGTATTACTTGCATAAACCTTATTCTTTGCAAAATCTTTATTCAAATCACAATACACATATCCCTTTTTTATCATCTTAAACTTTTCTATCAATCATTAACTTCATTCACTCTTCAAATCTTTTTACCATATAGATCATATCTTTTCTTTCTTGTTGAGTTAATCGATCGACGGAATCGGCGAAGAGGGGGGTGAATTGGCAATTAAAAATTTCGTGGAAGCTTTTGCAGAAAATTGAAAGTAATTGCATAGCGATTTACAGTGGTTTGAGTTTCTCAAACAAAGTCTGCGTCCACTACCTTAGCTATCCACACTAAGGATTTTCCAACAAATTCACTAATTTGTTCTTTCTTTTGAGGCCAAAGAGATAACCTTACAAAATCCCTCAAGAGTATACCCAACTCTTGAGAACACTCTTTTTCCCAAAGAGAATATTACAAATTTGCAAAATTACAAGAAAAACTCACAAGGTAAGATGTTTGCACAATTCTAGAACAAAGAAAAGAACACTCAAAGATAAATACAATTGAGTACAAAAGTGTTCTTGAAAGCAAATGAATATTGGATGAAAAATAGGCTTGAAATGCTCAAACTTGAGGTTTGATGATTTCTCTTTGATTCTCTATGATTTCTTGTTGATCAAGGGCTTCAGAACTTGTTTAAATACACCTTGAATCACTTATGAACGTTGGGGATGATTAGTGAAGATCATATAGCGTTTAAGTGTGAAAGCAATTAATTTTCTAGGTGGAGCGTCTCATGCATCGATGCATGATGGAGGATGCATCGGTGCATCAGTGTAAAATTCAAATATTTTGACCGTTGGAACACTTGATGCATCGGTGCACCAAGTGTGCATCGATGCATGAAATGCATTCGATGTTTGAAAAATAGCCTGGTGCATCGATGCATGGCTTGTGCATCGATGCATCAAATGCATTCGATGTTTTGAAAATATTCAGAGTGCATCGATGCATGAAGAGTGCATCGGTGCATGGAATGCATTCGATGTTCAATTAATTCATCATGCATCGATGCATGGACTGATGCATCGGTGCATGCCTTTGAATATTGATTTAAGGCTTGTTTTTGGTTCAAAATACTTTGTGAAAATTGTTTCAAAAATAGTTTAAGTACAAATCACAATTTTACACATTTAGTAAGGATTAAAATTGATCTTGAAAAACTTGGAGTAATAATTTGATATTCGGTTAATTGAATCGAATATAAATTTGTAAAATCTTAAAATTCATTTAACTTAATTTGTTATATCGAAATATCAAAAATGTTTTCAACATTTCTGTTTCGATACTCTTTTATACACTTCACTAATTATCAATCTTTATCGCATCTTCATAACTTTGATATCTAACTTTACTTATACAGAACCTTATTATTTATCGTCTCTTGTACTTGTAATTCCTTCCTTAAAGTTCCCTTTTAAACATATAATGTAACATCCTCCATATCGGGTTAGTGATTAAATTATGAGATTTAAAAATTCAGTGAGCAAATTGTATAAATTAAAAAGTTCAAAAAATTTATTGAAATGTTTGGTGTAGGATCAATTAGCAAAGAAGGTGAAATTAAAGGGGCAAATGAATTTTTTGACAATGAAAATAATTAAATATTAGTTTATGAGATTTTATAACCACGTGGAAGTTAGTAGAGAAGGCAAAAGTTTCCATATTTCTCTTCTTCTTCTTTCTTCTTCTTCACCGTGAAGACAAAGCTAAAGGTGAGTTTTCTTGTTAATCGAATTCTTGATGAATTTAAGGTTGCTTATTGATCATTAGATGATAACTAAGCTTAAGGAAAGCTTAGGTTATCTTAAAACCATAAGACGATGGGGTTAGGAAGGATTAAAGAAATGAAGTAGAAAAGTAAAATCTTGGATTAGAGTTCATAATAAGAATTAGAAGTGGGATTTGACTTGTCATTAAGCTAATTAAAGGATATGAAGTGTCAGAATTCGATTTAGAACATGTTGGAATTTGAGTGAAATTCTTAAATTTTATATGGAGAATTGGATTTCTAAGTTTTAAAGGTATCAAATGGATAATAATTAGTTTAAGTAAGTGTATGCAAGTTAGGGATATAAAAGGAGGTGAATTATGAAGTGTTGAGAGGATTATAAAGAGATTTTCGTGCTCAAAATAACATTTTTGGGCTGTGTGCATCTATGCACATTCAATATGCACCGATGCATCAAGGATAAATCCCAGAAATTGTTCAAGGGTATCAATGCACATGAAGTGCATCGATGCACTAATTTAAAATAAAAACATTAAATGCCATCAGTGTATCGATGCACAAGTAGCGCATCGATGCACCCCATTAAATACAAACATCGAATGGGATTTATGCACCGATGCATAGATAGTGCATCGATGCACCCGTCAAGGGATACATCGATACATGGTGTAGTGCATCGATGCATACCTCTATTAAAAGATGAAAATGGCTTTTCTTTTAACCCAAGAAATGATAGTTTAGAATATATTAATTAGTATAGTGATAAGTATCAATGAATTACTATGTAGATACAGAGACTAAACAAGTTCCATAACAATTGCTTAGTAGGATCGATTGAGGAAAAGGCAAAGAAATATAGGTGAGTGTATATGCATAGCATGAATATAGTGGTATATTCAGTTCTAGACTTGTGAGAAGTCTATGTTCAATACATTGATGCATGATTCATTTCATATTATGGAGCATGATATGAATTCATACTATGTGCATTGAGTAACATGTTTTGAATGAATATGTATACAAAGTTATATGAGTCATGTGATGAAGGTGGGGAAATGATATATCTATGTGATATATTGTGTAATTTGTGAAAAAGCCCATTTTATGTAGATGAGAACTATAGGTATAGATTGCATGCCAAGAGTAGAGGGTCTACGCAGTCTTTCGGGATATATATGTATTCTTCGGAACATGTGTGAGGTTTTTAAGACACGTACTTGATCCTTGGCATATGTATATGATTCTTAAGGAAATATTTATGTGGTCCTTAGGGACAATCTTATATGGCACTACGGTGCAATTCTACGCGGTACTTCGGGGCAATTCTACGTGGCACTTCGGTGCATTTATACGAGTTGTGGTGATATCATAGTGCACAACCTCACAGTACTCACATGCCTTAGGTTCTCAGTATGGTATCATGGGCTAGTGAACTGATTAATATGAACTTATGAGTGTTAATGTGATGAGTCTATGTGTAGGAAACATGGTTATGGACATTATACAGATAATATGCATATGTTATTGCATTTCATTTCATTTTTGGCATTCTCATGATATTTCCTTATTATTATTATTATTATATTACCTCACTAAGTCGATGACTTAGAGTGTGAGTGTTTCACACGTAGGATCTGAGAAAGTAGACGAGACAGGTTAAGCAGTTGGGCAACACTACTCCGACAACTATCAGATCAGAGGCAACTTAATTAATAGGTCCTTTTGTTATGTAAATAAATGTTGGCATGTAGTCAAAGGATCGAGTTGGGTATGCTCTGAGTATTTTGATAAACTTGTATTAATATATGTATATTATTGTATTTTAATAATATAAGTTCAAATGTTTTATCGGGTTTTTTTAAGAGTACTATTTTGTTTAGTCAATGTGACATCTTGGACTGATATCCGGGTCGGGTATGGGTTGAGGGTGTTACATTTAATGGTATCAGAGCTATGGTTTAGCCGATTCTAGGCATAAACCAGAGTCTATAGTCTTTAAATGGGAATACATGCCAATATAGAGTGAGAACTTCTGATCTGGTATAGTATGAGTATGTTGTTTTACTAATAGAACAATGTGTTTATTTATTAGATGTCCGGACATAATAGCTCCCGAAGTGAAGCGGGAGAAGATAGGCCTGCTGAAAGCATTAATTCACCTGCCCTGGCATGGAAAGGTGAAGGACATGCATCTCAGGGAGTGCCTGTACAAGATCAAGACACTTTCTTCAGGACGTTGGACGCTATTCTGACGCGTCTTCAATCTCCTGCCCCACCAATTCAAAGAATGAATGTAGCAAAAAAGTTGAGAAGTTTGGGAGCTCTCAAATTTAAGGGAGAATCTGAGGAAGGTCCGGTTGCGGTGGATCTTTGGTTAAATGATTTGAAAATCATGTTGGATGGTCTTCACTGCTCTGAAGTGGAGAAGTTAGATGGAGTTGTCTCATTGTTGAGGGGTCAGGTGAGAATATGGTGGACGAACGTCACCATGAGGATGTCCAGTGACCAGTTGACTTGGTCTTTGTTCTTAGATGAATTTAAAAACAAGTACATCGGAGATCAATTTATTCGACAAATGAAGCAGAAGTTTATGAACTTGAAACAGATGAACCGCTCTGTATATGAGTATGAATGTGAGTTCAACAAGCTGAGTAGGTTTGTATCTGAGCTTGTGCCTACTGAAAAAGAGGCTTGTGAATGGTTTCTGGAGGGCTTATGCCCTAGATTGAAAGAGATGCTGATAGTATTGAATTTATCCTCGTTCTAAGAGGTGATCAATCGTGCAAAGGCTCTTGAAAGGGCTCAGAATGAGAGATTCAAGGGACTTAAGAGTTCAGACATCAAAGAGGACAGGTGCTTCTTCTAGCTCAGCACCACCAAACAAAGGAAGAGACTCAGGATTTCGATCACAAGTTAGATCAGAATCAGTTGTATCCTCTACTAGAGGAGCAAGTCAGACAAGGCCTAGACAGACACAGTCGGTAGGATCTGGTGTTGTGAGATCCAATCAGGGTCAAGCAAAACAGTGTCAGCATTATGGAAAGAACCATTTTGGGGCATGTCGGATGGCTTCCGGAGCTTGTTTTCGATGCGAAGATGCCAGACATTTTACCGGGATTGTCTGTTGATGATTGGAGAGCCTGCACCATCTGATAGAGTTGGTTCAGCCTCACAGAGAGGACGAGGAAGGGCAGAGGAAGGAACCAGTCTGAATCCTCTGCTCAACCTGAAGTTTGGTCAACCGCACAGGTGTACAATTTAAAGACAAGTGAAGACCGTGATGACCCTGATATTATAGCAGGTACTTTTCAGCTGTATGATAAATTAGTATTGGTACTGATTTATCCGGGTTCTAATTATTCTTACATTACAAGTAAGTTAGTAAAGGAATTGAGGATTCCCTTAGAAGCTACGAGTAATAAGATTATAATAACTAATCCTTTAGGCCATATCGAAAAAGGTAACCCTGAAGAGTCCAGGAGGAACATAAATAAGTGTGAGCAGTGAAAGTTTAATCCTCTAGCAATTTAATATCATTAATGTCTGCTAAGAAGCTATTGTTACAAGGATGTCAAAGTTTTCTTGCAAATGTGATAGATACATGAGCTAAAGAAAAAGGATTGGATGAGAATCCAATAGTTCGGAATTCCCTGATGTTTTTCCCGCTGAGTTGACAGGATTACCTCCAGATAGAGAGGTAGAATTTCAAATTGAAGTAATGTCGGAACAGCTCCGATTACAATGGCACCCTATCGGATGGCTCCGAAAGAATTGCAAGAGTTAAAGAATCAATTGCAAGAGTTGTTAGAGAAGGGATTTATTCGACCAAGTGTGTCTCTTGGGGAGCTCCGGTGTTATTTGTTAAGAAGAATGATGGATCAATGCATCTCTGCGTTGATTATCGACAGCTTAATAAGGTGACCATCAAGAATAAGTATCCATCCCGTGCATTTATGACTTGTTTGATCAGCTAAAAGGAGCTTCAGTATTTTCGAAGATCGATCTACGTTGGGTTATCACCAATTGAAGATTCAGAGAAAGACATTCCGAAGACGCTTTTAGAACGAGATACGGTCACTATAAATTCATTGTAATGCCATTCGGAGTAACAAATGCACCTGCTTTTTCATGGATCTCATGAATAGGATTTTTCAGCCCTATTTGGACCAGTTTGTTGTTGTCTTTATTGATGACATATTGGTTTACTCGAAGTCCATTGAAGAGCATAGCGCACATTTGTGAATAGTTTTGCAAATTCTCAGAGATAAGAGCTTTATGTCAAATTTCCAAATGTGATTTTGGTTAAATGAAGTAATTTCTTGGGGCATGTGATCTCTGCAGATGGGATTCGGGTGACCCTCAAAAGGTAAAAGCTATAATGAACTGGGAAGTTCCAAAGAATGTATCTGAAGTTTGGAGTTTCCTTGGACTTGCCGGTTATTATCGAAGATTCGTTAAGAATTTTCGATGATAGTGTGCCTCTAACGAAGCTGATGAGAAAGAATGTACCGTTTGTTTGGACTTCTGAATGTCAAGAAAGTTTTGAAGCTTTAAAAGAATTCTGACAGAAACTCCTATATTGGTTCAACCAGAATCTGGTAAGCATTTTGTTGCATACAGTTATGCTTCCCACAATGGGTTGGGGTGTGTATTAATGCAAGAATGGAAGTAGTAGCGTATGCATCGAGACAGTTGAAACCACATGAAAAGAATTACCACACCCATGATTTAGAAATAGTTGCAATGGTGTTCACCCTCAAGATTTAGCGTCATTATCTGTATGGAGAACGATGTTATTTGTATACGGATCATAAGAGCTTGATATACCTGATGACTCAAAAAGAGCTTAATTTGAGATAAAGGAGATGGGTTGAGTTTTTAAGAGATTATGATATAATAATTGACTATCATCCCAGAAAGGCTAACGTGGTAGCAGATGCTTTGAGTATAAAGACGTTTGCAGTTTTACGAGCTATGGATGCAAGGTTATCTTTGACTGGAGACGGTGGTCTATGTGCAGAGTTAAAACTTAAACCAGCATGGTTAGACCAAATAGGCGAATTGCAAAGCCAAGATGAAATATGTTTTGAAAAGAATAGAGCAAGTAAAGAATAAAGAAATTAAGGATTTTAAGGTGAAGTCTAATGGGAAATTGTATTATAAAGAAAGAATTGATACCAGACGATGAAGAGTTGAAGAAGATTTATTGACAGAGGCTCATTGCAGTCCATTGATGATGCACCCGGGTGGAACCAAGATGTATATGGATTTAAAAGATCGGTATTGGTGGTCAGGGATGAACAAAGCATTATTGAATTTGTGTCCAAGTGCTTAACATGTCAGCAAGTCAAAGCCGAACATCAAGTTCCGTCTGGATTATTGCAAACACTTTCCATTCCACAATGAAAGTGGGAAAATATAACGATGGATTTTATTTTGGGGTTACCTCTGACTCCAAACAAAAGAGATTCGATTTGGGTAATTGTTGACCGATTGACCAAGTCAGCACATTTTCTTCCTGTCATGGACAGATTTCTCTATGGAAAAGTATTCGGAACTGTATATTAGAGAAATTATAGATTGCATGGAGTGCTTGTTTCTATAATTTCTAATCGAGATTCTCGATTCACCTCGAGATTCTGGAAATCTTTGCATGGAGCGTTGGGGACTCGCTTAAACTTTAGTACCGCCTTTCACCCTCAGACAGACGGACAATCAGAAAAAACAATTCAAATATTGGAAGATATGTTGCGAGCATGTGTTATTGAGTTTAAAGGGTCGTGGGGAAATACTTACCACTGGCGGAGTTCGCTTACAAAAATAGTTATCAGTCCAGTATTAAAATGGCACCCTATGAGGCGTTATATGGGAGGAAGTTTCGTACACCATTAAACTGGTATGAGCTCAAAGATCGAAATATACTTGGTCTAGATTTGATTCAAGATATAGAAGAGAAAGTTCGGGAAATTCAACATAACCTAAAGGTGGCATTTGATCGGCAAAAGTCCTATTCTGACCTTAAAAGAAAGGAGATTGAATTTAAAGTTGGGGATAAAGTGTTTCTGAAGATATCTCCATGAAAAAGTATTACGATTTGGTCGAAAGGAAAGCTAATCCTAGATTTATTTGGCCATATGAAATCGTTAAAAAAAGGACCAGTGGCATACCAGTTATCTTTGCCACTCGAAATGGAGAAAATCCATAATGTTTTCTATGTGTCCATGTTACGAAGATATAGGTCCGATCCTTCTCACATTGTTGCACCAAACAAGTGGAAGTTAACCTGATTTGACCTATGAAGAGAAACCAATACAATATTGGCACACGAAATTAAGCAATTGAGAAATAAAACGGTTCCGCTGGTCAAAGTTCTTTGGAGAAATCACAAGGTAGAAGAAGCCACTTGGGAACATGAAGAAGATATGCAACTTCAATATCCTCATCTGTTCGTACAATGAAAATTCGAGGATGAATTTTCTTAGAGAGGGAGATTTGTAAAATCCTCATACCGGGTTAGTGATTAAATTATGAGATTTAAAAATTCAGTGACCAAATTGGATAATTGAAAAGTTCAAAGAATTTATTAAAATGTTTGGTGTAGGATCAATTAACAAGAATGTAGAATTAAAGGGGCAAATGAGTCCTTTGACAAAGAAAACAATAAATATTAGTTGATGAGATTTTTAACCACGTGGAAGTTATAGAGAAGGCAAAAGTTTCCAGATTTCTCTTTTTCTTCTTTCTTCTTTTTCACCGTGAAGACAAAGCTAAAGGTGAGTTTTCTTGTTAATCAAATTCTTGATGAATTTAAGGTTGCTTATTGATCATTAGATGATACTAAGCTTAAGGAAAGCTTAGTTATCTTAAAATCATAAGATGATGTGGTTAGGAAGGATTAAAGAAAGGAAGTAGAAAAGTAAAATCTTGGATTATAGTTCATAATAAGAATTAGAAGTGTGATTTGACTTGTCATCAAGCTAATTAAAGGATATGAAGTGTCAGAATTCGATTTAGAACATGTTGGAATTTGAGTGAAATTCTTAAATTTTATATGGAGAATTGGATTCTAAGTTTTAAAGGTATCAATGGATAATAATTAGTTTAAGTAAGTGTATGCAAGTTAGGGATATAAAAGAGGTGAATTATGAAGTGTTGAGAGGATTATAAAGAGATTTTCGTGCTCAAAATAACATTTCTGGGTTATGTGCATCGATGCACATTCAATATGCACCGATGCATCAAGGATAAATCCCATAAATTGTTCAAGGTATATCGATGCACATGAAGTGCATCGATGCACTAATTTAAAATAAAAACATCGAATGCCATCAGTGTATCGATGCACAAGTAATGCATCGATGCACCCCATTAAATACAAACATGAATGGGATTTATGCACTGATGCATAGATAGTGCATCGATGCACCCGACAAGGAATGCATCGATACATGGTGTAGTGCATCGATGCATACCTCTATTAAAAGATGAAAATGGCTTTTCTTTTAACCCAAGAAATGATAGTTTGGAATATTAATTAGTATTAAAGTATCAAGAATTACTATGTAGATACATAGACTAAACAAGTTCCAGAACAATTGCTTAGTATGATCGATCAAGGAAAAGGCAAAGAAATAGGTGAGTGTATATAGCATGAATATAGTGGTATATTCAGTTCTAGACTTGTGAGAAGTCTAGATTCAATACATTGATGCATGATTCATTCATATTGGGCATGATATGAATTCATACTATGTGCATTGAGTAACATGTTTGAATGAATATGTATACAAAGTTATATGAGCCATGTGATGAAGGTAAGGAAATGATATGTCTATGCGATATATTATGTAATTTTTGAAAAGCCTGTTATGTAGATGAGAACTAATAGGTATAGTTGGCATGCCAAAAGTAAAGGGTCTATGCGGTCTTTCGGGATATATATGTATTCTTCGGAACATGTGAGGTCTTTAAGACACATACTTGATCCTTGGCATAGTATATGATTCTTAAAGAAATATCTACGTTGGTCCTTAGGGACAATCTTATATGGAATACGGTGCAATTCTACACGACACTTTGGTGCAATTCTACGTGCACTTCGGTGCTCTACGAGCTGTGGCACATATATGCACAACCTCACAGTACTCACATACCTTAGGTTCTCAGTATGGTATCATGGTAGTGAACTGATTAATATGAACTTATGAGTGTTAATGTGATGAGTCTTGTGTAGGACACAGGTTATGGACATTAATAATACATATATTATTGCATTTCATTTCATTTTGGCATTCTCATGATATTCCCCTATTATTATTATTATTATATTGCCTCACTAAGTCGATGATTAGAGTGTGAGTGTTTCACACGTAGGATCTGAGAAAGTAGACGAGACAGGTTAAGCAGCTGGTACATACTCCTGCAACTATCAGATAGAGACAACTCAGTAGGTCCTTTTGTTATGTAAATAAATATTGGCAGTATCAAAGGATCGAGTTGGGTATGTTTGATTATTTTGATAACTTGTATTAACATATGTATATTATTGTATTTAATAATATAAGTTCAAATGTTTATCGGGTTTTTTTTAAGAGTACTGTTTGTTTAGTCAATTTGACATCCTGGACTCATATCTAGGTCGGTATGGGTTGAGGGTGTTACATTTAAATCAGAATACAATCCACACACCAGACCCACTCATACTTAGTTAGCTTACCTTGACATCATCTTCTAATCCTTTAACTTTAATATGCTTACTATCACATGCCTCTGTTAGTCAGTGCCAGTTCTTCTAGTCTAAAGCGTAAATCTTCATTGAACATTCATATACATTATTTCCAGTCAAAATTAATCCGCCCATAATTTACTCAACTTATCAAACCCACATCTTACTCATACACAATACATTTTCCTTAATTCAACTCAACATTCCAACTTCTTTTGTCTTACAAACTGATCATTGATATACCCATTCTTAACTCTCTATACCATATATGCATCATTTTCTACAAATAAACTGACTATTATCATTCAACTTATCAACTGCACTCTTATCCATACACATTACAATTCTCCTGTTTCAATTCATAAACATGTCTTCACATTTCTAATAAACTTATCACCGAGATACTTGTTATCGAACTTTTCCAAACTAATAACCACATCACTGAATCTTCTATCATTCTCATGATAACACTTGTTCTCTATACTTCACTCATCCACATAATAACTTAAACTACTTCATTTAATTTCTCTACTTCAAAACAGTAGATCCTTTAACGTTCTTATGGTGACATTTGTGTCACCATATTTTATCTTATCCACGTAATAACAAATTACTCCATATCACTTTTTTGATTCAAAACAGTAAAGACCATCTATCACTATTTTGATATGATTTCAACTTTCTGAAATCAATCTTTGATCTTATGAGGCACTTCCTGAGGTGTCTGTTCTTCATCCTGCCTGGCCAGGGCAGGTGAATTGCTACCACCATCTGGTTTACCTCTCTCTTTCTTTAAAAATTTTCATAATCAAATTTCTATCATATCATACTAATCTTATTCTATCAGTAATACAACATACTCCTTACACTATCAAATCAAAATTTTCACTTTATGTTGGCATGTACACAATTTTTAAAACTCATTTGACTTGGTTTAAGCCCAGAATCGACTAAACCTTAGCTCTGATACCATTACATGTAACACCCCTAACCCGTATCCGACCCAGATCTGATTCTGAGGTGTCACATCAACTTTCAAAACATTTACTTGTGCAAAATAATGAAAAAAATTCCGTTAAAAGAAAACTTCATATATTTCAAAATAAAAGTTTACAAACTTATCATAGCATAAACAATTCAAATGTTTATCTTACATCCCAACTACATTTCAATAAAACAAAATACATATAATTTAAAATACTTTTCTAATCTAATCTTTCGGAAGGAGAATCCTAACCTGTCTTGCTCTTCTTAGCTTATCTTCTCGCTTTCCAACCTACGTGTGAAACATTCACACGCTAAGTCGACTTAGTGAGACATGAAAACATGTAATATTACTCTACTCATGTCAATGCATAAACAATTACTATCATATATATAAAAAGCATAAATCCTTTCATATCCAATACACACATATACATATATCATTAATGCTTATCATCACTTATTTTATTATCATTAATTTTTTTTATCATATAAGCTATACTTAACATGAACATATTATATAATCTCTAAATCACCTCAATACATCAATTACTATGATCATATTGTACACAAACACATTGCTTCTCATATCACAATTACACATATGCACTTGTTATCATTATTATCATATGATCTTATCTTATCACTTATTCATGTCATATATCACATATATCATTTCACGAGGAACACACATATCATCATATCAAATTATTTATTCTCTTTAAGCCCATGCACATTTCTGAGAACTTAAAGGTATGTGAGTACATAGAGGTTGTGCACATATACTGTTACCACAGCTCGTATAATTCCCACTAGGGGCGCGTAGAATTTGTCCTGTATGACCACTACGTCCCGAAGGACCACATAAAACATATATGTCCCGAAGGACCACGTAGAACCCTCGACTCTTGGCATGCCAACTATACCCTAGCTCTCATACACATAACATGGGCATTATTATTATTAGCACATTTTCACATATTCATATCATATACACATAAGCTCAAATCTTCTTATCACATATTTCATATAAAAGTTCTTGTACTTACATCACATGTCATCACGTAGCTCATGTCATGTTTTCATATGATTTCATATTCACATATCACTTGGCTTGTTTCTTGTTCTTATCTTCTCATATACATAAACACATATTTTCTCATCTTATAATTTATATTACACATGCATGTAATCTTATAACTTATTATCAAATAACTTAGGTAACATTCTTATAATGTTTCATAGATCATTATCACATAAATGCATATCACATAACATGTAATGCAAGCAAGGCACATTCACAAATTATACAACCCCAGCCATACCTCAACTCATGCTATATATTCATATAAATCACATACCTTTATTCACATAGATCATGCACATCACATCTAGACACATGCCTTTATTCCTATACTTCTACAACATACACTACGTGTTATTCCAATATCCAATTAGCTTACAATCGGAATTAGACTTATCACAAGTCTTAATTCCCTTACGTAACCCAATCTTAATGCATGTACTCACTTGGGTCTCAATAAACACTATCAAGTTCTAGTTCCTTCTTGCAAATCTTACTCTGGCGACCTATCTGAACTTTGCTTTCGATCAATGTCTACACAATCAGGTATTGATACTTATCAGTATCCAATTGATATACTCTAATCTATCATTTCTTAGACTACAAGAAAGATTTATTTCTATTTTCCCTTTAAAGTGTATCGGTATATTTATTAATGTGTGTATCGATACACTACTTATGTAACCCTCTCAGTTCGATGCGGATAACCCTATCCGATCTGAAGTGTCACATTAAGGCCACTGAATCGACCCACTGTAAAAATGGCAGAAAATTTAAAACTTTTATTAGAACATGTAACTTATAAAATGATTTATCAGTATACAGAAATAAAATAGAGTTTCAGACTCAAATATTAAAAAAAATACAATTACATGGCCCCTAATCACATGTACCATACTCTACAAGCAACGCCAGAAGATCTTCCTTACTGATGTCGATAGATGCACTGGTACGATTCTTTTAACCTGAAAAGGTGAGTAATAGAGTGAGCTTCGGAAAGCTCGGTAATACAGAACTACCAGATGATGCTGAAGAACGTGCAGATACAGATAAACGTACTTTTTCTTATTGGTTCTGACATCTATACATCTTTATGCTGAGCAGAGATCCTATTGATATTTCAGGTAGTAATAGACAGTGAGCTTTCAGTTCAGAGAAGTGTTTCGGATGAATAAGTTCGAGAGATCAGAATAGGTTATCTAGTGTGTTCCCAAAAATCAAATAACATTTCAGATCTTTTTAAAACATATATATATATACCCCCATCCGTCAAGTCCAAAATGTGTAGGTTCCCCAGAACCATACACCCACCGTTAAGTCCAGTAAGGCCCTGAGCACACAGCCGAGGAGCCTCCAGGTATACTTCCTCCAACATTACCCCCCAAGTAAAACATGTTCCGTCCGTAAATGGATATATCAAAAATCATAACATAATCCAGGTCAAGTATCAGATCAAAATCCAGGTCAAGTATTCAATCAGAATTTAGGTCAAGTATCCGATCAGAATCCAGGTCAGGTATTATAATAGAAATCAAATCGAAAATCAGTTAAAATATCCAGGTGATTAGGGAACACCAGAGTTTACAGAAATTATTCAGAATATGACTTAGCTGGTAAGAAGAAAATGAAGGTTCATGACATTTAAATCTATGTCGATTGATCGGATTATCAAACAACTCTTAGATGAATAGCTCCCAAAACTAATGCTTGACGATTGATCAATTCATTGTTCTTCCAGGGTATTTACTCTTTAATACCTCAAATTCTTGTTCATAGATCATTTTCGGAATCATCACTGAATAGATCTTCCAATATCTTCATTTCATTTCCACGCTCCCACAATATCATGTAATGTTGACGTACTTGATTGTTTTAATGATAAACCATCGTAATTGTACACTATGTAAACTCATCAGAGTTTTCAAACTTATCCAAATCACTTACTAAATCCTCAGTCATTGAGGTTACCTAATTCATTTAGCAGTCATGTTCATTCCCGTAATATTCGGGGGGTTTCAGAGTAATCCAGACGTTTTTGAATTTCGGATACATATTGTACTTTTGTTCAATTCAATTTGGTCTCCGTGGTCGATTTGTCTAAAATATCAACTCCTTACTATTGAATGTTCTAGAGTTGAGCTAAGCTGAATACTTCCAAAACTATCATCGAGCCAAACTTGAAAATACAAGCATGCATCCAAGTGACATCTATGTCGTTCAGGTACTGATATAACACTAGAATTGGTTGCTTGGATTAATAGGTGATCCATAACTTTTAAGATCAGTACCACACCCATGTTTATTTGGATTCCTTCATTAATCCAACATCTACTTAGTCTAGGTCACAAGGGTATTTTGGTAATTTTGGTGTTCAGTTTTATTACATTCATTTCAGAGCTCGAGGATATCCAATCATTTCTGAGCTTGGTGGTATTCTTGGGTCATTTCTATTACAAAGGTATTTTGGTCATTTTATAGATTCAGTGTATTTTAATCCTTTTCTTTCGTTCGACCTTACTATTAAATTCAATCTTATCATTTGTTTCAGTCCTTTCGAACAATTTTGACAGTAAAATACCCCCAATAAATTATTCTTCAAGTATTCACTCATTACTCGAATATTTTCGGGTCAAGTACCTTCTCAGATTTTACAAACGGAATATGATTTTTCTGTACAAAGACAAATCTTAATAATTAAATTTGTACTTAATCGAGTTAAGTACAAATCCTCAAAGTACTTTCTCATTCAGGGTCAACTCAGATATTTTATCTCTCAAGGGCATTTTCGTAATTTCTTAACCCGATAATTTCGGTATTACCTCTTAACGAAAATAATTCCTTAAAACTTCTAATATCTTGCACTACCCTCTAGGGTTTAAAAACCAGTTATTCGTATTCCTAAGAAAATCTAGCATTTCTTAAGCACATCTGTAGTTTTATCATATCAATATATCCTTTCAGAGTTATTAATCAACTTCCAGGGATAATTCTTGACATTTTACAACTTAAGGGTATTTTCATAATTTTACCCTACCGAGTATTATCATAATTTCCCATCCAAGTACCTTTAACATTTAACCTTTGATAATATAAAATATAATACAAATCCATGATTGATTTCTTTATCACTAATCATAAACTTGTAATTTGATTCTAATAATCTCAATCTCCTATATTAATCATCTGAACCATAATCAGTTGCCAAATTTCTACTATGTTCGGATCGAGTGTAAGAATTCATAACTACACAAATGAGACCAACATTATCTTATTCATACATTTACCAATATTCATGTTCCATAAAGTAAAGACGCAGTAAAGTATTATCTCGATTTTGTGCAATGATGATCAGCCATTAAATTCCATTCGAACGCCCTCAATCTTGAAATCATCTTCCAATATTTCCTCGGATCCATATCAACAGAAATTACATCAATATGGAGCTTAATTCTGAAAAACAGATCGAATCAATGATAAATCAATGAAAAACAGCTTACCGGGTTCGAATTTGGCGAAACAGACTTCGAATTCGGATTCAGGACGTCGAAAGCATAAAATATGACTTTTAAAAATTCTGGAATTTTCGGTCAAAATCAAAGTCAACGGGTTTGACTGGCAATTTCGAGGCCTTTGGGTTTAAATTTCAAAAAACGGACTGCGGAATCGGATTTGGAACGTCGACAAATGTCAGGATAGGTATACTCGGTCAAAGTCAAAAGTCGTTTAATGCCCAGTCAAAGCCAGTCAAAATTTTGGTCAACGCCGGTCAACTGTCAACGGGTCGGTCAACGGGTTGGGTCGGGTCAACGGGTCAGGTCGAGTAAATGGGTCGGTCGGGTTGTAACCAGTCAAACCGGTCAAATCTGTAAAAAAAATACTGGTCAAATCGGTCATTTGGATCATCCCCACGCGCAGTGGCGACACGTGGGGGCGCGTTGGGCCTCTTCCGGCAGCCTAAAAATCATGGAAAAATTCTTAAAAATTATTTTAAGCGGTTTCGAGGCACTTACAAAGCTCGGTTCACAAATTTGAATGGTGGAGTGCTCGATTTCAACAAATCGGAAACTTTGACCGCTTCGCCTCCTCAAGCGCCGCCGTCGACGGAGACCAAGGATGACACCGGCAGACTCGGAACGGAACAAGGAACACGATGGTGCGGGAGGTGTCGTAAACGGATGCTCGGATCGTCGTGAATCGACGAAAAACCAATTGAAATCGAGTTATTACCGACGATACTTCCGACTGAAATTAACAACGAACGGCGACGATTCACGACGAAAGGTTTGAGGGGTTTTGTTCCTCGGTCAACAATGAACACGATTGTGGTTTCGGTTCGTCGATCGAAAGTCGGACGACGAGTAGATCGGAGTTGAAAAGAGGGTTAAGGGGAAGGGGAAAACTGAAGTTTTTCTGCAGAAAAACATACAGGAATGGGTGTTATAATTCATCCCAAAAGAAAAATGGTCAAATAATGAGTTTAGCCACCGAATTTCCTGCACTTCTTAAAACGTTCTGCCAACTTTGAAATTTTACAATTTAATCCACCATTTCTTTCAAAATACCAATTAAATTCACCACTTTATAATTTCTTAATTTAGCCCTAAATTGGGGTGTTACAATTCTCCCCTCCTTAAAAGAATTTCGTCCTCAAAATTATTCATGTCATATAATTACAGAAATAAAACTTCCATCAGCTCTTTCATATCTTCAAGTAGCTTTTATAGAAATACGGATCCTCCACTAATCATTAACTAGCTGAGCATACATTCTTATCATAACTTTTCCTCATTTCAATAAAAGAATCTGAACAAAAAATTCCTTGAGTAATCAATTCAGTCTTGGTCATGCGAATAGGCTCACAGAGCAGTAGCATATCCAAATTTTATTTTCGGAGTCGAGTCAGAATTTCTCAGATGAATAACTCTCACATGGCTCGTGATGTACTTCACAGCGTTTAGACATATGTTATTGGTATTCTTTTTTTGAACAAGTATAGCCTTAACGGATAGAAACTTCAATCTACTCGTTACAGATAGGGACTCAGCCCTGGAGTTCCGGCTCAGAGAGGTACGATTGCAGTCTAGGGCATTACTGATCATACATTTTGACATTCGACGGTCGGTCTATCTTGAAAAATTTTAACTCAAACCATAGCTCTGATACCACTAAATGTAACACTCTCAGACCGATGTGGATAACCCGATCTGATCTGAAGTGTCACATTAAGGCCACCGAAGCGACCCACTGTAAAAATGGCAGAAAATTTAAAATTTTTATTAAAACATGTAACTTATAAAATGATTTATCAGTATACAGAAATAAAACAGAGTTTCAGACTCAAATATTAAAACAAAATACAATTACATGCCCTCTAATCACATGTACCATACTCTGCAAGCAACGCCGGAAGATCTTCCTTACTGATGTCGATAGATGCACTGGTACAATTCTTTTAACCTGAAAAAGTGAGTAACGGAGTGAGCTTCGGAAACCTCAATAATACAGAACTACCAGATGATGCTGAAGAACGTGCAGATACAGAAAACATTTTCTTATTGGTTCTGACATCTATAAATCTTTATGTTGAGCAGAGATCCTATTGATATTTCAGGTAGTAACAGACAGTGAGCTTTCAGTTCAGAGAAGTGTTTCGATGAATAGTTTAGGAGATCAGAATAGGTTATCTAGTGTTCCCAAAAATCATATAACTTTTCAGATATTTTAAAACATATATATACCCCATCCTTCAAGTCTAAAATGTGTAGGTTCCCCAGAACCATATACCCACCGTCAAGTCCAATAAGGCCCTGAGCACACAGCCGAGGAGCCTCCAAGTATACTTCCTCCAACATACCCCCCAAGTAAAACATGTTCTTTCATAAATGGATATATCAAAAATCATAACATAATCCAGGTCAAGTATATCAAAATCCAGGTCAAGTATTCAATAAGAATACAGTCAAGTATCCGATCAGAATCCAGGTCAGGTATTATAATAGAAATCAAATCGAAATCAGGTAAAATCCAGGTGATTAGGAACACACCAGAGTTTACAGAAATTTCAGAATATGACTTGAGCTGGTAAGGAAGAAATGAAGGTTCATAATTTACAATCTATGTCGATTGATCGGATTATCAAACAACTCTTAGATGAATAGCTCCCAAAACTAATGTTTGTCGATTGATCAATTCATTGTTCTTCCAGGGTATTTACTCTTTAATACCTCAAATTCTTTTCCATAGATCATTTTTAGAATCATCACTGAATAGATCTTCCAATGTCTTCATTTCATTTCCACGCTCCCACAATATCATGTAATGTTGACGTACTTGATTGTTTAATTATAAACCATCGTAATTGTACACTATGTAAACTCATCAGAGTTTTCAGACTTATCCAAATCACTTACTAAATCCTCAGTCATTGAGGTTACCTAATTCATTTAGCAGTCATGTCCATTCCCGTAATATTCGGGAGGTTTCAGGGTAATCCAGACGTTTTTGAATTTCGGATACATATGTACTTTCGTTCAATTCAATTTGGTCTCCGTGGTCGATTTGTCTAACAAATATCAACTCCTTACTATTGAATGCGTTCTAGAGTTGAGTTGAGCTGAATACTTCCAAAACTATCATCGAGTCAAACTTGAAAATACAAACATGCATCTAAGTGACATCTATGTCGTTCAGGTACTGATATAACACTAGCATTGGTTGTTTGGCTTAATTTTGGATTCCTTAATTAATCCAATCTACTTAGTCTAGGTCACAAGGGTATTTTGGTATTTTGGTGTTCAATTTTATTACATTCATTTCAGAGCTCGAGGATATTCAATCATTTCTGAGCTTGGTGGTATTCTTGGGTCATTTCTATTACAGGGGTATTTGGTCATTTTATAGATTCAGTGTATTTAATCCTTTCTTCCGTTCGACCTTACTATTAAATTCAATCTTATCGTTTTTTCAGTCCTTTCGAACAATTCTGCCTGTAGAATACCCCAATAAATTATTCTTCAGGTATCACTCATTAATCGAATATTTTCGGGTCAAGTACCTTCTCAGATTTTACAAACGGAATATCATGAATTTTTCTGTACAAACAAATCTTAATAATTAAATTCGTACTTAATCGAGTTAAGTACAAATCCTCAAAGTATTTTCTCATTCAGGGTCAACTCAGACTATTTATCTCTCAAGGGCATTTTCGTAATTCTTAACCGATAATTTCGTATTACCTCTTAACGAAAATAATTATAATTTAGAGATCTTATGATCAATTTCTTTCTCGAACATTCTCTTATCTTGAAATGATTCCTTAATAGACTTCTAATATCTTGCACAAACCCTCTAGGGTTTAAAAACGGTTATTCGTATTTCCTAAGCAAAATCTAGTATTTCTTAAGCACATCTGTAGTTTTATCATATCAATATATCCTTTCAGAGTTATTAATCAACTTCCAGGGATAATTCTTGACATTTTACAACTTAAGGGTATTTTCGTAATTTACCCTAACGGAGTATTATCATAATTTCTCATCCAAGTACCTTTAACATTTAACCTTTGATAATATAAAATACAAGATACAAATCCATGATTGATTTCTTTATCACTAATCATAAACTTGTAATTTAATTCTAATAATCTCTCAATCTCCTATATTAATCATCTGAACCATAATCAGTTGTCAAATTTTACTATGTTCGGATCGAGTGTAAGAATTCATTAACTATACAAATGAGACAACATTATCTATTCATACATTTACCAATATTCACATGTTCAATAAAGCATAAAGAGGTAGTAAAGTATTACCTCGATTTTCATGCAATACTGATCGGCTATTAAATTCCATTCGAACGCCCTCGATCTTAAAATCATCTTCCAATATTCCTCGGATCCATATCAACAAATTACATCAAAACGGAGCTTAATTCTGAAAAACGGTTCGAATCAATGATAAATCAGTGAAAAATAGCTTACGAGGTTTGAATTTGGCGAAACAGACTTCCAATTCGGATTCAGGATGTCAAAAGCATAAAATATGACTTTTCAAAAATTTAGAATTTTCGATCAAAATCAAGTCAAAGGGTTTAACTAAAATTTCGAGGCCTTCGGGTTTAAATTTCAAAAAAAAACGGGGGAATCAGATTTGGAACGTCGAAAAATGTCAGGATAGATATACTCGGTCAAAGTCAAAAGTCGTTTAATGCCCGGTCAAAGTCAGTCAAAGTTTTGGTCAACTGTGGTCAATGTCGGTCAACTGTCAACGGGTTGGGTCGGGTCAACGGGTCGGGTTTGTAACCAGTCAAACTGGTCAATCTGTCAAAAAAAACCGGTCAAACGGTCATTTGGACCATCCCCATGCGTAGTGGCGGCGCGTGGGGCCTTTTCCGTAGCCTAAAATCACGAAAAAAATCTTAAAAATTATTTTAAGCGATTTCGAGACACTTACAAAGCTCGGTTCACAAATTTGAACAGTGGAGTGCTCGATTCCAACAAATCGAAAACTTTGACTGCTTCACCTCCTCACGTGCCGCCGCCGACGGAGACCAATGATGACACTGACAGACTCGGAACGGAACAAGGAACACGATGGTGCGGAAGGTGTCATAAACGGATGCTCGGATCGTTGTGAATCGACGAAAAACCAATTGAAATCGAGTTATTACCGACGATACTTCCGACTAAAATTAACGACGAATGGCGACGATTCACGACGAAAGGTTTGAGGGGTTTTGTTCCTCGGTCGACAATGAACACGATGGTGGTTTCGGTTCATCGATCGGAAGTCGGACGGCGAGTAGATCGGAGTTAAAAATAGGGTTGAGGGGAAGGGGAAAACTGATGTTTTTCTGCATAAAAATATACGGGAATGGGTGTTATAATTCATCCCAAAAGAGAAATGGCCAAATCATGAGTTTAGCCACTGAATTTCCTGCACTTCTTACAACAGTCTGCCAATTTTGAAATTTTACAATTTAATCCACCGTTTCTTTCAAAAATACCAATTAAATCCACACTTTATAATTTCTTAAATTTAGCCAATAAATTGGAGTGTTACAACCTATGTATTGATACACAAATTACATTTGAAAGTTTTTCATGTCCAAGGGGGTATCGATACACTCCCTAATGTATCGATACACTCTAAACATCTTCCCAGATTTTACTCTTGATGTATTGGTACCTATTGAATATGTACCGATACACACCAGAACTCAAATTTAAGCACGAAATTCATTTCATTCTAGCTCAATTGTGTCATATTTCAACCCCTTTCATATCCTTAACTTACATACACCTACTTAAACTAATTAATACTCATTTACCACATCTTAAACCTCAAAATCCTTTCATCCATATGAAATTCAAGAATTACACCCACTTTGCAACATATTCTAAATCTAATTCTAACACTTCATATTCCTTAATTAGGTTAATGACAAGTCAAATTTATCAGTAAAACTTCAAAAACCTCTTTATATCAAGAATTCATTTCTCAACCCTTAATCAAATTTCCTTTCTAATTCTCTTTTCTTAATGTTTTAAGCTTATATAAGCTTTCCTTAAGCTTATATAAGCTTTCCTTAAGCTTATATAAGCTTTCTTTAAGCTTATATAACACTCAAAGAATAAAACTCAACTTAAACATTCAAGAATTAACCATCAAAATTAAAATTCATCTTTGAGACTTGAGCATGAACACACGGGAAGAAGAAAGAAAAAAGAAAAAGAAGAGTTTCAGATAACTCTCCAAACCCACATGTTTCACTTTTATAAAAGGAAGAAAAATATCTTTTAAGCTAAAATTACCATAATACCCTTCACTCATTCTAAAATTACAATTTAATTCAATATTAAAAAATTCCTATTTAAATCATTGAACTTTTAAATTTTCCTAAATTGATCCCAAATTTTAAAAAATTTCATTTTAATCACTGACCCGGATTTCGAATGTTACAGTAGTGTCAATGGTCTTCGAAGCCAAACACAGGGCCCCTTCTCCCAGAGGCTCAAGCACTTCCACGCCTGCCTCTTACTCACAACAGTAGTGCCAAATCGATTGATTCAAACCCTCATCAACAACCACATGCATACACAAACAAATGCTAAGTTGTAATAATGTACAATCGGATTAGAAAGAAAATAGGAGTCTGAATCATATTTTTTATCGTATTACCAATTGTAACATCAATGGGTGATAAAAAAAAACCCAGACAAATTTATAAAGGGGAGTTTGGCAACCCTAATAAAAAAAGGAATCAAAGAATATTTTTGGTTTTCGAAAGGTATTTTCAACCTTTTTTCCATTTCAAGTTTTTTTTCTTATGTGCATGATTGGTTTAAAAAATAGAAGTAAATACGGAGAGTTTGGTGCATGACCCACAGTGAGGTCTCGTTGGTCTCAATTTATGGCCATTCGAGGTCTCACCAAATGGGAGGAAAAATTGAGAGTAGTCATCGCCGCCTTAGGTTGCCAGAGTTGAGAAGCTGAAACGTCGAGTTTGGTTTTAGGAGTCTTGAAGGGCTTAGTTTGGTTGTTTGGTCTCAGGTTTGGTCTCAGGTTTAGGTCTTAGGTTGTAGATCGGGAAGTTTTTGGGCGTTTTTGCCAGATTGGAAATATTCGACCATCACATACGGTAGCTGATGGATGGCGGCGTCGAGTCTTATGGGTTGTTTCTTTCTGGCCGATAGAGAATAAGAGGGGTGAATTCACGAGATAATGTTCTCGAATTTTTTTTTTCACGATATGGTGCACATCCCAGATTAATTGCTGGAATGGGGTGAATTATACAGTGGTCTTGGAGGTCGCCATGGCATCCGGGCGACCTTGGAGGTCGCCATGGCATCCGGGCGACCTTGGAGGTCGCCATGGCATCCGGGCGACCTGTGTGTATTTACAAAGGAATAGGTCGCCATGCAATCAACATGGGACGTGGGAATGCATGGGGGAGGGGATGCATGGGACGTGGGAATGCATGGGTGGAATGCATGGGGTGGGAATGCATGGGGAGGGGATGGTGCATTGGACGTGGGAAAACCTTCCTCTAAGTGGTTGTTGTGTAACAAGTGCATAATGTCCACTGGAACGCCCATGTATTTTATCATCAACTTGATGAATTAATTTCAAGATAATTCCTATTATAACAGGTTGTTCAAAAGGGTCCCCCGTTCTTCCATCAAAAATATTAGGTAGGTCGCCATGGAGTCTCGGCGACCAAGGTCTGTAGCTGTGCATGCAGCGTTGCATCATAGCTCATAGCTCAGAGATTCCGCACGTAGCTGTATGTGTTGCATCTATAGTTACATTATTGCAGCGTTAATTTAGTTGTGCTTTCAATGCTCAATAGTTAACGCTCAGTTGCTTTATATAAAGGATATGGGGTATAGGGTAGAAGCACAAGCAGAACCAGCACATATAAACTTTGCCGAGAGAAATAAAGGAATAAGAAAAAAGAAGATAAAGGCTCAAACATAGTTGAGAATTTTTTTATTGTTAATTAGTTTATTATATGAAATTATTAGTTTGTTGTTTCGGGTTTAGGGTAAAACTAAAATCTAGTTAATTAGTTTATTAGTTTGTTAGTTAAGTTATATATTAGTTTATTAGTTTAAGTTATTATTATATTATATAAAAAAATTAGTTAATTAGTTTCTTAGTTTAAGTTATTAATATAAAAAATATTAATTAATTTGTTAGTGTCTTTAAACGTATATTAAGTTGTTCGTTGAAGTTGAAGTTATATTTTAAAAAAAATTAATTAGTGCTTTTTAGTTGTTATTTTAACTAAGTTATATTATAATAAATAAATAGTTTATTAGTTTAAGGTATATTAAATATATTAGATTATATAAAATTATTTGTGGGAGCTATTGTTGTTTAAATAAATATTTTGTTTACACATACATGACATTATTTTACAATATTTGCCCACGTACAGATTGATTCGAAGAAAGAACAAGGCAGGAAAAGAAAGTAAAGGAAGAAGGCATAAAGACGTGAGTAATTTATTATTTTTTGTTGTCCATTTTTTGTTGTTGTATGTGTAAATTAGTTAGTTAGTAAGTTTATATTAGATTATATAACTAATTTGTGCGAGATAATTTCCGTTTTAAAAAAATATTGTGTTTAAAAAATATTTAGTGTTGTTTTAAAAATATTTTTTTAATTTACATTGTATGTATATTAGTAAGAAGTAAAAATTAATTGAATGAAATAATCCGGACAACGCATTATCTCGCGAAATAATTATTTCGAGAACATTATCTCGACAGTTTTGCCTAACAAATTTTTGAATTTTTAAAAAATAAAAAATATTATCAAACTATCATTATTATTAGTATAATTACTAAATGATTAGTATCAAATCTAAATCATTAATATTTAATAAATAATTATTAGTGATTATGACTAAATCATATTATTATTAAATCATTAAATATCAAATCATTAGATTAATAGTAATTATCAAATCATTATTAGGTTTATTAGTAAGCAATCAATCAAGTTAAATAATACTTTTATTTGATCATTAATATAATAGTATATTATATTATATTTAATAATTATGAAATTATCTTATCTAATTTTTTAATCTAAATTAATTTATTTTTTATTTGTAGAGAAATGAGCTGAAAAACCAATAAATATGATGTTCAAAAAAGACATCACATTTATAGAAATGAAGCATAAGATAGAAAGAAAAATTCGAGTGCAGTTGATGGTTTGAGGTATAGGTTTATGATATGCTCTAACCCAGTCAGATATGCTGCAGTTCCACTTGAAGAGATGATGATATTGGAACATGGTTGGATTACATGAGTCAACCAATATAGCAGTTATGAATTATTTGTTGGTGTGCGTAACATATGTGATGTGTTGGGTCATCAAGAGGTGTGGCTCAAAATCCATCTGAAATGGCTTTATATAGTCAGTTTGAGGAGCCGACATACAGGTTCCCGAATAGTTTTATGGCACTATGGAAAGTAAATGAAGTCGGGGGGACATATACTCAGCAGAGTATGAGACGAGAAACATACCGGAATTGGTTGTGATATTGACGGTGAAAAATCGATGGGGAGAAATTCATGATGATTCAAGCGAAGATGAAGAAACTGAAGAACCCTTTTTGGGCGGCGACGAAAATATTTTTGGTGGAGGTGCAATTGATGAAGTTCCGACACCGTATGAAGCTACTCCTCACATGTACGAGATAGATTATGATGCAATGAGGGCACCTGAATTCCCAGACATGCCACATTTACCTCCGTACCAAATGACTGAATCATTCGATAATTCTGGTGAATTTTCAGTTGGGGTGCAAATTCAGAGGAAAAAATGAAGCTACGCTGGCTATTAAAGAGTACTGCATCAAATGTTGATGTCCATGTTGCAGAGTCCAACCAGAAAACCCTATACGCAAAGTGTGTAAAATATGGCCCAGAGTGCAAGTGGAAGATCAGAGTGTCGAAAAATCAAAGGCACGATGTTTGGGTCATCACGAGGTACAATGGTTCGCACACATGTTTACGAAACTCCATCGAACAAGACCACCGACTATTGGACTCCGATGTAATATGTGAATACGTGAAGGCGATGGTTGAAAAGGATCCAAGGATATCTTGTTCAGTGTTAGCTGCATCTATTCGAAGCCAATTTGGATATCAAGTAAAATATGGCAAGGTGTGGAATGCGTAAATGAAGGCAATGAAGTTGACGTATGGAGATTGGGATACATCGTACAATGAGCTACCACATTTGCTACAAGCAATGAAGCAATTTATCCCAGGAACTATAGTGAAGTCTCAAACCATGCCCGCATATGACGAAGAAGGTCAACTTCTGCCAGGGAAAAATATTTCATAGACTATTTTGGGCATTCAAGGCATGTATTGAAGGATTTCCATTTTGCAAACGTATGATCCAAGTAGATGGTACGTGGTTGTATGGTCAATATAGGCATGTACTTTTGATGGCAGTTGCTCAAGATGGTGAGCGAAATATATTCCCAATTGCATTCGCCATTGTTGAGGGAGAGACAACAGAGGCTTGGGATTTCTTTCTGACCAATCTATGTCAATATGTCGTTCGTGAAGATGGATTTTGCTTGATATCCGATAGAGGAACGGGTATTTTGGTGGCAATTGAACGACCAGGAAGTCGTTGGATACCTCCGTATGCATATCCGACATTTTGTATCCGTCATATTGGCAAGAATAGTATCGACCAGTTTCATAACGCACATATTCGTAGCGAGATAGTCAGCATGGGTAAGTTTTATTTTCAATATTTGTGTATTTTTTACGTGGTTTTTTTAATTGCGGTTTAACACAATATATTATGGAACAGGATACGAACTACGTCGACCAAATTTTGACAAGAGATTGGAGAATTTGAAGGTATTTTACGATGATCAGCGTGTTTGGAAGTGGGCTTCAAAAATACCGCGGGAAAAATGGTCGCAAGCATACGATGAAGGTCGGAGATACGGACATATGACCACAAACCTTGTTGAGGCCATTAATTCGGTACTAAAAGGTACACGCCATCTCCCAATAGCGAGTGTGGTGAAAGAGACGTACTTTAGACTGGGTAAAGTTTGGTCGGACAAAGGCAAGGAAATTGAGAGTCTCATAAATAGAGGTAAAACTTGGGCTCCTACAGTGGTGGAATCAATGGAAGCAAATGAGCGATTGGCAACATCAATGGTTGTTCATAATTTCGACCGAGTTGGTCATACTTTTGTCGTGTCGTGCATACGTCGTAACGTCGGAGGAGAAGACCAAACATTTAGAGTTGATTTACGACACAAATGGTGTGATTGTGGTCGTTTCAGGCATGGAAATATCCATGTGCTCATGCAGTCGCTGCATGTATGTATGCTGGTGTAAGCGCATACACTTATGTTGATGAATGCTTCCACCTACGTAGGATATTAAATGTCTACAGCTATGTGTTCAGACAGATCCCGAATGAATCATATTGGCCCAAAAAGGATCATGATGAATGGCTACCAAATCCAATGCTTCGCAGAAGTCCAAAGGGTCGACCTGAGTCCACTCGAATTCATACCAGTATGGATTTTCATGCTATAGAGAGAGGTCAAGCAAAGAGATGTGGATTATGTAGGGGTGAAGGCCATTCAAAAAACAATGTCCTAATTTACCAAGATATAGGCCTCATCATTAGTAATCATATATGTATTTCTATGTATTTATTAATCATTATAAAAATGATTTAATAATGATTTAAATATTTAATGATTTGATGATTTAGTAATGATTTGATAATAATCATTATAGTAATGATTTGATAATAATCATTATAATAATGATTTAGTAATAATCTTATAAAAATGATTTAATAATGATTTAAATATTTAATGATTTGATGATTAGTAATGATTTGATAATAATCATTATAGTATGATTTGATAATAATCATTATAATAATGATTTAGTAATAATCATTATAAAAATGATTTAATAATGATTTAAATTTTTAATGATTTGATGATTTAGTAATGATTTGATAATAATCATTATAGTAATGATTTGATAATAATCATTATAATAATGATTTAGTAATAATCATTATAAAAAAATGATTTAATAATGATTAAATATTTAATGATTTGATGATTTAGTAATGATTTATAATAATTATTTAGTTATTATTTAGAATACTAACAAATGAGTGTACAAGTGTGGATTACTGAGTTTAAATTTATACATAGTCGAATTTATGTATGATTTTTAAATATTTAATGATTTGATACTAATGATTTACTAATTATTATTAATAAGGATTTATTGTTAATATTTAATTATTTGATACTAATGATTTAAAATAGTTGATTTACTAAATATTTAATTATTTGATACTAGTAATGATTTGATACTAAAAATCATTGTTAAGGTTAAAAAAAGTAGTCTACTTTCAATAAATAATTTGTAATAAATAGCAAACGAGTTTACAATTGTTGTCGATGTCGGGGTGTTGTTGAATGATAATGTCGGGGCGGACGTCTGATACGTTGTGGCCGTTGTGGCTCAGGAGTATTGTACCCATCCCCCTCATTCATTGGGGGTATTGAACTGTCATGTGTTCAAAGTCATACGTCGACGAAAACGTAGGAGAATAGATGGGTGCCTCAGGCTGCACAAACTCTGGTATGTATGCTGGGCCAGTAGAATCATCAACTGCGTGATGCAACGATTGTGGTGCGCTATTATCCACATCGGTCATTTCCACTTCAGTTTGTAGAGATGAACTCCCACTCCCACTCGGTAGAGAGTATTCAGCTTTACCAAATCTTTTCTTAAACCTCAAAAATTGTCGCCTCTCTACTATTATTGTGAGGAACGGCTTTCCATTATCCAAAAAATAAGCAAGGTAAGCCGAAGTCTCAAAATTAAAGTCGTCGTCTTGAATGGCGTCAAGAGTTGGCATGAATGAAGCCCTATTGTTCCAAGCATTAATGTAGGTTGCATGCTTCTCAACCCAATTAACGCTTTCTTTACGACGACCATCAAATCTGTGCAGGTCGTCATGCGTCTCAACCCAATTCACTGGACGACGACCATCTAAGTTTTGGAGGAGGTCATGATCCCATGGACTCCGCGGAATAGGTTGGTGGAAGTGGAATTGCCTCAGCACTCTATCCCCAAATTGGATCTCAACAAAAGCAAAATTGATCAATGGTGTAACAGCACACCAATATTGAAACCCATCTAAAATATCGTGCGGTATCAACGCAAATAATTCTTCATTCATATATGGTCTCCAATTAAACTGTAAAATTACAAAAACAATAAAATTTATTTAAATCAGATAATATAGTTAATTTAAATAATAATTAAAAAATACAAATTATGCATACCTCCTTTTTGGCCTTAATGTCGATCTTCAACCTGAACTCTTTAATGTTGTTGTGCACCAACCCTGTGCCTTCAATTTTATGCCTCCATCTGTATATCAATCAAAACAAAATAGAGACATTTTGTTCAATAATTTTAATCAAAATAAATATTTTTTAATTAATATTTTATATTAAAATAGAGGATTCATATTACCTTCCGGCAAGTGGAAAGTCAACCGCAGTCGACTAATCGGTGTCAAAAACGGAAGTCTATGCCAAGCCCATGATTGTAGCAGCAATAGACATCCACCGATTTCTACTGTATTATTATCATTCACGACTAATGACGCCTTGCACATCTCACGATACAAGAACGCCAATATCGCCGAACCCCAGCTATATTGCCTACAATTCTCAAAATTTGTTAAAAAAAGAAGATACTGAGTGTGAACATAACTACCGGATTTATCAGGCATCAAAATTCCCCCAATCAATTGTAATATATATGCTCGTGTTGCATATATAATTTCGTGCTCCTTACTATTTGATTGAAGTTGAAATTCATTCTTCAACCATGACAACCTCACCTGCCACCCTTTACACTCTGGTGGTACGGGCGCTTTCCCAAGAAACAAGTTGCAAAGTTGTTCCCTTATTAAACTCATGTGACATTACCACCGGCATCCAATTAGTTTGGACCCCGAGTTGCATTGCCACATCCTCCAAAGTTATCGTGCATTCGCCCACGGCAAATGAAACGTGTGCGTTTCTGGTCTCCAACGTTCAATCAACGCACTGATCAAACCTGGGACCAACTTGTAATCTCGCACAAATGTGATATACCAAAATCCAGCCTCTTGCAAATTTTTTCTATTAGTGGGTGTGGCTGGGCACTTTATGTAGTCGAAGACGAAGGACTCGCTGCTCGTCCTCCTACAATTAAATATTTCAAAAAATTATCACAATCATAAAAATATTCAAATATTTATTAATTATAATTCATTAAACAAATATTTATTCACCATTATTCCCAAATGACTTGAAATATGTTCATTGTCAAGCCTCAACAGTGGAATTTGGTCAGCCATTGTAATGAATCTGTAAAAAAAAAATTAAACAACAATATTTAAAAAATCATTTAATATAATCTAATATAAACTAACTAACTAATTTACAACACTAAACTTTAATATAATAACTTATATATAATAAACTAATAAACTAACAAACTAAACTTTTTAAAATATAAGTTAAACGTAAACGCTAAACCCTTAAACAACTAATAAAATATTCTTCTATATAACTAAAACTAACTAATAAACTATTTTTTCATTTAATATACTACTAATAAACTTACTAACTAATTTTTTATATAATATAAATTCAACAAACAAATAACTTAACTATTTAACTAACACAAACTAATTAAATAATTTTTTATATAACTAACTATTAACAAAACAACTAATTAATTATTTTTTAACTATATAACTATCAAACATATAATTAAATAATTTTTAATTTATGTATACTATAACTTAAACTAACAATCATATAACCCTAAACTAACAAACTAATTAGCTGCTTTTTGTTTTACCCTAAACCCTAAACTAACAAATTAAACATTTATAATAATAAACTAATTTAAATATAAAAAAATTTACCTTATCTCCCTTTCTTCTTCTTACTTTCCTTTCTCCCTTTCTTTCTTTCATTTCTCCCTTTCTTTCTTTCTCGGCTGCAATCACTTCTCCCTTTCTTCTGCAATCTCTTCTCTCTTTCTTTCTTTCTTTTATAACCGGCTGCCTCAATTATTTCACCAATAATTGTACAATTGCAGCTATGATATTTCACGCAGCAATGGTTCAATTATTGTACCAATTATTTCACATGCATGCATTGGCTCAAATGGTTCACATGGTTTCATTGGGAGCTGTAGGCATGCAGCATGCAGCGGGGAGCACGTGAAGGAAGGAATCTATATGGTTGCATGTGAATGGATGATGGGAATGGATGATGGGAATGGCGCCAGGACTACATGGCGACCTACAAGGTCGCCGGGACCACATGGCGACCTACAAGGTCGCCGGGACCACATGGCGACCTACAAGGTCGCCTAGGCTGCATGGCGACCTCTCTATTCCACTGCATACACACCTCGCATGGGGAGAACGCTCGTATGGCTCGCATGGGGAGAACGCTCGTATGGCTCCTACCTCGCATGGGGAGAACGCTCGTATGGCTCGCATGGGGAGAACGCTCGTATGGCTCCTATGCATGGGGAGAACCATTGGCTCGTATGGATCGTATGCATGGGGAGAACCATTGGCTCGTATGGCTCGTATGTCACCCCGTATGTCACCCCGTATGGCCACCTCGCATGGGGAGAACGCTCGTATGGCTCGTATGCATGGGGAGAACCATTGGCTCGTATGGCTCGTATGTCAACCCGTATGTCGCCTGGATTGCATGGCGTCCTACAAGATCGCCTGGATTGCATGGCGTCCTATGATCACTGTATAATTCACCCCATTCCAACAATTAATCTCGTGTGTGCACCATATCGTGAAAAAAAAATCGAGAACATTATCTCGTGAATTCACCCGAATAAGAGAGGATGAGGAGTTTTTTTATGTTTGGATATATATCTCTTAGGTCCGTGGAAATCTTGCATGTTTTTGTATTAAGGTTCATGTTTTCATTTTTTATTTATTTTGATTCTTTCACTTTTATTTTCATCTAATTAATATTGTTCCTTTTTATTTTCTTATTTATCTCGAATGTACTATTGCTGCTTGCTTTCTTTAGTTTTAATATTGTTATTTTTTATTTTATTTTTCAACTTAATCTTTGAAAAGGTTGGGTTTAAAATAAATGCATAAATAAACAAATTTGAAGTCACCATCAACCTTTGGGTGAGATAGGTTGAATACCTAAAAATATCCTTTAAAATAATTTAAGAAAAATAATTTTAATGATAAAAAGTGGTATGCGTTTTATCAAAAATTCGTTTTGAAAAAGGGTTCGGGAGTCAATTACTTGTGGGGAACGATTAGCACCCCCACAACTCCCAAAATAGGTACTTAAGTGATTATATGTCATATAAATATTGAAATTTACAAATTCGAATATACATTTCAATTATGATCCTTTTTAGAAAAAATATAAGGGGTATTATTTTAAATGAACAATTCTCTAAAATATCTTCCTTGTCAGTTAAGGGGGCATTTTCATGGATTCCCCATACAAAATAATATTGCCCTAATTTTTAATAAATTATATATATACAATATTTTGAAGAAAAAAACTCGAATATAAAAAGCTGTTACTTTGTATGAACAATCATTGGGAATGTGATCCTCGTCAGTTAAGGCATGTTTCCATAGATTCCCCATACAAAATAATATTGCCTTAGCTTTTAGTTAAATACATATATTAAATATATTTAAAAAACAAATTCATTCGAATATAAAAGGTATTATTTTGTTTAAACAATTCTTGAAAACGCACTCCTTGTCAGTGAAGACGTGTTTCTATAAATTCCTCATGTAAAATAATATTTGAAAATATTACAACTAGCAGGAAATTAACAAATATGTAAATGATGGATCAAAATAATAAAGATGGTGACTTTAGGGATTAAACTATACAACCAACAAGAAATCAAGGCAACCATTGCAAATATTTTACAAACTAGGCACTCCAATCGTAAATAAACCAACTTTAATCATTCAGGACCAACATGGAAATTATTAAAGTAAGGCACTTAACTTGAAATAGTCCTAAAAATAAGATAACAAGCAGAAAGGGACTAAATAATAAAACTAGAATTTAATGTCTCAAAAGTAAATTAAATAAATAGCACAACACATAATGTAAAAATCACATATTACAAACATTGAAAATGTAATAAACCCATATATTTAGGACCGAAATGTAAATATCTAATATTACATGCTAGAAATTGAAATAAACAAAAATATATCTTAAGGTGACCAATATACATCACGCATAAAAGGAGATGGTGAAATCACAAATTTAGAAAAGTTTAATTAAGGACCAAAATGTAAACTACCCGCAATTAGAGACCACCCTCACACAGTTTACCCCACGTGCAGAACGGTGCAACCTTAACCCCCTAAACTACATCATTTTAGAACTAATAAATATACATCATTATAAGTGTTTTGGCTAACCCTAGCCTCATTTGCCTCCTTACTCCAATCGGTCCTCCCTCATTTTCCCTCCTTAATTATATATTATAAGTAAAGAGAAATCGATCGATGGCCATGAACCACCATGACACACCCTATATCGCCCCAATGAGGGGCCAAACCTTCCCAAAAATGACCTAAACACCACCCCTAACTCTCTTAACCCCTAAATTGACCCTTTGAAAACCTCAAATAAACGGAAAATACCTTAAAGATTTGTTCTACCTCCCATCGTTGCCGGTGAGAAGTTTTAAAATTGAGGTAAGATTTTTTTTATTCTTTTTCGTTTTTTGTTCTTTCTCTTTTCTTTTGTTTTTTCAAATCGAACGCCCCTCCCCCACACGTTTCTTCTCTAATTTTATTTCCATACTTGATGTGTTTGGTTGAAGCTAGAACCGAGGGGAATGATTTCCCCTATATTTGCATTAATTCACCCCATTTTTTGGGATTTTAATTAATTTTCTAATGGGGTTTCTTTTTTTTCCCGATTTGGTATCTGTTGGCTTGATAAGATTACTATGGAGCAGTTGGATAGCTGTCGGGATCGTCGAGAATTAATGGTTGAAACAGTGGCGGTGGCGTGACTCTTCCCCTGTATGCAGTGGTGGCTGCTGGAAACCTTAGGGTTTCAAACCCTAGGTGTTTAGCTCTGTTGGGCTTCGATTTGGGCTTTGTTGTTTGGCCTGATTTGGGCCCACTGAGTCACTTGGGCAGGTTGTATTTGGGTCCAATTTAGGTTTATAATTTGGCATGCATAAAATAATATAATATAAATATAAATAAAATAATAATAATAATATAAAAACGTAGAGACGAAAACCGCTGTCAACAAGAGGATTAAAACCAAATATTTTTTTTACTATTGCATGTCTCTTGTCAAATTTTTTTATTAGTCCTCTGTCATTCAAAAATTGTCTCTAGCTAAATTCTTTAATTAGTCTCTGTGTCATTCAAAAGTTGTAAATTTAGTCAGAATACTCTAATTTGATATATGTGTGCTTCTTCTATTTTTAAAATTTAAGATGCTTCTTAAATTTATTAAGTAAAGTTATGCTATTAGGTTCTATAACATATGCAATATATAGATTTAATTCATCTATTCAATTTGATCATTTTACTTTAATCATTTTATTAATATATTATTTGGACTAAGACTAAAGTATCAAAATTAAAGAAATATAAAGATTAAAATTGACTAAATTTGTAATTTATACATAGTATAAGGACTAATAAAAGAATTTGAGCCATAGAGAACCAGTTTTCTGTCTACCCAGATCTATAGTACGCAAGTGATCACTTCCATGTCGTTTCCACTCTCAATCAGAACAGTTTCAAAAAGGGGGGAAATGTCTTCGCTTGCTTCAGATCCGGTTCACATAATCCATCCCGAACCGATCGATCACTTCGACCGTCTCCCGGACTCTATTCTCCTCTTAGTTTTCAACAACATCGGCGACGTTAAAGCTCTCGGCCGTTGCTGCGCCGTTTCGCGCCGGTTCCATTCACTCATCACGCAAGTTGAAAACGTCGTCGTTCGTGTGGATTGCGTCATCTCTGACGACGATTGTTCCCCTTCTTCCTCCTCCTACGACAAGTCACGCTCCGCCGGTCCGATTTCTAGCCTCTTCTGGTTCCTTTTAGGGGGCATTGTTAAGCCCTTCCAAACTTTGGTTCAAATTCTCGGTCCTAAACGGTCCGCTCTCAATGAAGCCCTTAACACCCATTCATTATCTTCTTCCTTATCTGTTGGTCCCGGGGCTGATGCTATTGATGGGGAAATGGAGCAAGGTGGGGTGACGCATCATTCTCCGACCCAAGTACTTAGAAATTTCAACGAGATTCGTTTCCTCCGGATCGAATTACCCAGCGGCGAGTTGAGTATCGATGATGGGATTCTATTGAGATGGAGAGCCGATTTCGGGTCAACCCTTGATAACTGCGTCATCCTCGGAGCTTCTTCCGTTGATAAGAATGTTAATTTGCAATTAAAGGACTGTAGGAACGGTGGGTTTTGCCCAAATAATAGCATCGCCAACGCTGATGATAATGGTCGTTTTCCCGAGTCGTTTTATACCAACGGAGGCTTGAAATTAAGGGTCGTTTGGACGATTAGCTCGTTGATCGCGGCATCGGCGAGGCATTATTTGCTTCAACAGATAATCGCAGAGCATAAGACACTTGACAGCTTGGTTTTAACTGATGCGGATGGACAAGGGATGCTTTGTATGAACAGAGACCAGCTTGAGGAGTTGAGAGTGAAGCCGTTGTCTGCTTCTTCTGCTTCGAAAAGGACGCTGGTGCCGGCTCTGAATATGAGGCTTTGGTATGCTCCTCAGTTAGAATTGCCTGATGGGGTTGTTTTGAAAGGTGCTACTTTGGTTGCTATTAGGCCAAGTGAAATGTCTGCTTCAAAGAAAGAAATTCCTGATGCTTCTTGGTTGTCAACTGCTTTTGAAGAGCCTAATGGGACTGCAGCTAAGATGCTTGTTAAGAGAAGGACTTACTGTTTGGAGATGAACTCGTTTTGATGTCTTCTTCCTTATCTTTGAAGGTAAAACAATACTTGAATGCTTGATATATTTGTTGGTGCTGATTAATTTGTTAGAAAAAAAAAGTGTTTTTATGTTAGTTTGGAAATTATTTTAATTCTTCATGTAAGTTGATTCTATGTTTGGTTAATAGGCATGCATGATCATATTGATTTGTATAATTTCATAAATTTGGCGGTGAATGAGGAATTAGATTTTAATGTTCATTCTAGATGTGGAGAAACTTTCACTTACACTTGGTTGCATTGAATATCCCTGCATTCTTCAGTCTATTTTTAGCCTCGATTTTTATATATGCATCTTCTATGATTTTAATGTTCATTTGAGATCATTTGGCTCTTTACAGGGAGAGATGTCTAGCACAATGATCAAGGGGGAAGAAAGGATAGCATACGTTTTGGCAGCCGACGAAGATCAAACAACAATTTTGTTATGTGTGGAGCTTAATCTCAGAGCAGTGCCTTGTGAAGCTAAACGCTGCTTTGGACCACCATTGAAAGCAATCCATGCACGATATGCACACTGGCAAGTGTTTCAGCTTTTGTGCTTCAACTGAAGGACAAAATGCATCTGCTGGTTGTTTTTCATTTCAGGCATATTCTTGTAAGAGTGCACACTTGCGACTAGACCGATGGTGTAAGAGCATTGAGGATTTTAGTCCTTTACTCTTTTTTTTTTATCTATAATCCTTCTCTATATGTGAATATTGTAGGTTTGAAGATTGTTTTATGTTACTTATGGAGTTAATCAAGTATTGTAGTTTGCAGTTTGCACCTAGCTTTCAGTGTTTTATTCCATAAAATTTGCTTTACCTTTTAGTCAAAGCAAACATGAAAGCTTCATTTAAGAAAGAAAGTAGGTACAAAGTGATAACCCATGCCACAACTTTTAAAATTTATTGTTAAAATTTACTGTACTCTTAATCGAAGTTTTATTTATGAATCTCATTATCAGCAATGGTTGTATAAACCGATTTTATAAAGTTCAAATGAAATTATTGTTGTGGAAATCAAATGCCATATATGATTTCACCCTTTTCTTCTTCTTTCATGCTTCTACCCATTTTAGTCATTTAGCATGTCCACTTTTACTTGCAAAGAAGGTCACAGTTGATGAAGATGTGGAGTAAGTGTACAAAAAGGTCATAAAATGCTAAATAAAGCCCTCAGAAGGGCTTTAATCTCTACCTCTCTTTTTAATTTCAAAGGAATATAAAGCATCGTCATAAACAAGAATGACAGCTCATATTGCTGACTTTAAAGGATCACATCTCTACTAACTGCTTTAAGAAAAAAAAAATCAAGCTGAAATAGAAATTTATATCATTACACACATCTTTAGGATTCCTTTTTTCAGGCTCTTTTGCAGCTTAGGGAACATCAACTTGTTCACTTTCTCTCTTTCTGAAGCAAGCAAAAGATTAACACAACTGACCAAGGAAATTGCCCATTTGGCCATCTCAAATGTAACGAAATGATAACCTCATCGACGTCGCTTTTATTCGTCAATTAAACTATTAGCATAGTGACGAGTGACTTGAGTCGTGTTGTACCTTCTTGTACCTCAGGACTTCCGGAAAACTCATAAGAACGTTTCTACATCTTCGGAGAAGGAACTTCAAATGTCCGACATCCTTTGGGAAGCTACAACCTCAAGTTGATTAAGTTAATCAAGTTTCTGTTTAGAACCCAAAAGTTTTTTCGAGACATTTCATCTTTTTATGTAAAAACCATAAAGTAGCATCAATGCTTGCCAAGAAGAAGAAGTATACTTAGCAGCTAAGTATTTAATCTGTCGCAATCATTCTTCCAAAAAAAAAAAGAACAGTTGAAATAAATCTTCCCTGGTTTATAGTATACCCACCAAATGTAAGCTTAGATGAAATTTGATGTCCATATTTTGAGCAAGCGTAAAATGTGTTAAATTTTATATATGAATTTCACTTCAACCGACCAATCGACAAACATTTCCAATATGAGATGATCATGATAATTGTTTGCCCTAATCTATCCATTTCACTATATGAAATTACTATTCAATTATCCCTAATCTATCCATTTCACTATATGAAATTACTATTTTACTATTATACATAAATAATTATTAAAAAGATTAAAATATGTTGCATAAAACCCTTTAATTTTTTTTTATTTTATATATGTATCGTTCTTGGATTTGGTTTCTAAGCAAGAATAAATAGGCTTGCAAATTGTTTCAGATATTGGAAACAGATGCATTATAAATGTATCGAATGATCAAGGAGAAACGGGAAGATTCATTAATTGGTCTAATGATCAAGGATATTTATGTTGTCTCACTTTTTGTGGATAGAGTATATTGATTTTCTTCATTTTCTCAAACCAGATGGACAATTTTCAGGAAGGAAAAAAGGAATTAACTTGAATGGAATTGTTTTTGTGATACATATTGGAAACACACAACGATGGACTTCAGAAAGGATTAAACCAGAAATACCAACAATTTTTTCAGAAGCACAACAACAAAGGTATATATATCAATCACCAAATGCATGGATGGAAACTCACTCATTGCTTCCCATGCAACTTTCTCCATCTTTGCGTTTTCCTGCATCCAAAAAATTTGCACCAAAACTTAACATAAATATGGTAGCTATGATCTTATTCTTCAATTTAAGCTACAAAAAGAGTTGATTTATTCTTATAGGATATCCCTAGCGGAGGATAACTATTGGTATTCAATTTATTAATCAACTAATATGGATCACATACAATAAAGACTCATAAGAGTTATCGTCTCAACCTAGTTTGTTCCATCTACGACTTGAACCTAGAACTTTGTTTAAGAAATTTGAGGCTTCATCAAGTTAAACTAATTGGTAGTGGACATTATTTGGATAATATGACTTAACAAACTAACATCTAACTTTTTAATCCCATGGAATCGGGTATATGACCACAAAGACAACAAAATTCCTCCATCAAATAATTAACTTTGTTGTATTTTTAAGGATTCGAACATGAGACTTTGATCAAAAACTAGAGTAATCCGGATTAATTGATCTAAGCGCATGATGTCTTGCTTTGATAGCACAATGGGGTGATTTTCTTTTGCAGATGGTTAATCCCAATGACCCTTAGAGTGACTTCAATTAGGGTTATTGAAGAGTCCATTGAAAATCATAATCAAAAGTAGAAAGCAACAAGCAATCCCTTTCTCTTTCTATTTCTTCATATATCAAGATATTTCAAAACTCATTCACTTGATTACAGTCTGACATAACTGTTGTCAATGTCATTATTAGCTAAATCTATTATATAGTAATTGAACTTATTCACCTGTCAACCCATCAAAAACCAGAATTTAAACAACTTTGAAAATAATAGATAGTATTGATCGCAGGAATATTGATACTTCTTTTATCTTCGACATCGGTATTGCAAGAACAATATCAATAATAATGTGTTCAAATCCTTATTTTATGACTTTGAATTATTTTTAAAAACTTTGAAGTCCAAAAGTATTTTACCCTAATTTATCAAAATATAGATTCAACAGTATAACTAACACATGGCGCCCTACTACCTACTGATATACCTGCACAACTAAGATTAAAGGAAGGATCTAAAATCTATACTCATTGATCATTATCTTCTCTCGTCCTTCTCTTTTTTCTTCAAACCATCGACTGCTTCTTAAATAGACCATCAACATATACTAAATTCTTTTTTTAAGAAGATGAGAACGTGAACCCTTAAAACTAAAAAAAACAAAAACAAAACAGGAGTACCTAAGAACAAAAGGAAATCTATTATCCATTTGAAGAGAATATATTAATTTATTTGTTTTTCCGTATAAAATATAAGTCAAACAAAGAGAGTGCCAACATCTAAACACACGAAGAAGATGATACATAAGCTAAATCTATTATCACAAAGATCCTAACCTACACCTTTTTACCTTCAAACATAGAAAAGGAATAACCCCTAGTTACCACTCCAAGTTGCCCTTATAAAGACACCTTTCAAAAATGAGTGGAGGGTGTTCTCAAAAGAAGTAATTTTTTTCTTGCATAATTTGAAGAAATCGTGGCAACAATTGAAGGAGAATGCCAGAATAGGGTTATTGTTGTAGAACAGAATAAATATTTAGAAATAGAAAACTTGACTTGTTTATTGTTTTACATTTTATAATATACATAATTTCTGAAATTTTAAATCATATTGGAAAAATTCTTTATTAGGGGTGATGTTTTCTTTTGTTATTTTTGCTCATTTATTGTTTTTGATGCCATTAACAATACACATCCTCAGTATACAGTTGTTCAAACTCAAAATTTATAGAAAGAATAATATTTTCTTTTATCAAGTAGCTTAATAGTTTTATTATAAAGACTATGTTAATTGAATTTAAAGTCAATCCACTAAATATATATATTTTTTTGTTTTTCGTCTCTATGTTTTTAATATACAATTAAAATCTTCACCTTAAACCTAGAAAACCATTTACCTTGGGAGCAACCATTTGTCTTAAAGTTTGAGAGCTCGAGGTCTTACGTGCATGGGGTTTTCAATTATTTTAAGATTTATTTTACCCCTAATCAACAACTAAGGAATCTGGCAACCAACTGATCCATTGCCAAATGTTCAGTTTGAGGCAAAATAAATAAATAAACAAGTTAATGATTCTAAAGCTTTATACCAAAGTAAAACCATGTTTCAAAAGCAGATATTAATTGTTCTATTCAGTGCCCCAGCAATGCTTTGCCACCAAGAAACTAACACCTGGCATGGGTTAACATATGTCAGGGGGAAGGGAACCAGTAAGAGAACAAACGAGGAGACAACCAGCCGGTCCTTATTCACATCAATCCATGCAGGAATCATGAAAAGACATTATAAATTGTATTACTTGAAACCCACAAAAATTATAAATATATATTTCCCCGATGGAAGACTTTATGAATACCAGGAAAGTGAGTGATTCATGGCACAACACATATACCAAAAAGCTAGTCATAATCAACTCAAAAAAATTAACTCTAAAGTCTAAATAAACCCTTAACCAGGCAGAAAGATATGAACTTTGATTAAGAAAATTAATGCAAAGGGAGTGACTTGAATTGAATGAGGATGTTCAACTTACCAGGGAAAAGATTGGGGGGCTAAAATGGGAACCTTCTTTTTCAAGGAAACTGATTAGTTCTTTCCTTTTCCTTTCTGGTCTGAGTTCCTGTTTCCATCCCCATAGCAGAGCTGCAAGCGGCCGTCTAAATAAGCTGGGAATTGGTGGTGGTGGCGATGATTATCCACAGCTGGTGTACAAATTTATAAAGGTTGTGATGACCCATCTATAGAATAAAACCTCTGGAGGTGATGAGGCAAAAAAGGAGAATTGGACTGAAGGGTCCCCCTATTGAAACCAGCAAGGCCGGATGAAGAAGAGATTGTGAAATTGAGATTGTAGTCAACCCCATGCCCCGGTTGTGTTGTCGTTGTTGTTGTTGCCACCGGGATCAGATGGTCAGGGTTCGGAACAAACGAGAAATTATGCATCTCTTGATGGTTTTCACTTGACAAAGTGACTGGTGGTGTTGCCATTGGATGTTGCAAAGAGTTTACAAGCTGGATTTGTCCTGGAAAAGCTGAGGAATGATGATGACTTCCTCTTGAAGAAGAAGGTCCAAGGAGTCCTGAGGCGAAATAATCCATTTGAGTCACGGGCCAAACCCTGGCAGTCATATTAGCATTGGGGTTTTGATGTGCTGAAGCTGAAGTAGGACTGGCGTTGTTATTGTTGCTGACATTGCCAATGCCACTGGTGAGTAACTCAGTAAAGGTGGAGTTTTGAGGAATGGGGTTCATGATTTGTTGTTGATGATGATGAGCCTCTTTTTCTTTTACTGCCCTTTCCCTAGCTCGTTCCCGAGCCTTGACTCGGTTCGCACGGATCCCCGGCCTCGAAAGGGACAAACTTGAGTTCCTGCTCGTCTCGGACGTGCTACTACAAGCCGATTTCGACAAAGAAAGGTGCTGTTGTTGAGTTTGGTTGTGTTGGTAATGACTCGGATCACCATCTAACTCAACTTCAGCCGAGTCAAACCCTTGCTCAACACCCTCACTCGCTCTTTTCTTATCACTGAGTTGCTTTGAGGTGTCTGGGAATGAGGCGTTGAGTGAAGGAAGCTCAGCAATTGCATCAGAAGCTGCTTTAATCAGCCACTCCACAGCTTTACTAGGCTGATCATAACCCAATCGATCTTGCAAGTCATAAAACTGTATAGCCGTAGTAACAGACAATCTCACTCGCCTGTCCCTTAACCCTTTCGAAGTCCAAACCTTGCTGTGCCGATCTTTGCCACCCAAGGCTCGAGAAACCCTAATAATTCTCGAAGAGTTGCTCCAACCTCTAAGTGAATTAGTGCCACCACTTTCAGCTAAAACTCCGCCGCCGTTTGCAGCAGCCTTTCTGGTGACATCTCCATCTTCATTGTCTTCAACCTTGCTTGACCCATTTCTTCCATCATTACCAGCTGTTGAGAACTTACAGGCTTGTGTCTGAATATCATCCACCTCCATAACAAGTTCATTCCTTTCTCACAAACCAACTCAAAAGCCTCCCCCCACCCCTTTTCTTATACCCTCTTTTCCTCGCTAAAAGGAAAGAAAATCTGGATTTTTCTTTTCCTTTGAAGAAATGTTAGAAAGAGAAAGCAGATGAGAAAAAAAAATGGTGGGATTGAGATGTTCTATGTGTCTTGATGATTACTATTACACACAAAAAATAGTACTTTGGATTATGTAGTGTGATGAAAGGCCTTTGACATATCACAGTCCAGGTCAGTAGACCATCCTCTCTCTCTCTCTCTCTCTATCTCTATCTCTATCTCTTTCCTTTAAGCTTTTCTTTTATGCAGCAGTGCTTTCAAAAGCATAAACCTGAGAAATGGCAGCCACAACCTGCAAAGAAAAGTACAAAAGATAAATGAAGGAAATTTTAAAGATAAGATGAAAAAACTTTAAAAGCTTCTGATGCTTTCAAAGTTTCAAACTTCAAACAAAATTTCATTAAAATCTGTACTACTCACAAAGATCTGACTTTACTGCTCTATTATGTTGTTTATATTTACTTAAAGGTAAGTCAAAGAAAGAGAGTTACAGAAACCTACCCTCTTTCAAAGTTGATAAGCCTTTAACAAAAGTTGAAACAGGCATTGTAAATTGCTTGCAGCAGCCAATATATACCCTCTTGAACCTGACAAGAAAAACCCCTTTCTTTTTCAGCTTCAATATTAAGCTCAAAGCAAAAAAAAATAAAAATAAAAATGGCAGTGATTGCTGTATACTATTTGGTGCCGATCTGAAAACTAACCCTTTATTTTTCTCTCTTTTATTCAAAGCTGGTTTCTTTAAGCTGACCCTAAACATGGCAGACATAAACCACCATTACAAATTTAGTTTAACAAAAAGACTAGTAAATAACAGACAACCCCATTAATAAATCAACTGTTTCTGAAACCACCAACAAAAAGATTAAAAAAAAATTGCTCACTTGGAAACAATGCACAAGTTGTTTACAGGTGTCGACTGCTTAGAACAACTAATATAATATCGAGAAGAAAACGGGTATGTTTTGATTTCATTTTTCCCTCTTTTTCTTCACTGATTGTAGTCAGAATTAGTGCAAAGTTGAAATCCAAAGCCAGACAACAGATCTGCAATTCTTTCACTGCTTCTGATGAAGAAAGCTTCCAGCTCTAAACAGATCTGTTTTAACTGCAAAAAAAAAAAAACCATCAAACTAACAACTAAATAAGATTTATTGAGATATTATGATTAGCTTCTCAAAGAATTTACATCATCTAATCCTTAAACCTCAAAACCAGTAATACTAGTTTAAAATAAAGATTTCATTTTTATGCATAGAGTTATAGACCATTTCTATAAAACCACAAGCTTGACATGATTAAATCCATTTCTTGAGCTTCAAGAACAGACCAAGGATAAAATTAGCAAAGTAAAACTTTCATTGGTTAGCAAAAACTATTGAAACCACATGAATATACATATGTAAAAGTGGGATTTGATGTACATGAAAGAACTTACAGCTAAAATTGCAAGGGTTGGGTTATTTTGTAAGTGATAAGACTTGGGGAAGAATATATTTAGATGTGATGGGGATGGGGTTAATGTATGATATGGAAATGTTTAATGTGAGGAAGAGAAGGGAAAATATTTTATATGAGAAAGAAAAAAGGAGAATATGCTTTTCAATTCATCACCATTCGATCGAATAAAGAAACCGGCATCGGGAAACGACCAGACACTACGCCGTTCCAATCTTTAGGAGATGTCCCCCTACTCTTTCCTATATTTACTTATTTTCCATTTCTTCAATTTATTTTCTCTTATTAGTTTTATTTGGCGCAATTTAGAAAAATAATAAGTGTTGGGAAAAATAAACTCATTTCGTTCCATAATTTATGTTTTATATTGACTATACATATAATTTTAGGAGATATATTTGACTAATAAAAATGATAAAACTATTTGTAAAAAGTTTTTGATAGATTTAATTGATTTGTTTTGATAAATATAAAAGAGTGTGATATATAATAGTAAAAAATATATATATATAAACATTGTTGTTTGTTAAATTTCAAATAGAACATTTTGGATAGAATAATTCTTATTTTGGTCTTTTACTTTCATTTTTTTACAATTTAGTATCAAAATTTAAAAAAAAAAAGTAAAATCGACAACAACTACCGACGAATTTGTCAAAGTTGTTTTCATCTCTCCATTATTTTTACCCATCACTATAAAACATCTCAATTTTAAAAGACAACAATTGAAATGGAAAGTGTAGATATTTTACACACCAAAAATAGGTCATTCTTTTTTTTAGGTGAATAAGTTGTAGATGCTCGTTTTTGTCCGGGGTTAAGTCAGAGTAGATCCGAGCAATGACAGGCCTAAAGAACCCAATTCGTTGAAGGCCCAGTTCAAGCCTAATGACCCAGCATTGTTATCATCCAAGCTTCCAGTCCGTGAAGTCTTGGAAAACTGAAAAATGGTTATCAGGAGTTAAAAAAAACTGTAAATGGAGTGAGGGGCAGTTTTTATTGATTAAGAACAGAACAGAAAAGGGGGGACAGAAAAAAAAGAAAAAAGGAAAATATGAGGAATTGACCGAAAAAAAAAAAAGAAACCTCCAGAATTGTTTCTCTTTACAGAAAATAAGAACAAACAGAAAAACATTGTACTGATTTTTTCCCTCCTATTCGAAGATCAAAGGAAGCAAAGGATCTCTTGTCATTGAATCAAAGTAATACATAAAATCAAAAAGGGGTAATTTGCTTACTTATTTCTCTGTTTCCATTTTTAATTGTTTTTGTAATTTGCTTGTACATGCATATGCTTTGGGTCAAAATCAAGTTAAAATATTTAGAAATAACAGTACATTTACCTTAGAGGTTTGGGATCATTTCCGATGCTACATTCGAAGGAAGCATAAATAGTCGGCTTAGGTTCCTAAAAGAAAATAGAATAAAATCAGTAAATATTTTGAAATCAATTCGTTTAAGGGTTTAATGCAAATAGGAAAAGGGTTTTAGTCCATTTACCTTTTTCGCCGGAATTATTACTGTTGGTTTCGCCGAGATAGAGGGTGAGGACTGGTCGTGTGGCCTTTGATGGACGGTGGCCGAACAGCAGCGATGGTGGTTGAAGGAGAGGAGCGGCAGCCGGTCTCCTTTTCTGATCTGCAGTGTGTGCGAGAGAGAAGAGGGGAGAATGGAGAGGAAGATGGGAGTCAGCCGTGCAGTTTGATAACATTAGCTTAGGTTTATTATTTAGTTAACTTTTTATATTAATAGTTTTGGGTAAATTAAGGTTTAGTCACCATAACTTTAGGGATAGATTATTTTTAGGCCCTCTAGATTTATGTGTTCTTCTAAAACGGTCTCTCATTTGTTTAAATTTTCTTAGCTGTTTTAAATGTCTAGTGTCATTTATGTTATTTTCCATTTTATTTTAGTTTAAACCGAATAAGATAAATTTTATATCAGACCCTGAAATTTTAGTATTTTATGTTTAGGTCACTGATTTATTTTTTATTTATAAATTTAATTTTACTTACATTTAAATTTAATCATTATATTTATGTATATATACACTTTTTAAAATTTATAGTTTAGCATGTTATAATTTTGTTTTTATATTTAGGTCATATGTGTACATAATATGTTAATATGCATAATTTATGATTTTTAATTAAAATATACATATATGATTTTTTGTATGTCACGTTGTATGATATTTTTAATTTTGTTTAATTAATTTTGGCATGACATCCACTTTTTGCATAATTTGCATGATAGCCTCACGTGCATAACTCGACCTATTACATAATCGGGCTAAGGGTAATACCCTTTTAATTTAAAATTGTTTCGAGTGGCCTGTCTTAACTGATTAGAGGGCCGTTTTGACTATTTTAAATTAAAAGTGTATCCCGAAAGTGAAACCAAAAAATTGATTCGTCACCTAAAATTTGGGAACGAAAGAAAAGGAAATGTTCGTTTATTTAAATTTATCGAGAAAAGGTTGTTATAACTTTTAAGATCTGGTCTCGATATTTGTAAATAATCGAACATTCTTTATCTTTCTAAAACGACTCGGTAATTTTAATTTAATTTATTTGAGTGCTTTTGAATGTTTTTAAATTTACATCTTTGTTCTATGGGATCAAAAATCAAATTAAGTCTGAATTTGTAAAGTTCATTGCAAGGACGTTAATTAATCGACTAGGTACCGATTTAGGGCGTTGTGGGGGTGCTAATCCTTCCCCCACACGTAACCGACTCCCGAACTCATTTTTTGGTAACGCAGACCTCAATTTGTTGTTTTAATTAAAATTAATTTTTATTTAAAATGACAAAGCATTTTTGGGTGCCCAATCACACCCTAATCAAAGATTAGTGGCGACTCTTCGAACCGTATGTTTTGATCGTAAAAGAAATCCAAAATTTTTCGAAACGAGAGGTATTTTAAATCACATTTGTTTTTAAATTAAAAAGAGATCATTAAGAATTAATGTGGTTTTCAAAATTTCACTTTCTCACCCTTTAAGAAAAAATCGTTTCGACAACTTGGCGACTCTGCTGGGGACTTTTTTTTAGAGAGTCAGGCTGATAGTCGATTAATTAATTGTCTTTGCAATTGGAAATTATAAATTCGTTTTAATTTGGTTTTTGATCACTTACTTTGTTTTTAATAAGTTTTGTTTGTATTTTGATTTCTTTAATTTAATTCGATTGACAATTAAATAGTTGTACTGATCTGTTTGCTAATGATTTCAGAATAATTGTGTGTTTTGGGAATTGATTTTGAGTGTTTTTATTGATTTTTTTTCCACTTTTCCTCACACACTGCTCAGTTACATTATCATAACATGAGCTAAAACCTCGCTCCGTCCTATTTAAGTAGGAGTGAGAGGCTATGCCCTCGTGTGGTTTTCACCTCCGCATGGGATAGTGGATCGCTCCTGGAGCTCACGCCTTATGGTCCTCGTGATGGTAATCACCTCCGCATGGACATAAGGAGGTGTGCTCCCTCGAAATTGAACTCGATCCCCTAAAGCCTGTGATGGGCCAGGATTGAGGGTTCGACATCCCAAGGGGGCACCGGCAAGGACAATTCGAGAACCTATTACTTTAGAACCTAACCCGGCATATAGTGAACATAGAGCCCGAACTTAGGTTGAACCAAACCCGAACCTTAAGAATCCCGTGAGGAGGGTACACAAGGAAAAGTTTTTTTTTGAGTCATTTATTTTCGTTTTTTCGAATAAATGCATGCGAACTAGATATCATGCAGTTAGGTTTATTTTTGAATAAGCATGCGAATTAGATATCATGCGGTTAGGATTTCTTTTTATGGATAACAAAGCATGGGGGTAGATATCATGTTGGGTAGGATCTGATAAAGCATGATTGGGTAGCCAGCATGTGGGTAGGATTCTTGAATAAATTATTATCCCGACTTAATTGCTTTATGTTTACTAACCGATCTTTTGTTGTTTTTGCCTTGTTTCTTTTCTGTTTTGCATTGCATTGTCCATTACATGGTGTTGATTTGGGGTCGATGTCCATATAGAAGGCCAGTAATATGGAACGAACGGTTCGGAAAGAGGTTGAGGACAATGCAGATGTTCTGAGGTGGTCGGAACAGTCCCAGTTGACCAATGGAGACAGCGTGATGCCTGGATATGTGTCAGAGTTATTTGGTTACACCCACATCAACGTACGTCAGAATGATCTGAGTGAGCTAAGAGAGATATGGGGAAGATGGGAAGCAGCCGATAAGGAGATGTTTTATCAGTTGTACGGTGATATTCCTTGTCTTTTGGATGTTCCTATTGACTGAAATCTGTTTAGAGCATTGGCGCAATTCTGGAACTCGGCTTATAGCTGTTTCACATTTGGTAGAGTGGATCTAACACCAACGATAGAGGAGTATCAAGCTTTGGTCCGTTGTCCGAGGTCCCAAATGGATAGAATATATACCAAGCTGCCAGTCACTCCTTCATTTAAGAAGAAATTACTATTGATGACTGGAATGAGTGAAGATTGGGTAGTCAGAAACATTAAGAAGAAGGGAGATAGTGAGTGCATCTCTTGGGCTGCTCTGAAAGAAGTAATTGCTCATCACCCTGATAAGAGAAAGAAGCTTGACTTGTTTGCTTTAGGGATTTATGGGCTTGTTATTTTTCCAAAAGTGCTAGGATATGTAGACGTATCAGTTGTTGACCTGTTTGAAAGATTAGACAAGCGCGTGGATCCTGTTCCAGCTATTCTAGCTGAGACGTTCCGGTCTTTGAGTTCTTGTAGGCGCGAGGGAGAAGGACGCTTTATAGGATGTGCGCCTTTGCTGCTAGTGTGGATTCTGAGTCATTTCAAACATGTTGAAAGAGCACCAGGACGAGTATTTCTAGACGGTTTCTCACCTTTGAAGGATTTTCTTGCTAAAAAGTGGCCTGGGGGTTTTACTGAAGAAAAATGGATGGTCATCTTCAAGGATATCAGAGATGGAGATATTTTGTGGCGAGCTTCGTGGAATACCTCTTCGGATATACTTTACCGATGTGGAGAGCGAGATTGGGTTCCTTTGCCAGGTATATGGGGTTCTGTTGGGTATGCACCGCTACTAGTTTCTAGACAGTATGGGTCAAGGCAGTTCATTCCAGCCACATGGGACTTGGTAGGGTCGGATTTTGCATTCAAAGGAGATCAATATAAGGGTAAAGTTAAAGGGGTTGCTGAGGCCTGGAAGCAAACTCGTCGTGTGAATTTGTTTACCTATGATCTCGAGTTGTCTCAACAGTACGAGCAGTGGAGAAGCGGTCGAGTAAATGACAATATTCCGATGGTGAATCCAGAAAATATTCAGCCGGTGGAGGAACAGTTGAGAGTGGTGCCATCTCCATTAGATTTAGCCAAGCGCGATTTCGAAGCAGAACGGAGACAATGGAGAATGACTTTGCAGAAATTGGAAGATGAAGTGTATCAAAAGGGATTGGAGATTGACATTCAGAAGAGTAGAGCATATCGAATTGAAAAAGTAGAGAAGCAACTTCGGCTAGACTTTGACGATCTTCGGTCAACTTATCAGCGAATGGTAAAAGCTCAAGTAGGTTCTAGCTCGAGTAAGTCTGTCGAATTAAGGCAAGAGGTGGCGAGCCTCAAAAGAGTAGCCGGAGAGAGTCAAGAAGAGCTCAAGCAAAGCAGGCACCAAGATAAGATTTTATCGAAGGAAAATGATTCTTTAGAACAGCGGTTACAAGAGAGTCAAGCCCAGAATGAGAAGTTGAAGGGGAAAATTTCAAGTTTAGAGACTGTATTACGACGATACCGAAGCGGGGAAGGTAGCTCGAGCCAGGGAGAGGTTGAAAGTCTGAAAAGACAAGTGAGTGAGCTTGAAGCCATGGTTCAAGAGTTTCAGAGGCAAGCAAGTGAGCTATCAATAGTTCCTTATGAGGGGGATATACAGTGGCGTTTTCGGTGGGAGCGAGCTCAGGCGAGAGTTAAGCAAATAGAGGACTTTATTGCTTGTTACCTAGACCACGCGCGGGGGATAGCTCAATATTTGGTCATTCTATCTGAGGAAGCTGCTGATGTGACTGAAGAACTGGATCCTGAGGCTGAAGAAAACCAGAAGATTGTAGAGTTACTAGCACATGTACAACAAATAGGAGAGATGGTGCAGATTTATTTGTGATATGTTTCAACTTTGTAATTGAACGTCGTTCTAATATAAAGAGTTGTTCTAAGGAGTCGTTCCGGGATCAACACCCTGCATTTTGCATATGCATTTTTAATGCATTTAATTTTTGCATCGCATTTTATTCATTCATAATCATATGTTTCATATTCATTAATAAATATCAGCGATAACAAAATGACTCTATGACAGAGTAATACTGGAAAATCCCAAGTATATCTACAAAACCAGGAAGAAAGTTATGGAAGACAAACTTGCCCAAATTGAGAAGGCTCAGTCGGAGTTACAAGATAATATCAAGAAAATGCAAGAAGATATGATGAATGCCCAAAAGGAGATGTTTGCCAAGTTTGCGAGTATGTTGGATGGAAGAAATCCAGAACATGGGAAAAGCCCTATGCCAGAAGGTGTAGCTGAAGACCCACTTCATCATCCAGGGTTAACCCCAAAATAATCTCAGAATGTTCAAGTGACCCCTGTTCATGTCGGGAAGGTGCACATTAATCCGGTCGGTGCTTCTGTTAACGTACAGCCTGGATCTAGTTCGTATCAAGAAGAACATCAATATCATCAAGTTCCGGACCTTGATGAAGAAGCCAAGAAGGACCAAAACAATCTGTTGGAAGAGAAATGGAAGCAGTTAGAAAGAGAGGTCAGAGCCATGAAGGAAGATACTAGTGTCTATGGATTCGACGCAAAGGAGTTAAGTCTAGTTCCTGATCTGGTCTTGCCTCCAAAGTTTAAAGTTCCTGACTTTGAAAAGTTTGATGGTACCAGGTGCCCCTCTGCACATATCACAATATTTTGTAGGAAGATGACCGGATACATAGGGGACGATCAATTGTTGATACACTGCTTTCAGGAAAGCTTAACTGGCTCGGCAATCCGATGGTATAACCAGCTGAGTAGAGCTAATATTAAATCGTGGAAAGACTTGGCTAAGTCCTTTCTTGAGCAATACAAACATGTGAAGGATGTTAGGCCCAACAGGATGATGTTGCAAGGAATGGAAAAGAAGTCTAACGAGAGTTTTAGACAATATGCTCAAAGATGGAGAGATATAGCAGTGCAAGTCCACCCGCCATTGGAAGAGGAAGAAACAAATATGCTTTTTGTCAATACCTTAAAGGCTCCTTTTTTCTCGCATCTTATCGGTAATCCTTATCGAAGTTTTGCTGATGTAGTTACGGCGGGAGAAATGATTGAAATGGCTGTTAAGAGTGGGAAGCTCGAGGGAGGAGAGTCTAGTAAGAGACCACCAACGAGGAAAAAAGAAAACGAAGTCAGTAATGTGAGGCAGTATGATTCTAATAACATTACTGTTTCCCGTCCTCAAGGAGCAGGGTCATCAACACAAATGACAATAGACAAGGGGCAGGGACCAGAGGAGAGAGAGGCCTCAATTTGATCCAATTCCGATGACTTATAAGGAATTGTTTCAGATTTTGTATGATCGGCATGTGGTTTCGCCGTATCACGTGACTCCAATGCAACCTCCTTTTCCCAAATGGTATGATGCTAGTGCTCAGTGTGAGTACCATGCAGGGAACCCTGGGCATTCCATTGAGAATTGTACTGCTTTTAAGAAGGTTGTCCAAGCTTTGAGAACGAGGAATGTCATCAACTTTGGTGACAGTGAGCAGCCAAATATAGCTCAGAATCCGTTGCCAAGCCATGCAGGGGCAGGAGTTAATGCGATTACTGAAGAGAAAGGAAAGAGAATTGCAAAAAATGTTAGTGAGGTGGTATCACCCATGAGTTGGGTGTGGTGCCAGATGGTCAAGGTAGGATTGTTGAAGCCCAGTTTGATGGGTGAACAGTTTAACAGTGGAGAGGTGTGTCAGTATCATAACAGTGAAGGACACAGTATTCAGCAATGTCCTGATTTCCTATCTTTGGTACAAGACATGATGGACAATAAAGAAATTGAGTTCTTTAGAGAGATTGCTGAAAAAGAGGAAGCGGAAGTTTGCGCTTCAGAAGGATCGTCTAAAGGGGTATACAATGCCAGTTGTCCCCTAATTATTACTCCCAAAAATCGAGTTGCTGAGAAGGTAGCCCCGAAAGTGGTTATTACACCTCCATCTCCATTCCCATATCGGGATAATAAACAAGTGCCTTGGAGATATGATTGCCAGATGGGAGATGTAACAAAAGAGAATGAGGAAATAGATGAGGTGGGACACTTTACTAGAAGTGGTAGGTGTTATTCTCTTAATCCACCTAAAGAGTCTGAGAAGAAGGTTGTAGTTGATAAGGGGAAAAAAGTTGATGTGCAGATAGAAGAGGATAAGCCTGTTATCAATGAACCAGTAACCGAGACTGAAGCGGTAGAATTTTTGAAGTTTCTGAAACATAGTGAATACAGTGTTGTGGAACAGTTACACAAGTTGCCTGCCCGTATTTCTGTTTTATCATTACTTTTGAGTTCAGAGGCCCATAGGAATGCTCTGTTAAAGGTTTTGAACCAGACTTTTGTTCCGAAAGAGTTGCCCATTGAAAAGTTGGATCGTTTAGTTTCCAATGTACAAGCTGATAATTTTTTATCTTTTTCTGAGGATGAAATCCCTTCTGGGATGATGGGTAGTCAGAAGGCTTTGCACATTACGGTTAAATGTAAAGGGCATGTGTTGTCCCGGGTCTTGGTTGATAATGGTTCAGCTTTGAATGTGATGCCCTTAGGGACTCTAAAGAAGCTTCCATTAGATAGTACACTTATGAGAACCTGTCAAAGTGTGGTTCGAGCTTTCGATGGGACTAAAAGAGAAGTGTTGGGCAAGATTGATGTTCCTCTGAATATTGGTCCAGCAACTTATGAAGTAGAGTTTCTCGTAATGGACATTATGCCTACGTACAATTATTTGTTGGGAAGGCCTTGGATTCATCAGGCCGGTGCAGTTCCGTCCACATTACACCAGAGGCTGAAATTTGTGATTGATGGAAGGTTATGTGACAGTAATAACAATATCATCCATTCATACTACTTCCTCATCGTCATGAATAAGCAAATGGAAATAATGGAGCAATCTCATAAGGGATCACAAGATCAGTTGCAAGAGCAGTTAGTCGGGTCACAACAAGATACGGGGAATCAAGCATCGGGTTCTTTACAAGGCGTATCGAATCAAATGATCCAGGTACCGGTACCACAGGCTACTAGTAAAGAGAAAATAGAGGATAAAGGAAATCAATCTCATCAGATTGGTACATCAAGAGTGATAATTTGCTCTGGAGCGTCTAACTCAGACCTAGGGATGAGCCTCGTCAATTTTGAGCAATTTGAAGACAAATTCAGGTGGTTGAATGAATCCATTGAAGATATGAAGATTGTTAATGCCCCTCACAAGGAGTTAGAAGCTAGAGAACTTAGTTTGGTCCCTGATTTGGTTATCCCACATGAATTTAGGGTGCCTAATTTTGAAAAATATGATGGCACTAGTTGTCCCATAATTCATCTAAAGATGTTTTGTAGAAAGATGGAAGGGTACCTAAATAATGACAATATGTTGATTCATTACTTCCATGATAGTCTTGTTGGGCCAGCTATAGTATGGTATAACCGTTTGAACGAAGAACAGATCAAGACATGGGTCAACCTAGCTGATGCTTTTTTGGGACAATATCAATATGTTAAAGACTTAGCCCCAAAACGTCATGACCTTCAAAGGATAAGAATGAAAGCTATTGAAAGCTTTAAAGAATATGCCCTAAGATGGAGAGGAGTGGCAGCACAAGTTCAACCTCCTTTGTTAGAAGAAGAAATATCATATATGTTTCACGATTCTCTTCCAGCTCCTTTCTTTGAGTTAATGTTGGGAAAGTCGACGAATAACTTCAAGGATCTTATGACAGCTGGAGAGTTAATTGAGGATGCAATCAGCAAAGGAAACTTGAAAGACACTTCTAAAAACCCAACCGATCAAAAGGAGCAAGCTGATGAGGTGAATGAATGTCACGTCCAGAGCTCTCAAAGTCGTAAAAGAAAAGGGGTAGTGGGTTACTCGAGGCGTCCAAAGAAAGTCCCAAGATCAAAAAATACTTTGAAAGTGTTCCAAACTCCTATCTCAGATCTATATCCCCATTTGATTGAAGGTCAATACCTCACACCGAGGCCAGTGAAAGTGCAACCAGACCCTTCTGCTCATAGCTATGATCAAGATAGTGTCTGTGATTTCCACTTGGGGGCATTGGGACATTCTACGGGAAACTGTAGGCCGCTGTTAAAGGAGATAGAGAAGCTTGTGGCAAATGGGACATTAACAGAGGAATTGGTGGAACAGTGGATGACGAGCTCGAGTGGGGCATCAAAGAGCAATATGTAACATCCGTTTGAGTTAAGTGCCACGACATTAGATGGGTAATGAGGCCTCCTAGATAGGAAGAGATCATTTCATTCTATCATGAAGCTTTATTCCATTTGCAAAATCATGTTTGAACTTGTTTTTCATCATTTCTCAGTTTTTTTTTGTATAATGATATTTAAATAAATTCATGTTACTTTAAGGATGGTAAGCATTAAATCGAATTTGCAACTTGAAATTCTTTGAATATTAACTGAATTAAAAACTCTTTAAATGATTAGAGTTATAAATCTTTGACAAGATGACAAGGTTGAAACCTGATAAAACAAGGACCTTGACCTTATCCCCAGAAGATACAATCGAACACCATACCTTTTTATTGCAAGGACCGATATAGCCTTCTTCTATCATAAGGAGATGAACAATAGGTTTGGTATTCAGGTATGTATAGGAGCGGACAACGTGGGGCATCTTTTATGTATGATGTCACGAAACTGAATAGACCACACTTTTGTTGATGACGTTCAAGGATGATTATGATCTTTACAGATGGAATAGTCGAGTAGGTGAATCTAGTTTGGGTCAGTTGCTTGGAAATTGAACTCTACTGATGAGATTTTCTGACTTTCAACAACACCTAGACTATGACAGGTTCTTCTTGACAAGCTTAAGAAATTGGACCCGTATACCCAAATTATAATATTATATGTATACAATAAAGCTTGAGCTGTCCCTCTAGAGCAATTGGTTAAACGCCCCGGCTTTATGGACATAATTTAGCTAGCCTAATAAAGGTGATGATATTATATATATACAATAAAGCTGAGCTATTCCGCTAAAGCAATTGGTTATAGAGGAAACTCGAAAGCCCTGGCTTTATGAATAGATTATATTCAAACCATGACCTTGATCGGGTACCTGGCAATTTGGTGTATGCTCCACTGTGATTGTCAAGTCAAAGACTTTGTGATGAGACGAACCCCTTCATCTAGCCCGATAGAGGCAAATTACAATAAAGCTGATTTCAGCTAGCCATACAATGGCAAATTAAATCAAGTTTTTCTAAATAAGGAGTTTCGGTAAAGATTGACTAAGGGAGTTAAGGAAAACCTGTTATAGTCAACTTCACACGAGCACTCAGGAATTTCATTTTTAGATCGATATTTCTGCACTGCCTTTGTTAGAGGAGTCTACGAGGCTTGAACAAATGGAAGATTTCAGAGAACTGAAATAGAAGTGTTCTATAAAGTATAGTAATTGATTATGCAAGTTGCGTCATTTTGTCCGTATCCGATAAAAATACCAAGCCAGAAGAAGGGGCATGTTGTGATGTTCACGAAGACCGAGAAAGAAATATAAAGTTTGTTGGCTGAAACCTTTAAAAATAGAAAGCCAACTGAAGCCAACCCATCAATTTTGACACTTGTCAAAGAGTTATAACTCTGAAAAATTAAATAGTTATTGATTCTTTTGATATTTTTTGAACTCATGTTTATGATTTGATTTGATTGTGAGTCTGAATTAAGGGGCAATATTTTATAAAATTCTTTCATTCTTTGATCCCTATAATAAGAGAAAAGGGAAAAACATTTTCAAACATGACAGTTTCAAGTGTGAAAGGTCCTTGAAGCTTGTGAGACTCATTATGCCTCTATTGGAGAAAAGGAATAAGCAATGCCAGAACATGAAGTATTCCACGATCTTGAAGTAGATGGTCCAAGAGAACAGAATGAATGAAGAATGAAACTTATAAAATTTCCTTGTGACGTTGTCAATTACCCATCAAGAAGAAGATGATCTCATTATTCAGAAGGGGCACATATTACAACTTGTATAAAATGCAAGACATTTTGTTAGAAAAATTAGGCACTTAAGTGTTTATGACAATGTGAAGAGACGCCTTCAAACTACTTGACAACACTACTATGTAGTGACACGAGAATGAGAACATTCAAGTTATGATATGTTGGGAACAAAGAGATCCAAGAGTACCCACTTTGGGGCATAACCAGAAACCCATATCATGTTGGGATGACAAGATTCAGATCAAGAAGATATTGAGAATGAGCCTCACAACTTGAAGTGTTAGGGGCAGACCGTGAATTTGAGCAGAGCTTACCTTGTAAAGCAAATCAACTGAGCATTGATCAATGGCAGAGTCCTGGAAGAACAACTCTGAAAGTATAATTGAGCCAAGGACGGAAATGGGGCAACACAGTCGTATTTCTTACTATAGCAAGATGTTGAGAGAGAAAACATTTTCTCCGAAATAAAGAAAGAAAACAAAGACGACAAGAAGAAGATCAGAGGGCTTGTCAAAGATGCAAGTTGGAAACCGTGAGTTGCTACACGAGCATATGAAGTAGACCCTTGAAAGAATGATCAAGTAGAAAAAGACTAAGTTCGCCACTTTGAACTCAAATGAAGATTGAATCAATATTTATGCATTCATGAGAACGTCATTTGCATAAAAGAAAATGCATTACATTGATATATTTAATTGCATTCGTGTTTCATGCATAAACACATAGTTTTGACAGATCTTCCAGTGAAAAGAGAAGATGCAGGATGTTAAAATCCTGACAATTGAAAGGTAGAAGTTAAACATCAAATACAGGGAATCATGTTTAGTGAGGCAGAACCTAAAGAACGCAGGGGTCAATCCATAAGAGGAAGCATTGCTTTGAAGCGGGGCACGTGGACCGATCATTAAGTCATTTTTATGAAGTGAAATGAGAAGGATTTCTCATTAAAATATGAAATTTGAGATTTTGAAAAACAAGTAAGGTTTCTTACTCAGTAAATAATTTAAGTCCTTCGGGCCATCAGTAAGTCTTTCGAGCATGATGATGAAATCCTTCGGGTCATCTGTAAGCCTTTAGAGCAAGATGATAAGTCATTCGGGCCATCCATAAAGCCTTCGGGTAGGATGTTTTCACATGAATTTGAAAAATAAGAAAGTGATGTTTTAAGAAAATGAAACCTTTGAAAATTAAAAAGGCGATTTCCAAAATTTCTCACTTAGTAAGTCCTTCGGGCCATCAATAAGTCTTTCGAGCATGATGATTAAATCCTTCAGGTAATTTGTAAGCCTTCACTGAAGAGTAGTAAAGCAAATCCATCAGTAAGTGCCATCAGTAAGTCTTTCGAGCATGATGATTAAATCCTTCGGGTAACTGGTAAGCCTTCACGGAATAGTAGTGAAGCAAATTCATCAGTAAGTCTTTCGAGCATGGTAATTAAATCCTTTGGGTAATTTTTAAGCCTTCACCGAAGAGTAGTGAAGCAAACCCATCAGTAAGTCTTTCGAGCATGATGATTAAATCCTTCGGGCAACTGGTAAGCCTTCACGGAAGAGTAGTGAAGCAAATTCATCAGTAAGTCTTTCGAGCAGGATGTTGAAATCTTTCGGGTCATCAGTAAGTCTTTCGAGCATGATGATTAAATCCTTCGGGTCATCCATAAGTCCTTCGGGTAGGATGTTTTCACACCAAGGTGATAAGTCATTCGGGCCATTTTAAGCCTTCTCGGAAGAGCGTTGGAGCAAGCTATTAGATCATTAGATGTGAGAGAAAAGCGAAGGTTCTCGAGTACAAAGAAACGGATCAATTGATTAAAAATAAATGCGCACGAGGAGTCATTAACCAATTCAAGGTCCCAGGAAGAGAGAGGTTTAGATGGCAGCCGAGTCCAAGAAGATTCTCATATCTAGTTGTTGCGAGACAAGCTCCCTCAAGAGAAATAGATTCTTAAAGATTCTCTTAAATTCTAAATTTTTCGAGTATAATGTTTTTCAAATCTTCAAGCATACACTAATGAGTGGTAACGTTTGATTTTCAGGTTTAGCCTTCGAAGTTGAGCCTTCATGGGAGAATAGTGTAGTAGAATCACACCAGAAGATTGTTCGAGTTCTACTCCCTGAAGCAAGAGGGAGCGAACCCGTAGGCAGAAGATTGTTCGAGTTTTACTCCCTGAAGCAAGAGGGAGCGAACCCGCCGGTCGAAGATTGTTCGAGTTCTATACTCCCTGAACGAATAGGGAGCAGACTCGTTTTATGAAGATTATTCGAGTCTTATACTCTCTGAAGGAATAGGGAGCAGACACGTTTGTTGAAGATCAAGTCTTATACTCTCTGAAGAAATAGGGAGCAGACTTATCATTTGAAGATTTTTCAAATTTCATTTATCCCAAAGTAACAATGGAGTGCTTTAATCTTTTGAAGTTCTTAGAACCGGACAAGCTCGATCATCTTTTGATCTTTGCTCTATTCTCGTTACACGACAATGAGCAAAGAGGGGCAGCTGTAGATGCTCGTTTTTGTCCGGGGTTAAGTCGGAGTAGATCCGAGCAATGACAGGCCTAAAGAACCCAATTCGTTGAAGGCCCAGTTCAAGCCTAATGACCCAGCATTGTTATCATCCAAGCTTCCAGTCCGTGAAGTCTTGGAAAACTGAAAAATGGTTATCAGGAGTTAAAAAAAACTGTAAATGGAGTGAGGGGCAGTTTTTATTGATTAAGAACAGAACAGAAAAGGGGGGACAGAAAAAAAAGAAAAAAGGAAAATATGAGGAATTGACCGAAAAAAAAGAAACCTCCAGAATTGTTTCTCTTTACAGAAAATAAGAACAAACAGAAAAACATTGTACTGATTTTTTCCCTCCTATTCGAAGATCAAAGGAAGCAAAGGATCTCTTGTCATTGAATCAAAGTAATACATAAAATCAAAAAGAGGTAATTTGCTTACTTATTTATTTGTTTCCATTTTTAATTGTTTTTGTAATTTGCTTGTACATGCATATGCTTTGGGTCAAAATCAAGTTAAAATATTTAGAAATAACAGTACATTTACCTTAGAGGTTTGGGATCATTTCCGATGCTACATTTGAAGGAAGCATAAATAGTCGGCTTAGGTTCCTAAAAGAAAATAGAATAAAATCAGTAAATATTTTGAAATCAATTCGTTTAAGGGTTTAATGCAAATAGGAAAAGGGTTTTAGTCCATTTACCTTTTTCACCGGAATTATTACTGTTGGTTTCGCCGAGATAGAGGGTGAGGACTGGTCGTGTGGCCTTTGATGGACGGTGGCCGAACAGCAGCGATGGTGGTTGAAGGAGAGGAGCGGCAGCCGGTCTCCTTTTCTGATCTGCAGTGTGTGCGAGAGAGAAGAGGGGAGAATGGAGAGGAAGATGGGAGTCAGCCGTGCAGTTTGATAACATTAGCTTAGGTTTATTATTTAGTTAACTTTTTATATTAATAGTTTTGGGTAAATTAAGGTTTAGTCACCATAACTTTAGGGATAGATTATTTTTAGGCCCTCTAGATTTATGTGTTCTTCTAAAACGGTCTCTCATTTGTTTAAATTTTCTTAGCTGTTTTAAATGTCTAGTGTCATTTATGTTATTTTCCATTTATTTTAGTTTAAACCGAATAAGATAAATTTTATATCAGACCCTGAAATTTTAGTATTTTATGTTTAGGTCACTGATTTATTTTTTATTTATAAATTTAATTTTACTTACATTTAAATTTAATCATTATATTTATGTATATATACACTTTTTAAAATTTATAGTTTAGCATGTTATAATTTTGTTTTTATATTTAGGTCATATGTGTACATAATATGTTAATATGCATAATTTATGATTTTTAATTAAAATATACATATATGATTTTTTGTATGTCACGTTGTATGATATTTTTAATTTTGTTTAATTAATTTTGGCATGACATCCACTTTTTGCATAATTTGCATGATAGCCTCACGTGCATAACTCGACCTATTACATAATCGGGCTAAGGGTAATACCCTTTTAATTTAAAATTGTTTCGAGTGGCCTGTCTTAACTGATTAGAGGGCCGTTTTGACTATTTTAAATTAAAAGTGTATCCCGAAAGTGAAACCAAAAAATTGATTCGTCACCTAAAATTTGGGAACGAAAGAAAAGGAAATGTTCGTTTATTTAAATTTATCGAGAAAAGGTTGTTATAACTTTTAAGATCTGGTCTCGATATTTGTAAATAATCGAACATTCTTTATCTTTCTAAAACGACTCGGTAATTTTAATTTAATTTATTTGAGTGCTTTTGAATGTTTTTAAATTTACATCTTTGTTCTATGGGATCAAAAATCAAATTAAGTCTGAATTTGTAAAGTTCATTGCAAGGACGTTAATTAATCGACTAGGTACCGATTTAGGGCGTTGTGGGGGTGCTAATCCTTCCCCACACGTAACCGACTCCCGAACTCATTTTTTGGTAACGCAGACCTCAATTTGTTGTTTTAATTAAAATTAATTTTTATTTAAAATGACAAAGCATTTTTGGGTGCCCAATCACACCCTAATCAAAGATTGGTGGCGACTCTTCGAACCGTATGTTTTGATCGTAAAAGAATCCAAAATTTTTCGAAACGAGAGGTATTTTAAATCACATTTGTTTTTAAATTAAAAAGAGATCATTAAGAATTAATGTGGTTTTCAAAATTTCACTTTCTCACCCTTTAAGAAAAAATCGTTTCGACATAAGTCATTCTTTTATTATGCACCAAAAATGACATGTTTCCTTTCTTTTTCTCTCCCCTATTTTCACTATCATGATGATGAGAACAACATATAAATTTGACTTTCATATTCCATATTTGAGTGTACAGATATGAAAAGTTTGTTAAACTTGAAGGTAATTTTTTAAAAAAACGTTTTTTTTTGTAGAAAGTACATTTTGTTAATGTGATATAAGTAAGTCAAAACTTCTAAAAGTTGGGCCAAAATGAAAGAAAAGAAAAGAATGAGTTGAAAATATGGAAAAAAATATATATGAATTTTGTCCAAAAAGAATAAATATATGTGTTCCATTTTGAAGATACGTATTGGAACAAGCACGAACCAAGTATTGATATTAACACAAGTATATAAGTCTTGTCATTATATATAAACAATGTGAGGTTTAAGAAGTTTATGGTCAAAGCATGTTGCTTTTGTGATGTCAAATATATGTGTCTTAAACTTGACCAGATCGGGTTAATACAAAAGTAAAAGATAATTTATGGTATTAAGATCTCGAGTATTTCAGAAGACAATAGTTGACAAAGTTCAGAACCTAGGTCTGACTAAGTTCAGGATGTGTCTTTAACATCTTAAAACCAGCATGTAATGCCCTAAATTACAGGTTAGGAGTTTCGAGTTTATTAGTTCAGGCCTTAGAATAATTTCCCCTAACCCATGAAGCTTTTGACCAAGTGGCTTTTGATTTGGGCTTAGGATGAGCCTAACAAGTTTGATTTTGGATGCTTTTAACATTAGCCCAAATGTGAGAGGACAAAGAGGGTAATTTACCCATTTTTTAATCAAAGCTTAATCCCATTAAATAGGATGATCTCACTTTATGAATTTACCTCCTCTTTTTCATATCAACCTTGTCTCTTCTTCCTCTTCACTTTTTGTTCCTCTTCCTTCAAGAGCTAAGTAAAAGTTGGGAGCTTTAAGTTATTCCAGCATTCTAATGAAATTCCAAGGTAAGATTAATCATCTCAATCCTTCAAGCTTTCATTCAAACCCACTTTTGTAAGTTTTAGCCAAGTTTCCCAAAAATGGGTTTTAGTGAGGGTTTAAAGAACCATGAGTTCTAGCAAGTTTTATGGGTTTTAAGTTGTAAGAAAATATTTTATACTTCCTTATAAGATTTAAAATGAGCTTACAACTCATTAAAACTTGTTTTAATTAGTGCAAGAGCAAGGGGAGACCTCCAAGGCTAGAGGCGATCAAAAGTTTACCCTTGGGTGATTCAAGGGTGTTTTCAGTCACCTAAGCTCAATGTAACAATATTCTGACTTGTCCATTCCACATGTAGTTCATTGTATGTGCATTATGGTTTGTTTAGTTCATGAAGCATGCTAGAGTTGTTTTCATGGCAAGATTCATATTTTTGTGTCGTAAGTATGAAAATTAATACCTTTTGACCTCTAAGACACTAAATAAGATGTTAAACATGTTTGCTAGTCTTAGGGGATTTTTGGGTGTATCTCGAGCTTAAGCAAGTCATTATTGGAATAAGAATTGATCCCAAACTTCCTGTTGTGCAATGGATCGAGCCTTTTTCAAAATGATCAATTTATTGGGAAAAAGGATCGATCCCTCGACCAAAGGGATCGATATTAAACTTTCTATTGTGCAAATGATCGAAAACTTTCCAAAAGGATCGGTCTCTCGAGAAAAAAAATATTGATCCCTCAACCAAAATAATCGATTTAAACTTTTTATTGTGCAAATGGTCGATCCTATTTCAAAAGGTTTGATCCCTCGTAAGAAATGATCTATCCCTTCGTTGTTTTGCTCAATTGGAAAATGGTGAAATTGCATTCATTAGTGGTCTGAAGTCTTAACGAATGTTGTCTTGACCTCAGCATGTTTAAATGAGTTTAGTTTGGTACATTAATTGATTTGCAGAAATACTAAACCCTTAATCTGCATATCATTGATAATGAACAAATTGACTAATAACATTATGAAATAAAGTGATATAAAACTAGCCTTTGCTTGATAATCGGGAAACGGCTAGGACACCCGAGTTACTCTCTATTATGATGTTTGACTGTTATGTTATGTTGATATTCGAATATCTTTTGTTTGGGTACGCATTCGATGCACGTAAATTCTGGATCATAAAGGTACAAATTTCGAAGCACATAAATTCTAGAATTGTACCTTATGCTCGATTAGGTACGGGATGTGATCTTTTAATGCATGTAAAATACTTTAAGTTCTGATACAAGTAAATTTCGAGTTTTTCCTCGAAACTATCACATTTTAGATAGGCTAGTGTATTGTCTGAGATGCGCGTAAATTCCTCCGACCACATTACTTAGCATATCTCTTGTTTGATATATACTTATGTATGTTTATAAATCTGCATACCAACATGTTCATGTAATGACTGTATGTAGTATCGTTTTAGTTATTTTCATGGCACTGAGCTTGTGAGCTCAGCATATGTAATATGTTTTCGTACGCAGGTTAGTTGAGGGGATTGCTGAGGAGGCTATCGGATTCGTACATTCCTGGCCAAAAGATTAACAGAGTATGACTTGAATTTATTTTAGAGGGTATGTATTCAGTATAAACCTTATATAATCATGTCATAAATTTATCTTGGATTTTAAAACTCTATGGTTATGATGTACATATTTTGTAAAATTTGGATTTGATTTCCGTTGCAAGTATGATTTATTCTGATATTTACAATTTTTTCAAAGAAATTTGTGGGTTGACCATTTTGATAGTTCCGTGTGGCATCGTAATTCATGGATCTTCGGGTCAGACTAGATTAGGGTGTTATATTTAGTTGTATCAGAGCATTCAAGATTAGTCATTCCTAGAACCCGCTGGTTAAAGTCAATAAGTGTCTGTGTAAGTACATGCCCCTAGAGTGCCTAGGGTACTTAAGATTATGGAATGGCGATAGTGACCTCTCTTTTCCCTTAAATTTGCAGAGATCTAATATGGTTGATTATGATGTCCTTAGTTACGAGGGGCAGGAGGAGAGTCGTACCTCTCTGGCTAGAGATTTTTGGTGACCAGTTCGCCCCTGATTATGAGCAGGGGATACCTATGAATGCGAGAGTCGGTGAGGTGACTTTTTTCGCAATCTGACATCGACCCCTAGGAAATCATCCGAGCTCTTCTAAATTTGTTCGATATTCCACCTCCCTCACCTATACCCCTAGTTCAGCTAATCGCGATGCCTCGGGAATCCCCGATTGAGAGACTTCATCGTTATAGGATGACTGATTTTTATGGATCTAGAGAAGATGACTCAATCTCTGTAAATCAATGGCTTCAGGAGACGTTTCTTACTCTTTATCAGTTGTACCTTACTCCCGAGGGTAATTTGGAGTGAGTAACCGCCCTTCTAAAGGGTGACGCAATTGACTGGTGAGAGACTGTGGAGCTGGAGATGGAGCCAGAGAGACCCACCTAGGAGTAATTTTTGTCCGAGTTTCATGATAAATACATTGGAGAAGCTCACGTTGATGATTTACACGACCATATTTTTCACCTAACCCAGGAGGCAACATGGGAGCCCAAAGAGGATATGCAACTTTAGTAAATTTCGAGGACAAAATTTTTTCTTAGGACAAGAGAGTTGTAATGCTCCGAATCACGGGTTAGGAGTTTCAGGTTTATTAGTTCAGGCCTTAGAATATTTTCCCCTAACCAATGAAGTTTTTGACCCAAGTGGCTTTTGATTTGGGCTTGGGATGAGCCCAACAAGTTTGATTTTGGATGATTTTAACCTTAGCTCAAATGTGGGAGAACCAGGAGAGTAATTTACCCATTATTTTAATCAAAATGAATCTCATTAAATGGGATAATCTCATGTTCTGAATTACCCTCCTTTTTTTCATATCAACCTTATCTCTTCTTCATATTTACTTTTTGTTTCTTCTCCTTCAAGAGTTAAGTAAAAGTTGGGAGCTTTAAGTTATTCTAGCATTATATTGAAATTCCAAGGTAAGATTCATCATTCCCATCCTTCAAGCTTTCATTGAAACCCACTTTTTCAAGTTTTATCCAAATTTCCCAAAAATGGGTTTTAGTGGGGGTTTAAGGAATCATGAGTTCTAGCAAGTTTTGTGGGTTTTAAGTTGTAAGAAAATGTTTTAGACTTCTTTCTAAGATTTAAAATGAGCTTACAACTAATTAAAACTCGTTTTAATTAGTGCAAGAGCAAGGGAATACCTTCATGGCTAGAGGCAACGAAAAAAGATCGCTCCCTCGACCAAAAGGATCGATCTCAAACTTTCTGTTGTGCAAATGACCGATTTCTTTTCAAAATGATTGATCCCTCTGGGAAAAGGTTGATCACTTGAAAGAAATGATTGATCCCTTCGATGTTTTGCTCTATGAAATGGTTAAATTACATTCATTAGTGGTCTGAAGTGTTGAGGAATATGTCTTGACCTCAATATGTTTGAATGAGTTCAGTTTAGTCTATTAATTGATTTGCTTAAAACTTAAACCCTTAATTTGGATAACATCGATAATGAACAACTCGACTAATAACGTTATAAAATAAAGTGACATAAAACTAGCCTTTGTTTGATACTCGAGAAACGGCTAGGACACCCGAGTTACTCTAGCATTATGATGTTTGCCTGTTATGTTATGTTGATATCCAGTTATCTTTTTTTTGGGTACGCATTCGATGCACGTAAATTTCGGGTTGTATCGGTACGAATTTCGATACACATAAATTTTAGAATTGTACCTTATGCTTGGTTATGTATGGGATGTGAACTTCCGATGCACATAAATTCTGGACCTCCCCTGACATCTCGAGGATCCGAGGTAGACTAAGGGCTTTAAGTTCTGATACACATAAATTTCGGTTCTTACCCTAAAGCTATCATATTCTAGATAGGCTAGTGTGTTGTCCGAGATGCACGTTAATTCCTCCGACCACATTACTTGGCCTATCTCATGTTTGATATGTACTTATGCATGTTTATGACTTCGCATACCAACATGTTCTTGTAATGAATGCATGTAGTATCATTTAGTTATTTTTGTGGCAATGAGCTTGTGTTTCTATGCGCAGGTTAGTAGAGGGAATCGCTGATGAGGCTATCACATTCTTACATTCCAGACCAGAAGATTAGCAGAGTATGACTTGAATTTATTTTAGAGGGCATATATTCAGTATAGACCTTGTATAATCATGTCATAACTTTATTTTGGATTTTTAAACTCTATGGTTATGATGTATGTATTTTGGAGGACTCTTATATTTTGTAAACATTGGATTTGATTTCCGTTGCAAGTTTGATTTATTCTGATGTTTACAATTGTTTTCAAAGAAATTTTCGGGTTGGCCATTTCGATGGTTCCGTGTGCATCGTAATCCAAGGATCTTCGGGTTGGACTAGATTAGGGTGTTACACAACATGTTTTCCACAAACTTCTCAAACCTCGCATCGTTTAAATATGAAAATTTTCAAGTATTTAAATACGACTTTTTAAACATACGCTCATTAAGTGATTGAGGATAAGATTAATACATGTGTTGTCGTCACTACTGCTCGTGACCCTAAACCCTAAATCATCTTTCAACATACAATGCATGTGTTGTTTATTTTGGGATAAAATTCATATCATTTTTTATACTTTTGGTCACGTTTTTAATTTTTTTGGCATTTTGGCCCAATATGTGACTAGACGGTTGTAATAGTACAGTCACATATGCAGAAAATATGTCATTCGTGACGTGTTTTTATCTTACACGACATAAAATGATATCAATTCAAAAATGAATTTAAAATAAAATGCTAATTTCAAAAATGTTATTTATTAAGGTGATATTTCAGTAAAAATATATAAATATAAACCTATTAATTAATTTGTTTCAATAATATGCCAAAGTCATAAATACATGACTACTAAAACTGGGACATTGATTTTAATTATTTTCACCCTATCAACCAACCGAATATTAATTATGAATTAAATTCCATAGTGTATATATACAAAATATTAAGAACTTACTGTTTTCTGTGCTGCAAATGTCAGATTTTGTAGATATAAACAGTAACCAAACGTAAATGATAGACGCTATTCGTATTAGTTAGGTTGCCCATCAGATATAGTGTTATAAACTCTTGAGAATACACAATTAAATTATTAATAAAACAATTAAATTATTAAAAGTTTTTAAAAAATTTAAAGAGTACAATCGTTTTCAAAATTTCTCCGTTTATTTTTGCTAGCATTTCTATGATGATAAATATCTTTATTTTATTTTTATCAATAAATACCTTAACTTTTAGGTCTAAAATTTCAATATAAACTTTAAAGTGACCCTGTTTGGCATATAAAATAACTTCACTTTACTCCAATCAAGTACTCTTCATCCACTTGAATTCAATGGAGTTTTTACTCAGCTCTGTGTTTTTTCTAATAATCAAACCCTAGTAATGTCATTATTGCCACTGCCAGCTGACAAGGTACGTAATAATATTAATATATAAAATTATATGGCAATTAACTGTTATTTTCAATCAAAACCAAGATTATAATTATATTAAGAGATTGCCGAATTTGGGTAAAGTTGGATTTTTGTACAAAAAAATATCTCAAACATATATTGGAAAAATTAATAAAATTGTAGATATATTGATCTATAATTTTGTTTTCCTACTTCAAATGCAGGAACTTTCGCCTTTTTTGGACCAAATAATTAACCCTAATATAAATTTTCATTTCTTTTACAAAGAAGTCCCACATCAATTTTCTAGGAATGAGTTGATTGTTCAAAATCTTCAAAGTATTATCGAGCCAATACTTGGTAGTTTTTGAATGACCGTCATCGAAGATGGACCTAAGCGTAGGTGGGTAGGGGTAGTCATCCATCCCTAAAAATAGGATTTTATAGCTTTAAGTTTGTCTCTCTAAAATTTTATAAGTTTAAATTTTTCCTCAATAATGGAAGTTCGAGAGCTTGATGTTTGGAGGGGTGGAGTATTATTATTTGAGGAATCACCGAACAATTCGAGGTCTGCAGATCCATTCGAATCGTCTAACGTCATTACATAATTAAACAGAAAAATAAGATTACATAATTAAATAGAAAAATAAGTGTATTAGTTACAAATCAATAAATCAAGACGACATATAAAATCGACTAAACCTTGAAGGGAGGAGAGAAGCTTAAAATACCAAGATAGAATGTGTCGATTAAAAAATAACTAGCGGAATTAGGGTAAACGTTAGTGGTCATGGTTGGACCGTAATTCATTGTAAACCATAGTTTATGTCTCCCATTGTCATTACGACCCTCAATACCAAAAGCAAATATCACGGTAAAAAAGGGTAATTTGTGCGTTTAATACCTAAACTATTAGTTTTGATTCATTTTAGTACCTACGCTTTCAATTCTTTCAAAATCATACTTAACATTTAATTTTTGTTTCATTTTAGTATCCGTCGTTAAAAACTTAACATGTTTAATACCTAAACTTTAGATATGATTTTTAAAAAAACTAAAAGTTTAATTACTAAAATAGACCAAATCCAATAATTTAAGTATTAAAAAACGCAATTCAACCTAAAAAAGCGTGCCCTCGCAATCCAATGTGCCATTAGTTGCTGGTTTAAAAGAAGCCAAAGCTTAATAATAATCACCCAATGGACAATCTCAAACACTTTAAACATCAAATTAAGGTATTTAATTAAAAAAAATTGTTAGTACAAAGAGAATTAAATAATGAGTGGCACTGCAAGTGCATTTGTTCAGTACAAACTTCATCATGGGGAGAAAAAAGGGGCAATTTCTTTTTTGTGGTCCAACATATTTTGTTTTCATGTTTTTAGTAATTGGTGAGAATAAAGTGATTTTTTTATTATCGAATTTTAGTTTTGAGTTAATTGTATTAAATATCTTCAAATTGATGTATAGATTTTGAATTGCTTTTATAAAAATATTTTAATTTGATTATCAAAATATCAATATTATATTAATGATATTCATAATTTTTTTTATTTTTTTTATTCATAAACTTTTTGATTTGAATGGTAGAATAAGATTAAAAGAAGAAAACTGTTAATTTTTCCAACTTTGTTTTAAAACCATTCCCACTTAGTTTTCCCAACTTTTTCCGAATAATTTAATACAATGTTTATAATATCTAAATTTATTTCCATTCGTAAATCAATTAATATTAAGTATTTTTTTATTAATACATGTGACAATATATGTTTTAAAGACTTTAAATTATTTAACACTCAAATACTTACGTCTATAATTTTTGAATCTAAAACCTACAACCATTTCTTTAACTACTATGATAAATTAATTCATGTAATATTAAACATTTAAATACGTGTGTGTGTATATATAATGCGACATGGATAGAGCTTGATATATCCATGTAATACTAATGGAAAAAGTCACATCAGTTTATTTAACTAATCTAAAGATTATTGTTTTGAATTAAAATTAAAAATATCAAACTAACGTACAGATGATAAATTCATAATAAGATACTGATAATCAAACGAATTCAATAGGTTGTGTTGTCAATTAGCATAACAAGTTCAAAAATATACGGGACAATCTGCCAAATAATTTTAATGATTAAAAAGATATTATTTTTCGTAAAAGTTTTAAAATTCAACTTCACAGTAGTGTGATTTTGAGTAAATGAAAGAAGGGGGCAGGTGTCGAGGTCTGAAGTCTGATGGAAAGCAGAAGGGGCGTGTAATCTATCGATGCATTGGCTGACTTTCTCGATGTGGGAACCCAAACCACGCACTTTCCATTTTCTTTTTTCATAAAATCTCTCCACTCCCCACACCATACCATGTGTCATGTTCTTCCCCAATCCTATGCAGATCAACACTCAGAACAAACCATATATTTATATATATATAGAGAGAGAGAGAGAGAGAAGGGAATCAACTAAGGAAGCAGTAATCGAGACCTTTCTTCTAGGGTTTCAAGTTCTATTTCTTAAGGGGGGGGGGGATTATGAATTTATGAGCCCACCATTGCATGAAGTCATGACTTCGCCACTCTTTAACGGTGCTTCTATATTAGTTCTGTACTTGCCTCTGCCCGTCCCCTCGTTTCGAATTGTATTGTTTAGTTTGTCATTCATCTATTTTCTTATTTGTGTTCTCGCGTCAGATATGCATGTCGTAGTAGATTCAACAAATTGGGGTCAAGAAATTTTGATACTCATTTTTTAACAAAATGAGTATATACATTTTATCCCTTTTTTCATCTTTTAATACGTTAAATTATATTTAATAAATTATCTAAAATAATAAATATTTACTTAACCCCTTAAAAGGCGGATAAGAAGCTGAGTATATCTGCTCTGTATATACATATTCCAGGCTCGAGAAGACAAGCTATATCCGACTCATCAAAAGATTTAGACATTACCTTTAGGGGATGTTCGGTTCACCGAACGTAATTCTACATTTGGAAATAAGATTATCATAATGTAACATTATTTTGATAATGATGTATTATCTTATTTGGTTTGCTTAGCAGGAATACAAGATTATAATATTTGATATATTTGATTGGAAGAATATAAGATTACTTGAATATATATTTTAACAAGTAAAACTTTTTTTTTGTTGCCCTTCAATTTTAAAGTTTCATCTTGACTAATCTGAACCGATTTGGGTTGCACAATTGACTTTGATGTGTGAGTCTCCCAAAAAAAAAATCATTTAACATATAATTAGTATATCAAACTTATAATTTTAAATAATTTTTATAAGTATTATATTTATTTATATAAAATATAATAAAATGTGAAAAATAATATTGTGATCTTGAGTGGATAAATTTATTATTTTTAATGTATAAGATATTTTTTAATAACTCAAAATTAAATATTATTTTAAACAATTACATCTTTTTATAATAATGATATTTTTATCTCATAAAATTATAAAATAATTAATATATTAAATATTAAAAATATAAAATTACTACTCAAATCTATAAATATTTTATTAAATTAAACTCTTTATATATTATTAAATTTATAATTTTGAGTAAAACACGAATAAGAATTGAGAGAGATCTATATGAAAAAATTTATAATTTCAGGGTATTTATGTTCATAATGGTGGCAAATATTTATTGCCTACGAATTTGGAGGTAATGACATTTCCGCCATGTTAACCCAAAAATGATATTATTAGTAATAAATTATTATATGATAATGATATTTTCCGTGAACTAAACGCCCATTAAGTTATGAGAGTAGTAGGATACATAGTAATAAATTATAATTACAAAATTTATTAGAGATATAATTGTAATAAGGTAAAATACATTATTCTTTATTGAAGTTTACTCTAACTCCTATTTTATTTATTGTGCTTTTAATATTTTCAAATTGCTCACTAAACTTTCAAATTGTTCATACTTTGATTACCATGACTTGTTTCATTATTATTTTTGTATGATGTGATAAATTTTTATTATTTAATATAAAAATAATTTAAAATATAAAATAAAAATAGAAGGTAACCGACCAACAACCATTTGCTCTGGTGGGATGAGGTATTAAATCCCTAAAGCAATGTTAGGGGTTCGAATTCTGGTGTTTACGAATGGAGCAAACTGGGTTGGGATGACCATCACCTCTGCAGTACCTGATCTAGATTAGTCGGTCAATAGATTGGATACCAGTGATTAATTCAAAAAAATAGAAAGTGAAGCCACTATCGACGGTTGTTGATGGTGACTGTTCGGTCCCATATTTCATCAGTCGTTTCGTCTCTACTCCTGAGTCTGAATCCAACATCCAGTTTGTTAGAACATGCTTCGAATCCAATCAAAAATGAGAAAATCGAAACTGCCAATGTCGTTGATTGTCATAATGGTGGTCATTCGGTCCCAAATTTCATGGGTCACTTCTCCTTGATCATAAGTATGAATTTGACATCCATTTTGTCGGAACATATTTCAAAGTCCACGAATGTGAGATTGAAAATGAGGAAACCGAAACGTTTCAGTCGAGATTCATATGTTTTGGGGCATTTTCTGGTGAAACAACTACCAGATTGAGATTCGGGGGTTGAGGCGAAGCAACCAATGAAGTTTGGGACCGAACGACTGTCGGTTTCGAAGAGCAACGGTCATCGACGGTGAGCGATGATTATTTTAAATCTTTTTTAAATTTAATAATAATGAAATATTTATTATTATTATATTTAATAATAAAAATGTCACATCATACCAAAATAATAATAAAATAATTCAGATGATCAAACACATGAGTAATTCAAAAATTCAGTGAATAAATTGAAAAAAATAAAAGTATAGTGAGTAAAATAAGATAAAGAATACAATTTAACAATGAATGATATAATTTATCTATCATAATATCACGATTGTGGATGTGACAAATATAACATACATGATTGATAAACTAGAAATGCATGCATGATTGCAGTCTCCCCTAGCACGGCAAAGACGATCACAAATGGTCCACTCAACCACCAAACTTTTAAAGTTGGACTCTCCAGCTCTGTTTTAGGTAAGTCCTTGAAAGATTTTGCCATAAAAAGAAAAATACAACATTTCTAATGGTCGTCAACTTGGTTTCAAAATATCTTGACTTTGAGAGTTGTAATTTGTAAAAGAATATGTTTATTTTTAAAGAATATTATAAAACCGAAAATAATTTGTTCAAAGTGTAGTCTACAAACTTCAAACTCAAGGCAAGTTGATTACTGAACTCTTTATCTCCTTAGTCATTACATCTATCCTTTTTGTGTACGTTCATTTATTAATAGTAATTAATCTATCTGCTATATAATTAAACTTAAAGCTAAAATAATTTCTCTAAAAAAGTTCTTACTTCAAATACTTGTTATAGTTATATTTTGTTTTGGGCTATGCTTGCTTAGGCTTGAGCTCAAGCCCTATCTTCTTCCTCTTCTCTCCCTTCTACGAACTCTCAGCTTAACTGTTCTTAGGGTTCTCAATCTTTCAATCAGTTTTTTTTCTCCCCCGTTAAAGTTGGAGAATCAAGCACGAGGAAGAAGATGACTGTAAACCTTTGCTTCCAGATGCTCCAGGGGTATGTGATGTATTTTTTTATATGATTATTTGTTTGCTTAAATTTTTTTCTTTTGTTCAATGGATACTTAACATGGATATCATTCAATCCATTCCTATCCCATTAGAGTAGCCTTTTTGCACCAAGTTAATACTTTTTTCTTGAAAAGATTTCATTTTTAATTGACATTGAGGAAAATTCCTTGTTTAGCTATGAGGGTTTTGACTATTGAATATAGAAATAAATTTGGGCCGACTTAGTGAAGCTTAGCTAGCCTTAATATGAATCTGGGATTTGATCATCATAAGATCATCACCGGTTACGCTGATTTTGGCACAATTTAAGAGTAAACATTGTTCAATCATAAGATCAAAACACCTACATGCAAGAAATTCTTTTGGTATCTGTTGGAGTTAGAGAGTCGTTAGTTTGTTTATCTTGTCAGACTTCCAGTTTTTTAGTTATGTTTTAAGGTTTGACAGATTGCACTCTTGTATATGTATGGCCGTGTCTGCTTTGTAAAATTATGATTGAATGAAAGGTCAAAGATTTTGTTCAAGTTTTCTTAATCCCAACAGTATCGAATATCGTCTCGGGTCCGAAAAGGCTGATCATTCTGCATATTTCTTCATTTTTCTCGGGTCCGAAAAGGTTAATCGAAACACCTAACTCCGGCAGAGCACGTTGTCCGAGGAAAGAATCCTTCATCAAAGCATTAAAGTGGATAACACTTGCATGGAGATTGCAAAACAGCCTTGTTTCCTATAGAGAATGCAGATTGTAGAGAAAACAAAAGCAGCTTTTCATTATCACATTAAGAATGCAATGTTCAAATATTTTCAAGGTTTAGTGTTTTCTTTTTTCATTTCAGCATTCTTCCCCTATGGATTTGACTATTTTATTCACACTGCTTGGCTCTTTTCTTGTGATTTGTGGCTTCTCTCCCAGAACCTGAAGTGCAAATTTCGAGTTTCCAACATCTTCTCAATCTCCTCAATAGGCAGCCCCTTGGTTTCCGGCACATAGACGATTACGATCAGTAAAGCTACCACCGATATGACCCCGAATATCGGGAACGTCCAAGAAGTCCCGATCGCTTCCGTCAGCGATAAAAACGACTGAGCCACGATGAGGTTCGAGATCCAGTTAGCAGTTGCAGCAATCCCGCCACATACACCTCTGAACCTGAGAGGATAAATCTCGGAGTTGACTATCCATGGCGCAGTTCCCATTCCGGGGGAGAAGAATATGATGTAGAGAGCTAGACCGATCAGTGCAAGCCATCCGAAATTGCTCGGACATCCCCTTGTGTACCATAACCTACTTTCACCATGGCACAGATCCTTCACTGTGTCATTTGAGAGCAGACATGCTCCTGGCAGCAGCTGCAGTAACAAAATACTATTCAATAAAGGGAAAATTAAATATGGGACTTGTAAAATATAGAAATATCATGTATAACCTTGTTTTCTGATGAAGCACAGAATCCACAACTTGGAGATGAAGCCTTCAAACACTTCATGCAATCCCAAGAGCCAGGGTTTTTAGCTGAACTGTAATCGGGGCACGTATAATTTGAAAAGTGCGATGTTTGAACTTGGCTAATCATTGGAGTGTGGGATGTGCTCTCATGGAAGACTCCTGCTAGAAGACCAAGAGAAATTGCTACTCCGAACAAACTGATTAGTAGCAGCTTCTTCCTCCCGGTTCTGTCGATGAAGTATATGCTTACAATGGAGCCTAAGGCGTTGAGGCCCGCGGTGATGAGGGAAAGTAGAAGCGCTGTTCGGTTAGAGGCGAAACCGGCTAATTGAACTATGGTGGGACTGTAATACATGACAGTGTTTATGCCCACAAATTGTTGGAAAACTTGGAGTCCGACACCGGCTATGAGCCCTCTCCTCACTGTTTTGGTTTTCAACAGTTTCATTTGCAGACCCTTCTTCCTTGATTTCAGCCTCGACCGATTCTTTCAAATCTTGAATTTCTTTTTCAACATCTTCTGCTGGGTAAATTTTCCTCAATGTCACTTTGGCTTCTTCTTCTCTTCCCTGTTTTAACAGGGAATCAATCGAAAGGCTGAACAAATGAGCATAGGATTAACAATTCGGGGTATTCGGAATATGTCACGAACCTTGCGGTATAGCCAACGGGGTGATTCAGGAAGAAGCAACATGAGAATGAACTGCAGAAGCGCTGGAAGACTGGCAATTCCGAGCATCCACCTCCATGTCCCTGGTGCCTGGAGAAAACAAAACCACCATCAAAGTTCAACAACTTATCCTCCATTTCCTTATAATCTGTTCATATGTTCTTATGGTAGCCTACCTTTGTAAAAGCCAAGTTTATGAGGTAGGAGAGGAACTGGCCACCAGTGATAAGAAATCCGTTGGTGCTAACAAGAGCACCGCGGATTTTGGCAGGAGACGCTTCGGAGATGTAAAGAGGAGATGTCATTGACGCCATTCCGACTCCGAGTCCAACGAAAACTCGGCCGACGATAAGGAGAGGAGCTCCAGGAGCCGAGGCCATAACGACAGCTCCAATAAAAAACAGGAAATCAGCAATGAGGATTGCAGTTCTCCGTCCGAACCGGTCATTCATTCACCCTCCGATTGCAGCTCCTATGATGGCTCCAGCAACTGCCATGCTCACTATGCTTTCCTGTTTACATGCATACAGTAAAAAAAACTTTAGCAGCTTAGGAACCAGTAACCCTGAAGATTTCAAATTATTATATATTTTAGACATTTTCTTCATATTTTCTAATAATAATCTACTTTCCGCTCCTAAAATTTTATATTTTATAAGTTGATCCCAAATTCATACATTACTTGTTGCATGCAAGTGTTACTACACATATGTCAACATACCTTTTCGTCCTACTAAGATTCAAACTCCTAAAAATAGGATTGAGTTCTACTATTATTTAAACTCCTAAAGATATGATCCACAAGCATTATAAATAGCCATTGTAACTCACTATTGTAACACAAGAGGATATACGAAATACCAAACAAAAAATTACAAGCAACTCGTAGCCATTTTTCGAAGCATTTATATTTTGAAAGGTAAAGTTCATACCTTCGCATGTTATTTTTCCTTACCCTTGCTATGTTTTGATTCGAAAGAAAACTGAGAGAAGTGTTTTTGGCCGATGAACGGGGCGTTTTCGAAATATATTTTTGTAGATCTAGTCCCCGAGGCTTTTGTTTTTGAAAAACTATTCGGATTTTTATAAACGGGTCGTGTAGATCCGCGTGTTTTGTCATTTTTTTCTTCGATTGACTTTTAATTTTGACCCCTAATTCATTTTTTATTTTAATTTAACCCTTATTATTTATATGTATATATATATTTAATTATATTTTATTTATTTATTTATTATAATTTTTTTTCATTTTTCTTTTCTTTACGTTATATTATATTATTTTCCTATTATTATTATATATATATATATATTATATTATTATTTTTTATCTATGTTTACTTATTTACTATGTTTTTTTACTATATTTTCCTAACGTTATATATATATTCTTACTTCATTTTATTTTATATTTCTATGATTACTATTTTTTAGTTAATATTATATGTATATTTATTTTTCATTTATTTATTATTATTGTTACTATTTAGTATTTTATTATATTATACATACATTTTTATATTTTTATATTTTTTATTTTATTATTTTATTTATACTATTTATTTATTTTCATTATGTTTTTAGTTTCTTTGCTCTTATTATTATTTTTCTTTTTTTAAAAACACTTTACATTTTTTATTCTTTTTTGTATTATATTTTTTTCTTCATTTATTTTATTTTATTCAATTTCATTTTTTTTATATTTGTTTCATCCAATTATTTTATGTTTATTATTATTGGTTTCATTTATTTCCTTGGTTTACTCTTTAGTTTTGTTATTATTATTATTTTCTTTTAACATCTTATTTTAATTTTTTAAGGGTATTTCCGTAAACTCATTAAGGGTAAGTAATTCGGATCAAATTTTACCTTTTAATTTAACTTGCAATTTTCTTAATCAAAGACAACTGGAAATTATGTAGTACCGAAAGAGCGGTTCAAGGGTGCTAATCATTCCTTGACCGTAACCGACTCCCGAACCCGACACATCTTTGGAAAGACGTAGATCAGGTAAGAAATAGGGTATCCCATCAACCCATTTGTTTTAAATAAATGATCGGTGGCGACTCCCAATCCACATTTTTCAAGTCCAAACTCAATTCTGGGGCCCAACCGAAAGACGGTTACGACAGCCTGGCGACTCTGCTGGGGACACAAGTAAGTGAGTCAGGCTAAGGTAATTTCCAGTTGTCTTTTTAATAAAAAGGGTAAGTTTAAATTTTAAAGTAATATTTCGATCCTTATTACTTACTTTTGATTATATTTTCGAGTAAATAATTGTACTGACCGTTTTTAATGATTTCAGCCCTTAAAGATTTTTCATCCAAAGGCTCTATACCCGAGCTCCGAACCCGTTTTAAGTGGGGGTGAAAGCGACGCCTTCGTGTGAATTTATTCATCGTATGGGCCTAGCAAGTAACCTTCGGGATTCATATACCTTTTGTCTTCGTGTGAATTTATTCTCCGTATTGGCATAAAAGAATGTTTCCTCTCAAGTTTAACTTAGTCCACACAAGCCTGTGATGGGTTTAGGACTAAGGGTCTGGTAAGCCCAAGAGGGCACCGACAAAGAGAACTCGAGTACCTTTTTTAAAACCTAAACCCAGAGACTGCAAGGAGTTAGGGCCCACCCCAAAACCTCGTTTTAAACCCTAGGATGCCGAAATTATTTCCTGCTTTACTTTCTGTTCAAAACATGTGAACTAGAAATTTATGTGGTTAGGACTTGTTCAAAATCAACTTGCGGGATAGAGATCATGTCCGGGTAGGAATAATAAGCATGTGGGGTAGATATCATGTGGGGTAGGACTTTTATTTTCATGATTGCTTTGATTATTATCTTTACCTTACTAACTCTTTTCATTTTTTTCCTCTCTTTTATTTTATTTCCATCATCTGCATCATTCAAAAGAGGTGTTGATCCACCAAAAAACGTGTTCGTTAACCATAAATAATCTGCATTAATGGACAAAGGTGTTGTAATACAGGAGATTAAAAACCCCGAGGTACGACTATGGTCCGAGAAGACTCAGAAAGAAAAGAGAGACAGTCTTCAAGGAAGTTATGTGTCAGAGCTTGTTAGCTATGTCTCTATCAGCCTAAAACAGAACAATGTGCAAGAACTTCGAGACATCTGGGACAGTTGGAAGAATGATCGAAAATAGAAGTTCAGTCAGCGGTATGGTGACATTGCACTTTTGCTTCATGTTAAGACCGGTGAGCCCTTAATCAAAGCTTTGGTTCAATTCTGGAACCTGGGATACAGTTGCTTCACATTTAACCAAGAGGACATGGTACCTACCATCGAGGAGTATACTACACTATTGCACTGTGAAAGCATTAAACTGGAGCGAGCCTACATCAAACACATCAAGAGTCAGCCTTTCAAGAACAGACTGGCTAAGATTACAGGAGTTGATGAAAAGTGAGTGACTGACCGACTCCGAAACAAAGGTAACGGGCAAGGAATTCAGTGGATCCACATAAGGAAACTAATGAATGACCACCCTTATGAATGAAAGACTATAGACCTTTTTTGCACTAGGTCTGTATGGCTTGATCATCTTTCCGAAGATTTTGGGATGCATTGACGCAGCCGTGGTGGAACTGTTTGAGCAACTTCTGAAACGAGTCAACCCAGCACCAACCATCTTAGCCGTGACCTTTCAGTCTCTCAACCATTACCGAAGAGCTGGCAGAGGTAGATTCATTGGATGTGTTCAGCTCCTTCAAGTCTGGATTCACAGCCACTTCTGGAAGACTAATTGGGTTGCCTACAGCCGATTTAGCACCACGTATTCACCTTTGAGAGATTTCATCACCATGAAATGGCATGAAGGAACTTCAAAAGAGAAGTGGATAAAAGTCTTCACTCATTTATCAAGACCGAGATATTACTTGGAGAGCCCCCTAGTTGTTCCTCAGTGACGTTCTTTTCCAATGTGGGGACTCTGACACTATGACCTTACCTGAACTTTGGGATGCAGTTGGGTATGCTCCATTGTTAGCACTTAGACATTATGGGGCACGTCAGTTTGTCCCAGCAACATGCGAACTAGCTAAATCAGAGTTTGAGTATCACGGTGACAACTATAAGAAGATGATCAAGGAAGCAGTCGATTCATGGAAGAAAGTATTCCGGATGGATGTGGTAGCTGCCAGAAACATGCTTGCTCCGGACTATGTGGAGTGGCGAAGATTGAGGAAAAATGACAATATTCCGGTGCCAGACTGTGAGGACACCCGGACCATGGAGGAACATCTCAGGCCCGTCCCTTCTGGACTTAAGATAGCCAAAACAGAGTTTGAAGCTGTGAACAATGAGCTGGGGAAGAAGATAAAGGAACTTGAGGCTGAGCGCTATCAGTGGAATCTAGATGTCGACTCTTATAAAGATCGAGCAGACAAACTAAAAAGAACAAAAAAAGAGTCTGTTTAGAGCTCGAAGACTTGAGAAAGGGGTATCAAGATAAAGTCAAGAATAACTCCAAGTTGAAAGTGGCTTCTAAATACTGTAATGAGAGAGCTTGGAAGGAACAGATGAAGACTGCCCAGAGGCACTTAGCAGGCAGTCAGCATCAAAACCAATGCTTGAGAATCCGGATGGCTGATCTGGAGAAACAACATGAGAGAGATGGCAAAAACAATAGCTGAGTTAGAAGCTATTGTAGATGGGTTCAAGAAGCAAGCAAGCAAGGTTCAGATAGTGCTCTTCGAAGGATGTTTACAGTGGCGTTTCCGTTGGGAGCAAGCACAACAAAGGGTGAAGGCCAGAGACGCAGTCATCCGAGACTTCCTGGATCAAGTACAGAAGGCAGCTCGCCATCTACACGGCCTGGCAAGGGAAGCTGGAGTGGTCCAACAAGGCATACAACCAGTGAGAGATGAAAACAGAAGACTTGTCAACCTGCTGGAAGCTTTTCGGGGTCTAGAGGATTTAGTCCGAATGTACCTTTGATTGTTTTTATGTCTCTTACAAGATAAAACATTTTTGTCGAAATAAGGATTATTTATAATAATGGACACTTTTCTGGATCAATGCCTCGAACATTTCATGCATTTTTTCCATTTTGCGTTGTGCATCTACATTTCATTTTTAAGCATTTTCATAAACATGAAATTTCTTCATGGAGGATTCGATGAAGTGGTTTTAACCACATGGAAGCAAGATTGTAACATCAAAAGAAAAAAAACTAAAAACAATACAGTGGGAGCCTGATCAGCTGATTGTAGGACAAAGCCTGCCAGGATGATCTAATAAAAGAATCCCCATATCCTAAGGGCTACGATGTTGAAGCTGTTAGCTCTTACCACATAAGAAGCCCCAAACATTCCTCTGAAAACTGTAAGGCGCTTGCCGAAGAAGGGGGCATGGCATATACCATTTGCACTTAGAGGGTTGTTTTGTTTGAACACGTCTTTGATCTTTCATGTTTGCTTAATCTTTTAAATGATTAAATTTATACTGCTTTCTAAGGTGGAGTAATTGAACAAATTTTAATATTTAGTTCTTCGAATATTAAATGAATTAATGATTCTTTTAATTCTTCAAGAATTATAGATTTTTGACGTATGGAAAGATTAGACCTTTCTTACCCTGTCTCAAACCCCATAATAAAATACCTTGATTCTTTGCCCAAAACAACTCGTGATCATTACCAAAAGACAAAATTTTGACATTACCTCATTTTGAAATTCTTGAACATTGCCTTTATCTTTTTGATACACTCATACCTTTCTTTGAGTCAATAAGATCACACTACTGTTTTTTTAGACTAAAAAAATAACCTTTTTTACCATTAAAACCCAAGGCATTGAGTTGTTCATTTTAACATAAGCATTCTTCTAAAGAACCAACTTGGGGCATCTCGCGGGTAGCCTGAACATTGAGACATCTGGGGAAAAAAAGAAGAATAATTCATTCGAAATAATTCTATCATGCATTAATTACACTGTTTTCATGTGAATAGAATTAATCTTGAAAATCTATCCCCCTGGGATACCTCTTCTGTGAAGATTTACATGTATGAAATGATGAACGACTTTCTTTCTTTATCCCTTCACAACATGAGAAAAAAATATATCCCTTGTGTCCCCTTTTGAGCCTGTAGTATTTTTCTTCTGATTCAACCCTAACCAAGGATCACCCTCCACATTGGGGGGCAAGGTGGAAGAAATAAGCTCACATGAGCGAAGATATTAATTCAGATGAGATACCAAAAGGTGAACCAAATGCCAAGTGCGAAGATTCAATCAGAACAAAAAGGGCAAAAAAAAAAAGAAGCAAAAAAGAAGAAAACAAGAGAAAAAAGAAAGAACAAAAATCAAAAAGAAAAAGGGACAAAAAAGCACATGCAAAGATTCCCTAAAGACAAATGGCACATCAAGCTTCAAACTATGAGATTGATCAAGCACAATCATTCCCGAATCACTGAATCACTTTACTCGAAGATCATAGAGCATCAAGAGAGAGAAACATTTTGAGCAATATTGAAGGCATCAGAATGAATTGATCCTTGGTTCAACACCCTAAAACACTTGTTTGGGTCTATTTATCCTTTTCTTTTGTAACCACGAACCCTGGCCTACATTACGTGCCTTAAAAGTCCATTCTAATTATACATGGATTTCTAAACAGAAGAGACTATCTTCAGATTTCATCCCGCCCATCAGGACTGATCGTTATTTGCAAAAAATAGTGTAATTAATGCATGATAGATAAAAATAACAAAGGGGGGTTCAAGACGTAAATTTTGAATGACGTCTTGAAACCAAATGAGGATTCGAGTTGAAAACCTGAAAAGGCGGCTCGAATATAAAAATTGTACAACTGAGGCGATCACACAAATTCCTTGATAAGGCATCGCACAATCCGAGTGTGACAACGAAGGTTGGGAGTCAGAGAACACTTCCAGCAGAGAAAAATGCAAGCTACCCCATCAAACCTTTGAGCATCAAATGCCAAACCTTTGAATATCAAATGTCAAACCTTTGACCAAACACAATAACCTGAGATTTTTTTTATCATTTCCTTACTTAACCACTTCCCAAAAATAGCTCTGATCTTGGCACTTGTCAAATAGCTATAATTCATTGAAGGATTAACAGTATAATTAATTCTTTGATATCCGATGAACTCTAGTTTTATGATTCGTCTCAATTGTAAAACCATGAAAGTGACAATATTTTCACAACTTTGGATCAAACATTTTTCAAAACTCTTTTAATTGATATTAAAAGAGAAAGAAAAACATTTTTTCAAACAAGACAGTCTCTCTAGAGTGGATCTTGATAAATGACATGTAGCTCTTAGACACAAAACTCATGCTCAGAATCAATGCTGAAGCAAGAAATGAGGAACATCTGGGGCATCTTTGAAGATTCAACATCAAATATTGGGGTATTTTTTGATATTGGGGCATCATTTGGGGATTTAACATCCTAATGCAAATTATCAGACCTTTTTCAGGAGATAAAATATAACCAATTCATGTTACATGCATCTTATGCATACATTTTAGAGCATCATATTTATCATTTTCCACATACATAATTTTTTACAGCTTTTAGAGTCAAGTTTCGACTTCAAGACGAATGATACTCGATTCAAAAGCACCTTTAAATATTTGTGTTGGTTGCTTAACTCAGCAGCAAGAAGCTACACTTCGACCAACTCGATAGATTGAAAGTTTCTCTCAAAACAACATAATTTTCTCGAGAGTGGATTTCAATTTCACGGCGAAGGATATCTAGCTCGAAGTCAAACTTCACAATAAAGGGGTCTCAACGGTTTCAACTTCACGGTGAAGGAAATTGTGTCCACCCGCAACATAAAATACTTGGATTTCAACTTCACGGCGAAGGATATTCAAGTCAAGGCTCAACTTCACAGCGAAAGGGCCATCCGCGATTTCAACTCCACGACGGAGGATATCATGCCACTCGAGACAACACAAGTTCAACTTCACGATGAAGGGACCGCTGGTTGTCAACAAACAACTTCCCAATTTCAGAGCCAATTTCAACTTCACAACGAAGGATATTGGACTCGAGACAACACAAGTTCAATTTTACAACGAATGGACGGATGGTTGTCAACAAACAATTTCCCAATTTCAGAGCCAATTTCAACTTCACATCGAAGGATATTGGACTCCAGACAACGCAAGTTCAACTTCACGACGAAGGGACCGCTGGTTTTCAATAAACAATTTCCCAATTTCAGAGCCAATTTCAACTTCACAGCGAAGGATATTGGACTCGAGACAACACAAGTTCAACTTCACAACGAAGGGACGGCTGGTTGTCAACAAATAATTTCCCAATTTCAGAGCCAATTTCAACTTCACATCGAAGGATATTGGACTCCAGACAACGCAAGTTCAACTTCACGACGAAGGGACCGCTGGTTGTCAACAAACAACTTCCCAATTTCAGAGCCAATTTCAACTTCACAGCGAAGGATATTGGACTCGAGACAACACAAGTTCAACTTCACAACGAAGGGACAGCTGGTTGTCAACAAATAATTTCCCAATTTCAGAGCCAATTTCAACTTCACATCGAACGATATTGGACTCTAGATAACGCAAGTTCAACTTCACGACGAAGGGACCGCTGGTTGTCAATAAACAATCTCCCAATTTCAGAGCCAATTTCAACTTCACAGTGAAGGATATTGGACTCAAGACAACACAAGTTCAACTTCACAAGGAAGGGACGGCTGGTTGTCAACAAACAACTTCCCAATTTCAGAGCCAATTTCAACTTCACAGCGAAGGATATTGGACTCGAGACAACACAAGTTCAACTTCACAACGAAGGGACGGCTGGTTGTCAACAAACAAATTCTCAGTTCCAGAACCAATTTCAACTTCACGCCGGAGGATATTGGACTCGGAACAGTACAATTTACTTGGATTTCAACTTCACAACAAAGAATATCCAATTCAAGGCTCAACTTCACAACGAAGGGGCCACCCACGGTTTCAACTTCACGGCGAAGGGAATCGTGCACACAAGAAGCATCTATCTTTAGATTGGATTTCAAATTCACGACGAAGGATATCCAACTCAAAGAAGGAGTATCTGTCAATAAAGACCTTCGAGTTCGATTACACTCAGCTCCAAGGCGCATAATTTACAGCATAGCTCAAGGCTAAAAGGGCTATCTGTCAGCAAAGACCTTCGAGTTCGACTACACTCAGCTCCAAGGCACATCATTTGCAACATAACTCAAGGCAAGAAGGGCTATTTTCCAACAAAAGACCTTCGAGTTTGACTACGCTTAACTCCAAGGCATATCATTTGCAGCATAACTCAAGGCTAGAAGGGTGATCTGTCATCAAAGACCTTCGAGTTCGATTACATTCAACTCAGAGGCAAATCAAATTTACAGCATAACTCAAGACGAGAAGGGTTATCTGCCATCAAAATTATCGAGTTCGATTCCATTTAGCTCGATGACACATCAATCGCACTACTTTCCGGTTACAGTTGAGGTTTTCAAGTCGAGAAGAGGACCTGGGTTAGCCGTGCCTTAGTGACAAGCAACCATTTTCAAGAAGCATAGCTTAAGTCAAGAAAAAGCTATCTGCCAATGAAGATTTCTGAGTTCGATTCCAATCCAAGGTCTTTAAACCGAGAAGAAGACCGAAGGGCAACGGGAAGCCACGTGTTGATTCAAATTCCAAACTACGACTTCAATTTCATATCATTTCAAGATGAACTCGACTTCACGATGGAGAAGTCATCCGTAACTCAATTCGACAGGGAGTTATTGAAACATCAGAGTCAATTTTCAACTCCACTGAACGAAAAGTGTGTCTTTTAATCTTTGCCCTATCCCCGTTACACGACTATGGGCAAAGAGGGGCAGCTGTCAACACACCTTTTCGTCCTACTAGGATTCAAACTCCTAAAAATAGGATAGAATTTTGCTAGGATTCAAACTCCTAAAAATATGATAGAGTTCTACTATTATTTAAACTCCTAAAGATAGGATCCACAAGCATTATAAATAGCCATTGTAACTCACTATTGTAACACAAGAGGATATACGAAATACCAAGCAAAAAATTACAAGCAACTAGTAGCCATTTTTCGAAGCATTTATATTTTGAAAGGTAAAGTTCATACTTTCGCATGTTATTTTTCCTTACCCTTGCTGTGTTTTGATTCGAAAGAAAACTGAGAGAAGTGTTTTTGGCCGATGAACGGGGGTTTTTCGAGATCTATTTTTGTAGATTTAGTCCCCGAGGCTTGTGTTTTTGAAAAACTATTCGGATTTTTATAAACGGGTCGTGTGGATCCGCGTGTTTTGTCGTTTTTTTTCTTCGATTGGCTTTTAATTTTGACCCCTAATTCATTTTTTATTTTAATTTAACCCTTATTATTTATATATATATATATTTAATTATATTATATTTATTTATTTATTATAATTTTTTATCATTTTTCTTTGCGTTATATTATATTTTTCTATATATATATATATATATATATTATATTATTATTTTTTTATCTATATTTATTTATTTACTATATTTTTTTACTATATTTTCCTAACGTTATATATATATATATATATATTCTTACTTCATTTTATTTTATATTTCTATGATTACTATTTTTTTAGTTAATATTATATGTATATTTATTTTTCATTTATTTATTATTATTGTTACTATTTAGTATTTTATTATATTACACATACATTTTTATATTTTTATATATATTTTTTATTTTATTATTTTATTTATTTATTTTCATTATGTTTTTAGTTTCTTTGTTCTTATTATTATTTATTTTTTTTAAAAATACTTTACCATTTTTTTTGTATATATATTTTTTTCTTCATTTATTTTATTTTATTCAATTTCATTTTTTTATATTTGTTTCATCCAATTATTTATGTTTATTATTATTGGTTTTATTTATTTCCTTGGTTTACTCTTTAGTTTTGTTACTTTCTTTTATTATTATTATTTTCTTTTAACATCTTATTTTAATTTTTAAGAGTATTTCCGTAAACTCATTAAGGGTAAGTAATTCGGATCAAATTTTACCTTTTAATTTAACTTGCAATTTTCTTAATCAAAGACAACTGGAAATTACGTAGTATGGAAAGGGCGGTTCAAGGGTGCTAATCCTTCCTTGACTGTAACAGACTCTCGAACCCGACACATCTTTGAAAAGACGCATATCAAGTAAGAAATAGGGTATCCGATCAACCTATTTGTTTTAAATAAATGATCGGTGACGACTCCCAATCCACATTTTTCAAGTCGAAACCTAATTTTGGGTCCAACCGAAAGACGGTTACGGCAACATGTTTTTGCCAAATTCCCTCCTTGGAAACTTGAATACAAGTGCAAATTCACCAATTTAACAAGCAATTTTCAGATAAAACAAGGCAAAGGTCAGCCATTTCAGGGTCCAACACAAAAAGTAAGGAACTTTAATAGAACAGAGTGGCTGCTGGTGTAATAAAGACAGATAATTGTCCAAAAATCGACGGATTCACCGAGATATTCAGACAAGAACCAGGAAAGATGTGCACCTGTAAAACAGTCCGTCGGTCGACAGACTTGAAATTGTCTCTGATGTAAAGCAAAACACCAGAAATCACACCTGCAACATCAAGAGGGAACAAAAAAGAAGACATTTTGAGAACCAAACACACACACACACAAAAAGACACAAGATTAAGGTTAAGGGAATGAAGAAAAGGGGCCAGTGTCATAGCCGAAAAGAAGACCACCAATCCCAGCCGAGAAAGCAAGGCGAAGAACATAAGGATTCTTCCATGTCAAAGAGAAACACTCCCTGAAAGCTGAGGCATCACTGCCTGTATGTACCACTCCTTCCATTTTTTTTTTCTTATGAAAAGACTTTGACACTTCGAATTTTGTAGGTGTAAAATTAAAATTAACAGCGTTCTAGTTCTTTCCAACAGGACCAAGAGGAGTGAACTATATATATATATTCCTAGAAAATAGAGAGAAAATAAATGGGAAAACAATGGGAGGAAAAAGAAGATGAAAGGCAAACACAGGGAAGACGTGAAGGAAATTGGGATTCTCAAAGCAAAAGTAAAATCTTTGTATTCTGCTTGCTTAAGTTCATGACCTATATATATAAACGGGGACAGACCCTCGATATATTTTTCTGCATAATTAAATAATCCGTAAATACCTTCAACTAGTTAATTTAATAAGTTGAAAAATTAAAATTTTTAAATAAATTAAATTTGAATGTTGTAAATGAAGTAGATTAAATTGACGGTGGTTTGGGCATGTCCTTAGGCGATTATCGTCGGATGCGGTCAGTATGGTAGAGTCGATTACAGCCGATGGTGCCAGAAGGAGAGGACGACCAAGGCGGAAGTGGGAAGACTGCTTGAGATCTGATTTGATGGATTTAGCCCTTACCGAGAACATGACCACTGATAAGAAAGTATGAAGACTTAAGACTAGGGTAGTCGAGTAGTGTGGATCACATCTCTAGGGTGTATCATCTCTGTCTTCTTTTAATGTCTTTGTAGTAATTTCCATGACTTCTACTTTTTATACATTTCTGTTATTGGTATTTATGAAAGCTTAGAACTGGGATTGCTATCGTTGACTTCTGTGTAACATTCTCTTCACTTTTAAATTTAGTCGGGTCTTACGTTTCTGTCTATATGCAGAGATTTATTTGCAGGGATTACTGCCCATTACAAACGCACATATGATATTAATGATATTAATGACTGCATATGAATACTGTTCAACTATGTATTTATGTATTTATTTATACATGCATTGCATTTTATCTATATTTTTAATTTCCTGACTGCCGGAGGTCTTCCACGGAAGCTACTCTCAAACTAGCGTTGGAGACAGCCTACTACCCTACCTTCCCCTTACCTCATTGCATATGGGAATTGGGTTTTATTGTTGTTGTTGTTGTTGTATTAAAGGTAGTGTTTTTTTGTTAAAATCCCGAGTTCAGTAAGTTGGGTACATTATCGATTGTTAAGAAAGATTATGCACAAATACCTTATAATCATTCAAGACTATTAAAGAATCATTTAAAACATTTCTATTCGAACTCATTAAACAATTTTTATAAATAAAGAAAATATTATTTTCTTTATAAATCTCATGTTATTCAAATGTATAGATTTGATTTTAAATGATCAAACGTGCTTCGAGCGTTGAATTTTGATTTCTAATGTATATTTTTATGATGATTGCATAGTTTTATTATAAATAAGTAATTAAGCAGTCAACTTTGAGTGTTTAAACAAACTTAGAGTGTGGAATTTTATAGTATAAAAGTTTGTATTGCGTCTTTTTCCAATTTGATGAGATCAGGAGAAGACTAATACGCATACCGATACATCACTCTTTTTCAAGTTTTAATTAATTATTATTAACTATTGTTGGTTAATCACGTAATTCGTCCTTTTTGGAAGGATATACTACTATTAAGCCCCCACTTTGTTAGGGGTTTATATTATACTACACAATTTATTTTAAATTCAATTTTCTTATTCATTAACATTTTATGTACAATATATTTATATTATCTATTTGATTTTTTAAATATATAATTATATTTTATGGTTTAATATTTAATTTTAGTGTGCCTCTTTAAATTCGTTCGCTAGCTAAGGATGAATTTAGGATTTTGTGTAAGGAATCCAAACCTTTAAGAAATATATAAAAGAAAATTAAGAGTACGGAATTATATCACCAAAAAAAATATAAAAGAAATGTCTAAATTATACGGGAATCTAAAATATTAAGCGTGCGATCTCCCCTTAACACCCCTCAGTCCATCCTTGCCGCAAGCCACACCTCCGCTTACCGAACTTCAAAGTTTTCGGGCTTCTTCAATGCTTCAAGAATTTTATATCTTCCGGCCAGTCACAGTCTCTCGATATAACCACTAGTAGATATATGTGACCTACCATTTATATCTATTACCAGAGAGTCATATTTATTTATCATGTTAATCAACAAATAATTTTCATGATCCTAAACTTAACATCATCACTAAAAAATATACATAAAAATCATCATGTAAGACTAGAGAAAAAAAATTGTCTCTCTCCCTATCTTCCTTAACTGTTCATCATCTACTCAAATTAATCAATTCTCTTTCCCCTCTTCAAAATCAAAGTCCATAGTTCATAAACGTTTAAACCAGAAAAAACAAGCTTTCCCCATGGCCATGATTATCGAGACAGACTTTTACAATCTGCAATTCACTTTTAAAGGCAGACACGGGCAGGGACGAATCGAAGAGAACATGTGGGGATGGTCGTTTTCACTAAAATTTTAAAATCATTATAAATTTTAAGTTTTTTCTATGTATTTTTTATTAGAGATATATTTGTATCCTCCTTAAAAAATTTTAAGTTAAAATTTCTCTTTTAACATAAAACTCTACGTCCGTTCCTGGACGAAAAGATTAAACCATACGGATTTGGCAGCAAATATACATATGCATATGTTTATGGTTTCCAAGAGAAGCAAATTCCAGCAGCAATGTGTTTGTGTCTCATCAGATTTGAAGTTTTTTTAAGGCATGCGCATGTACCGTGTCTCTTATAATGCTCATCACAACAAAATGGCATCTGAACCAGAAATCCAAATCCAAATTCGAGGCTTCTAATCGAAGTAGAAAAAGCTATGTGAACTCATTTATATTTGGACAATTGTCTGATGATAAAATATTAGGTTTACTTATCATTAAATAAATAAATAAATAAATACTGTCAAATGATGTTATGTGTCATCAACATAACATCGAATAGTATAAAATATTGATTACTGTTGAAATTGTTTGAAAGGAAAACAAGGCTTCATTCATAATTTGGCCCCTGGACTGGTACACTTTTTTTTTACACTTAATTTTTTGTCTTATTATTTTGGTATCAATTTACAATCCAAACTTTCTTTAAATAAAGAAATTTTATGTGTCTTTCATTTGCCCTACTTGGCTTGGAACCATACAGGGTGCAAAGACCATTCAACAATTGAACTATTGTTAAATACATCTTAAATTAAAGAGTTTAAGCACTTTGAGTGGGGGAAAATGACTTTAGGTTTATCTCAAAAACATCTTTCAAAGCAATTATTGTTGTGGGTCATTCTCAAATGAACTTCCAAAGCACATGCAGCTGATTCAAAGTTGATTCCTTTATTAATTAGGGAAAACTACATATTTAGTCACTCAACTATCGTTTTAATTCTATTTGATCATCCAACTATTATTTTTTCAAAATCATACCTAAAATCACGTTTTGGTTCTATTTTAGCCACTTACTGTTAAAAATTAACGATGATATTAATATGTCATCATAAGGTAGTTCCACATCATCATTGAAAAATAAAAAGATTGTCACACAAACGATTCCATTTTTTTAACAGTAGATGACCAAAATGGAACCAAAACATAATATTAGGTAACCAAAATGAAACCAATGTGATAGTTGGGTGACTAAATATGCAATTTACTCTAATAGTAATAGTTTTTTTTTTTGTTTCTTTTCCTACTTTCTTAACATACCCCACCACCACGTTAATTCTACTTTTTCCTTAGTTTTTGGTCAGATTCTGGATAATTCAAAGCCATAAATGTTGAATTGTCCATATCAAGGATTCAAGGAGCTTTGTTTACTTTCCATCTTTGAGCCATAAAGTTCGAGACCCTGATAAAAAGAAGAACCCTTTTTGGACAAGTAAGCTTTTAATAACCACACTTTTAAAGGAAGGATTGAACTTGATTATATCAGCAAAGCACATGTTTTGAATTTAGAATCATTGTTTTCTTGGAACAAAGAGCAGAAGTTGTGGCTCCCAGTACATGTTGGAAAAAGCTTGATTTGAAGTATATATCCACTCTCATGGCCGACATGAATTGTTCGATTTTTTAAACTACAATCGATCGAGTGATCATGCGATGTTGTTTAAAACTAGGAATAAGTAAACTATGCATGCTGTAGAAACAAACTCCGGGGCAAGCTTCCGAAATCGAAATCGAAACCGGAATACAAGCAAATGCAGTAGAAACAAATATAGTTCAATAACATCAGGGCTTCTAACTACTATCGGATGCTCGATGTCAAGAGTAGTTGGATAAAGCACACGGATAGACAATGATGCTAGTAAGATTTACTCTGATACAATAATGTGATTGTGTCTTGGACAACTAATCATGTGCTCGTATGTTACATATAATACAGACCGATGATGGAAAATAGATTCTTTTTTCGCACCCCCCCCCCCTTTTCATTATGCATCTAGAGAGATGCTTCTTATGCGGATGAAGGAAAGTGATGAAATCCCAAAGCCATCACATTATCTGCAAATAAGAATATGTAAATACAAATCATGCTAATAAATCTCTTTGGCCACTAGTGACAATGAGGGATGGATGTTGCTGATCACTCAACAAACTGTAAATCAGGCAACATGATGAATCTGTAGCTTGCTTTTGTAATATCAGCTGAGTTTAATAATCAGTCTTTGATAGATATAACATTGTGTATAAGATTAGGCTTGAATCTTACCATATGCTTAACGAGACTTCTTTAGACGTTTCGGGGGCTTCACTTTCTTCCTCGAATCATCAGGATTTTTATCATCAATAAAGGGCTGTAGATAGTGAGAAAATGACTATTATAGTGGTAATACTACTGTTACCAGAAACATATAGCCACAAACGTTCTTAGATTGATAACTAATGTTACAGGCAACAGCAATGAGAAAACGATCCGTATCTCAACGAACCCAAGATTATGGTAACCTCATATATAAATCCTAAGGGACAAAAATCATTCCTTTCAGGATCTGCTTCTCAAGAAACATGTTTGAGTTAAAATTTCCGGGCTGAGTTTTAGAAGGCTAACTATGATTAATAGCACTTCTGAGTAGTTCTTATATGTTTAGATATCTCGATAACATTTTAACAACCTATAGAATAGGTATCGAAAAACAAAAAGAAGCAAAAGCTGAGGTTTTCTTATAAGAGGTTCCTTGTGTTATATAGAATGGAGGAAGAGGAATTTGTGCAACTAGATTTAATTAATTGTAGTGAGACCAAAGATAATCATAATTACACTGTTTAGAAGTTGAGAGATTCGGTTCTCTAATATTAAAATCGCTGAGAAGAAAATGTTAGTCAAAAGGTACATAACTGAAATACCTCATTCCACTTTTTCTGAAGCTCAAGAAGTTCTTGACAGTATGCAAGGCATTCAGCATGGTATACGGCAGCTAGTTCTTTTACTAACGCCTTCCTCTTAATGATACCGATCACTGCATAAACATACAGATTTTTCGAGTGATGGTTAAACAGAGAAACTGGGAGGTTTATATAAGAAATTCGTGAAAAGCCTTCAAAGATGATTACAAAATCCTACATTCTCCCTACAAAAAATAAAAAATAAAAAAAAATCCTAAATTTATCAACAAAATTGATCACTTTGGTTGAATAAAGGTAAGGGGTTAGACCATCTATGTTAGTCGGACGCAGGTGCGAGTCCATTTCGAAGATACTTAGAAGATCTTATCTCCATAACCGTGTCTAAATATGCATTGGACACATATAAATTAACGAAAACAAATAGTCAAAGCAACATTGTGAGCCATAACGTTCCCTCTCATCCACAACCATGATAACTGTAAGTATAATCATTTGAATACTGAAGTAATTGAGATGCTTATATAATTGCATAGATGCATACAAGATAAAGCCACTGCCTGGAAGAGCTTAATCAATTACTGGTCTGAAAAAACAAGCTAAGTGCTTAGCATAAAATTATTATGACCTGTGACTGAATGATTGCTTCTCAAATAGAAAATCCAGGCAGACAGATCAATATTTAGGTTAAAGCAATAGAAATTCATTCAATTCAGATAGCACCATTACAACAACATATGATTTCTTCCCCAAAAAAAACAAAGCTATTTCAAGTACAATAAACACAATTCGTAAGTGATCACAAACCACTTTGAATTGAACCCAAAACTTTTCCAACAAATTAAAAAAACATATCTAACCCAGATTTAATACAAAGAAAAAGAGAATAAAAACGTTAAGCACAGAGAAAAAAACCCTTGAACCCCCCCCCAAAAAAAAGAAAGCAAAAATAACAGAGAAAAGAAAGTTACTTCGACTGGGATCATATGGAGGGTGACGATCTGACTGGGCGGCGGCGGCGGCAGCAGCAGCTGGATAAGGTTGTTCCTTTTCTTGGCTCATGGCTTGGGACTAGGAGGACTGTTTTTGGGTATGCCCAGAACAATAAACCAACTTTTAACCCAGTTTAAGGATTCTATGGAGAGGCCACATGTTGGAGATTTAGTTTTATGCTACAACAAGAAACAAAAAAAAAATGGGAACTGGGTTTTCGTCTATGGATTATCGATTTCGACTCTGGCCTTTTCAACAAAGTCCACGTTTTTGCTTGCGACTCCATGCTCTGCTTCTTGTTTCACCTGGGGGATATCTGTTACAGAGATTTGGAATGTCAAAATAAGAAATTTTAAGTAAAATTATAGTATTTTAAATATTCCCATATTTATAGTTCTCCTGTTGCTAATATTATCTCTAGAATATTTTTAATTAAATCTTCACAGCATCGGTATTACATCAATCATATTCGTCTATCTTCAATTTATCTATCAATTTAGACGTTAAATAATAATTTAAATATAAAATGAACTATATTAAAAATATATATTATCAAATTTTTTTGAATAATTATATTATCAAATTTTTAAAACATATAACTAATGTATGTAGATTTAAAATCTAATGTATTAAAGAAATAGGATACTAATATTTTTTTTTGAAAAGGAATTTTGTATGATTCGATTGAAACAACACATACAAAACAAGATATATGTTATAATATCAAAATGATTGTCGGCAAACAAATAAATACGATCGAAAAACAAAAAACATCAAGATTTATGTGGAAAATCCAAAAGGGAAAAACCACGGACAGAGGAGAAGAATTTCACTAATATGAAGTAAGATATTACAAGAGGATTTTGGTGAAAGATACTTCATTAAGCTATGATTCTTACTTTCCCAAATTTAAATATTAATTATTTTATGTGACTTTAAATTCGAGTCAAACTCTAACAAATCTCCACCTTGAAGCGAATTCTTAAAGTACGAAGGTTTCAAGATAAAACACTCAAATTCGATAAGATACCCAAACTCAACAAAAGACAAATTTTCACTTCAACGAACACGTTCTCCACCTCTTTCACAACACCCTTAAAATGAGTTATATTCAGTAATGGACACCGATTGAATCCAAGATTTTTCTAAGCTTGGTTTTAGCCTTCACATCGACATGATTATCATAAGTTCCAACTTTGCTCACAAATGTATCACCACAAGCAATATCATGCACAACACGATCCCGATCATCAATGATAATTCTATCTTTAAATTTATTATGTCCACGAAATTAAACTCTTTTCTGCTTCACATGTAACACCCCTAACCCGTACCCAACCAGGATACGAATCCGATGTGTCACATTAACTTTTCAAACATTGATTCATAACAAATAAGGAAAAAATTTAACTTTTATTCATATTAACAAGGTAAAACTCTTTAACTTAAAATAAAATATAAATCTCACATTCATACTTAATAAAAGTCTTTAATAATTTACATAATTACAAAAATATGAGTTTACAAAATAGATCAGAGCATTTCAAATTAAATGTGTAGTACATGCCAACAATTTACAAAATTACAGAAAATATACATTCAATTTGTCTTAATCTGATCTTCAAGGGAGTACATTATCCTCGCCTAGCTTTACTCTTCTGATTTCTTCAAACCTACATGTGAAACAATCACACGCTAAGTCGATGACTTAGTGAGACAATTACAAGCAACTAAAGTTATATAATCAAAATCTTTATTTATTTCATAAAAACATTTATAAGGATTTCGAATGATTTTCCATAACAAGAATGTATGTTGTTATACATTATTCGTTTTATAACTTTGTTTCCAAATGCTCGAAGTATACTACTGAGAACTCTAGGTACTTGAGTACACTGAGGTTGTGTACTAATGTTGTAACCACATCTCGCAATTTGCACCGAAGTGCCACATAATTATCCCGAAGGACCACATAATTTTGTCCCGAAGGACCACAAAGGTTTGTCCCGAGGGACCACATACTTTTTTGTCCCGAATGGCCACATAGAACCCTCGAATCTTGACATGCCAACAATATCTCTAATCCTCATACATTTACCTTGGGCTTTTAAGCACATAATTATTTATCATTCATTATTCGAAGTATATCTTATTCACATAGGCACTTTCACATTGGGTATTTTCATATACACATATTCACATGTCACATTTCCATAATCATATACACATAATCATCATTCATAACTTATATAATAGAAATTGAATAAAACATTATAAAGATATAACATAAAAGAAATTGAAAGGTTTTCGATCGAAAACATTAAGGTTGGTTTATCGCAAGCCTTCCTCATTTCTAATACGAAACCGAGAAGTTGCACTCACCTTTTCCTCACTAAAGTTCTAGAAGAAATCCTTAATGCTTTTGATCGAAACTTATAATGTCGAGTTGACCGAAAGTTGATTTGGTTCAACGTCTACACAAAACAATCGAAAATAATTATCAGAATTCGAATCACTTATATCCAATCATAATAACTTAAGCCGAAAGAAAACACTTAATTTCTCATTTTATGCTCAATAGTATCGATACTCTCACTACAATATCGATACTTCCCTTCAATGGTATCGATAGCCCCCTTCGGTACCGATACCATTTTGACATTCTGTAAATTTATCTTGGAAATGGTATTGATACTATACTATTGGTATCGATACTCCCATATCAGTATCGATACATTCCTCAACCAGTTTCGATATTACTCTTCGAATTCAACTGATTTTGCCTTGAAGTATCAATACTGTTCTTCCAGTACCGTTCTTCCAGTACCGATACCCTATGCCCAGAATTGCCATTTCCATTTCAAAATTTAACCAAAAACTTAACTAATCTCCTACTTTTACCTCATTCTTTACCTTTAAACTCAACTTCATTCATCCAAACCAACTTGTCTTCATTTATTACTTTTAAAAATACAAAATCTCACTAAAACTCTTACATCTCAAAATCATATCATGATTTCAAACAAGTTATTAATCATTCCTAATACTCCTAACTCTTTAGTTAGATCATTGACAAGTCAAATATATCAATAAAACTCCAAAAACTACACCATATCAACAATTCATTTCAAAACCCATTTTACAAATTCATTTCTAATTCACTCCTCTTGTTGTTTTAATCCTTTACAAGCTTTCTTTTAGCTTATATAACACCCAAACTTTCAATTCCAACCCAAAAATTTAAGGAACCAACAAAATTTCAAAAGCTTACCTTTGCAATGGAATTCACGAGAACGAGAAAGAAATTAGAAATGTTCCAGACTTTTCTCTTATTTAACCACGTGCTTATCCCTTAAGAAAGAAGATAAAATATCATTCAATGTAAAAATACCATAATGCCCTTGCTAATAATCCAATTTTGATAATAAACACAACACAAAAATCCCATAATAAATCCTTGAGCTTTTCAAGTTATTCTAATTAAACCACTATGTTTTGAATTCTTACATTTTAGTCACTGGCCCGATGATTGGGTTGTTACAAATCTCCTACCCTTAAGAAAATTCATCCTCGAATTTTCATTGCACAAAAAGGTGGGGATATTGTTTCCTCATATCTTCTTCATGCTCCCAAGTAGTTTCTTCTACTTTATGGTTTCTCCATAGAACCTTAACTAGCGGGATCATCTTGCTCCTTAACTGCTTGATTTCATACGCTAGAATCTGTATCGGTTATTCCTCGTAAGTCAGGTCAGATTGAACATCTATCTCATCTGGAGTTATGATGTGTGTAAGATCTGATCGATATCTCTGAAGCATAAACACATGGAAAACATTGTGGATCTTTTCCATCACTGGTGGCAACGCTAATTGATATGCCATTGGTCCAACTCTTTTCAGAACTTCATAGGGTCAAATGAACCTAGGACTGAGTTTTCCTTTACTCCCAAAGCGTAGTACTTTATTCCAAGGTGATACTTTTAGAAACACTTTGTCACCTACTTGAAATTCAATTTCTTTCATCTTCAAATCTGCATATGACTTTTGTCTTTTTGATGCCACTTTAAGGTTTTATTGGATCACCTGAACCTTTTCTTCAACTTCTTTAATCAAGTATGGACCATGAACTTCCCGATCTTTTAATTCATACCAATTAAGTGGCTTTCGACACTTCATTCCATATAATGTTTCATACGGTGCCATTTTAATGCTTGATTGGTAACTGTTATTAAATGCAAACTTCGCAAGCAGCAAATACTTTTCCCACGATCCAACAAAATCGATCACGCACGCTCTCAACATATCTTCCAGAATCTGAATTGTTTTCTCTGATTGGCCATCGGTTTGAGGATGAAAAGCAGTGCTAAATTTCAATCGGGTACCCAAAGTTCCTTGCAAAGACTTCCAAAATCTCGAAGTAAATATGGGATCTCTATTAGAAACTATCGACATTGGAACACCATGCAGTTAAACTATCTCCTTGATATATAATTCATCATACTTTTCCATTGAGTAATCTATTTACACAATAATAAAATGTGCAGTCTTTGTAAGGCGATCCATAACTATCCAGATTGAATCTTTTTTGTTAGGGGATAAGGGCAATACTGATACGAAATCCATCGCAACCCTTTCCCACTTTCACTGTGGAATTGAGATTGGTTGTAATAATCCCGAAGGCACTTGATGTTCAGCTTTTACTTGTTGACAATTAAGACACTTTGATACAAACTCTGTAATGTCTGTTTTAATACCTGGCCACCAAAAATGCTCTTTCAAATCTTGATACATCTTGTTCCTTCCCGGGTGCATAGTTAAGGGACTACAATATGCTTCATACAAAATCTCTCTTTTTAGCTCGTCATTATTGGGAACACAAACTCGGTTTTTGAAGTATAAACACCCATTAAACTTTACATCAAAGTCCTTGAGTAACTAAATCCATCTTCTTTGCCTTAAATTAAGTTTTTTTTGAGTCAACACATACTTCAAACTTTTATGGTCGGTGAAAATGTAGCAACGTTCACCATATAAATAGTGGCGCCAAATTTTCAATGCAAAGACCACCGCTACAAATTCCAGATCATGCATCAGATAGTTATTCTCATGGGGATTAAGTTATCTTGAAGCATAAGCAACTACATTCTCATCTTGCATTAATACACATCCCAAACCACTATGGGAAGCGTCACTAAAAATCGTAAAATCCTTGTTCGATTCTGGTTACACTAACACTGGAGCTTCTGTCAAAACTTTCTTTAATACTTCAAAAACTCTTTTGACAATTAGGAGTCCACCCAAAAGACATATATTTTCTTAAAAATTTGGTTAAAGGAAGAGATATCATCGAAAAGTTATTGGAAAACCTTCGATAATAACCTGTGAGACCCAAGAAACTCTGAACCTCTGACACACTCTTCAGAATTCCCCATTCTAACACAACTTTAACCTTTTGAGGATCTACTCGAATTCCCTCATTAGATACCACACGTCCAAGGAATGCCACTTCAATTATCCAAAACTCGCACTTAGAGGACCTTGCATAAAGCTTTTTATCTTGTAACATTTGAAGAATCACACGAAGATAAGCATCATGCTCCTCCATTGACTTCGGATATACTAAGATGTCATCAATGAAAATGACTACAAATTGGTCAAGGTACGGTTGGAAAACTCTATTCATAAGGTCTATAAACGTTGCAGGTGCGTTAGTTAACCCGAATGACATTACTAAAAATTCGTAATGACCATATCGAGTCCTAAACACCGTTTTTGGAACATCTTTTTCTTGTATCTTCAACTGATGATACCGTGAGCATAAATCAATTTTAGAAAACACTGTAGTTCCCTTGAGTTGATCAAATAAATCGTCAATCCTTGGAAGAGGATATTTGTTCTTTATGGTCACCTTGTTAAGTTGTCGATAATCAATACAAAGGTGTATCGAACCGTCTTCCTTCTTTACAAACAATACTGGAGCACCCCAATGCGATACACTAGGTCTGATAAATTATTTATCTAAAAGCTCTTGTAACTGAATTTTTAACTCTTTTAATTCCTTTGGGGCCATCTTATAAGGAGCCATTGAAATCGATGTTGATCCTGACATCACTTCAAGTTGAAATTCAACCTCCGTATCTGGAGGTAAACCAGGTAATTCTTCCGGAAACACTTCTGGAAATTCTCTGACTGTCGGAATATCTTTAAACTTTCTTTCTTTGGCTTTAGTATCAATCACATTGGCGATATAACCTTGTCATCCTTGTAGCAATAACTTTTGAGCAGACATCATTGATATTATATTGGATAAGGGATTGATTTTCTCACTGACCACACTAACTTCTAATCCATCAAGACTTTTTAACATAACTCGCTTAAATCGACAATCCACATTGGCATGATAATGATACAACCAATCCATACCTAGGATACCTTTGAACTCATCAAAGGGTAATTCCAGTATATTAGTAGGGAATTCAATTCCCTGAATCTATATATGACACCCTCGATAGATTTGTCTCACCCAAGCACTATGTCCAAATGGATTAGTCACAATCACCTCGCTACGAATAGGTTCTAAAGGAATTTTCAAGTATTTCACCAGTTTACTACTAACATAAGAATAATTTGATCCCGGATCAATCAGAACTAAAATAGATTTACCAGCTATCTGAAAAGTACATTCAACAATTTTAGGATCATCACAATCTTCACTGGTCTTCAGATTGTACACTGGAGTGGTGGAGCGCACTTCAAGTTGAGCGGTCGACTCGGATTGATTTCTTCCTCTATCTCGACCTCTACATCTCATAGATGCAACAGTAGATCTTTATGTTTGAGCAAGCTCTCCCGTAATCAATGGGCAGTATCGAATAAAGTGACATGCCTCTTTGCACTTAAAACAAGCTCCAGAAACTCTTCTGCACACGCCACTATGATATTTTCCATAGTGCTGACATTGATTTAACTTATCCACTCCTGACTCCACTGAGTGAGTTTATCTTACTCTTCTAGGATTTGATCCTCTATCTGAGGATGCAACTGACTCCGCTCTGGTCTGAGTTTGAAAACCTGAACCTCGACCCTTCTTTGATTGTGAGGCACTGGATAAAGTACCAGATCTCTTATTCCATTGTGTTCTTTGCTCCATAAACCTCTCATTTTGATCTCGCTCCAGGGATTTGGCTCTGTTCACTACCTCTTGGAATGAAGAAAGGTTGTGTTGAGTTAAACGATCAGATGAATCAACCAAGAGGGGGTGAATTATCAATTAAAATTTCGGTGGAAGCTTTTGCAAAAATTGAAAATATTTGCACAACGATTTAGAGTGGTTCGACTTTCTCAACCAAAGTCTATATTCACTACCTTAGCTATCCACACTAAGGATTTTCCACAAATTTACTAATTTGTCATGACAAAGATTAACCTTACAAATCCCTCAAGAATTATACCCCAAATTCTTGAGAACACTCTATCCCAAAGAGAAAATTACAAATTCACAAACTTTACAGAAAAACCTCACAAGATAGATTGTTTGCACAATTATAGAACAAGGAAAGAACACTCAAGAATAAATACAATTTGAGCACAAAATGTGTTCTTGAAAAAAAATGAATATTGAATGAAAATTGACTTGAATTTCACAAACTTGATGTTTGATGCTTTTTCTTTTGATTCTTTCTCAATTCTTAATGATCATAGGCTTCAGAACTTGTTTAAATACACCTTGGATCAATTATGAACATTGGGGATAATTGGTGAAGTCAATAGAGTCGTTGTGGTGTGAATTCTACTTTAAAAAGTTATTGGGAGCGTAGGGGTATCGGTACACCTTCAAGGGGTATCGATACATCTTGTGTAAAATTCAAATATTTCGACCGTTATTAGACTAAGGGTATCGGTACCTCTCAGGGGTATCGATACCCATTGGCCATTCTATTTTTCTTGGAGTCAAAATCAACATAAGGGGTATCAGTACCTTTGAACTAGGTATCGGTACCTCTTTGCATAGGGGTATCGGTACCTCTTAAGAGGGTATTGGTGTCTCCCTATTTAAAACTCATTTTTTGCTCGATTTTGGTTAGAAATACTTTGTAAAAAATATTTCAAAAATGTTTTAAGATTGAAGCATAATCTTTCACTTAAGTAAGGAGTAAAATTGAAATTTGAAAACTTGGAGTAATATATATGATATTCGATAAATTGGATCGAATATTATTTTTAAAATTGAATATAAAATCTTAAAATTCATTAACACTTTATTTGTTATATTGAAACATCAAAATGTTTTCAACAATCTCCCTCTTTTTGATATAACAAAACATTTTAGAAATTTTAAGATTTTCTTTTGAAAAATTTACTCCCACTCCCACTACTATATTCTCCCCCTTTTTGTTAAATCAAAAAGACTCTATTAAAATGTTGAAACAAGTTTTTAGAGAAAAATAGCCAATTGATTTATATAGATATAAATGTTAAGATCAAAGTTAAGAGAAAGATTAGCCATTAATCTATAATCAATATTCATAATTAATGTGTAATGGTAATTGGTCATAATTGATTTAAATGGTGCATAAGCTAACATAAAAATTCAATTTAAGTTCAAATTCTAAATATCATTCATAAGCATTCAAACAAACCACAACACAAACAATCCAAAACAAACAATCTAAACCAAATATTCAAAATCCAAATTCATCAAAATGTTTAACAATTCTGAGTTCAAGCTTTAACCTAAAAAAACTAACAAGTCAAGGTCAATCATCCATCGGAGGATCAGGAGGAGATATATGTACCCATATATTAGCCACATCTCGTGTAAGCGCATCGAGCCTATCGTCCATAGCATTGAATCGATTATTCATTGCTTCGCGGTTAGCTTGAATTTCTTGTTGATTCTCCAATTGTTGAATTCTCATGGCAGTCAAGTGAGACTCTAATGATACGAACCTCAAATCCAATATCTCCATGAATGAACAAAAATATGGAGGCATCGAACTCTCTTGATGGGCTGGCTCATCCTCGGCTAGGTTGACGGAATTATCAACATCCCAGAGAAGTTCATCAAGCTCTGGATCATCAGTCGGAGCCAGAGCAGCTCGTGAAGAGCTTGCACCAGGAGTTTTCTGGGTTAATCGAACCCATTGATCCTTGTCACCGCTCCATCCCGATTTACGCAAAGTTTTTATATTGATTTGGGTAGTAAGAGGGATGACTACATCAAGCTCTACCTTAAGCTTGGTTTTGATAAACATATTACTTAGAAAACAACCGTAAACTAAAGTTTCTATGCGTTTAGAAGGGACATTGTTTACGGTTACAATGAGTTCGAAAAAGATAATTTTTGGCAGGTTTTATTTTCTTATTTTTCTGGATACAATGTATCCACCATAGCTCTAAAGCTCTAAGAGTGGAATATTTGCCTCCGGATGGTCTAAACCACCAAGAGATTACCAGATGAAGAAAACGTTCATGATGATCTAGAACACTCACACTCGACTTGGCTTTATAAGGAGTACCTACAATTTCTCGCTTATTATCTAAACCGCTATTATCTAGACCAAATGCGTTAGCGATAAAGTTCGAGCTAATATAAATGTATTGGACTGGGAGATAAGACCTAATACCTATTGTGGCAGTTTGGGATTCATTTTAGATGCATACCACATTAGAGTAGAAAATACGAACAAGTTGGTGGGAAACAACTGGTTCGAGCTGAAATAGTTTATCAAATTTCCAAGCTTGAAGGGTAGGAAGATATTTAAATTTCTTATCAATCATGGCTTAAAAAGAAGGGATACGTTCTTCCCGAATTTTATAGGACTCGAAGAGGTGAACAAACCTAGTGTAAAGATTTTCCCGATGATCAGGTTCGTTAAAACATGAGTTTCGAATTATCATCTCGGATTTATTTGGATTAGGATTAGGAGGTTGATTTAGAGGTCAGTTTGATCGACTAAACGATGTCCTAGGGCGTTTAGAGCGAGAAATGGTTTACGAAATCAGAATAGGAATAAGGATACCTGCAGTTTGAAAACACATGTATGTAACAATCAATCCTAAACTCAATATGAGTCCTTATTATTCAATGTTCTCTAAAAACTAACATAATGGGCAATTTTGAAAACTATTTTGAAACTAAGTTTGAAAAAATCATTATATGTATAATTTTCATTTAAAAACAACATAATCAAATAAAAAACAACAATTTAAAAAAAACAAAACATTTTTTTATTTCGAAAATTTTAAAAAAATTGAAAAATCTTGTGTTTTTGATGAAATTTATGTAGATTCTAGTGTACAATCATAATATAAACAATACCCGATCACTATTTCAAACTAGAACTAACTAAAACTAGTCATATGTTCAAAAATCAATAAAATAGTGGTTTTACAAAAGTTACCTTAAAAATTTGAAGATTGAGTGAGATGTGATGTTATTTGCACTGATTTGATTATTGTAGCAGGTTTAGAAGTTGAAAAACGAGTGAATTCTGACTTGATTTCGTTGAAAATGAGCAAAATGGAGATATTGTGTGAGAAGAGGAGGAACGATGAATGTTTGGGGTTTTGATATTTTGGCAAAATAAAGATTTTTAGGGATTTAAAGCCTAAACCCGACAGGGGTATCATACCCATAGAGGGGTATCGATACACATTCAAAGAGGGTATCGATACACATTCAAGCAGTATCGATACCGAGCAAGGGGGTATCGATACCTTTTATGGGTATCGATACCTGGTGCACAAAAATATCTAAAATCTTCATTTAAACACTTAGAATGCTAAATTAATGAGCTATAGTGGTATTAGCAACTCATATTTCGAAAATTAACTATGTTCAATCAATCAAAATTATCCTTAAACTTTTATTTGAACATATTATTAATTTTCACTAAAGATCATAAACTCCCTCTAACTATTTGCATAGAAGGCATTCAAAAATGTTATTTTTATAAGCATTTTTCTTTTTCTAATTAAAAGTGCTAAAATCATTTTAAACACTAAGTCAAGGTAGGCCAGTTAAACCTAATTCTCTCCTAAGTGTCCAAAATCTTTCTTTGTCTGAAGGTTTTGTAAAAGTATCAGCTATTGATGCAAAGTATCACAAATTCTAGAACTATATCTCCTTTTGTGACATGATCTCTAATGAAATGATGTCTAATTTCAATGTGTTTAGTTCTAGAGTGTTGGATGGGATTTTTAGTGAGACAAATAGAACTAGTATTGTTACACTTGATAGGTATGGTAGCAACTTCAATTCCATAGTCTAAAAGTTGTTGTTTCATCTATAAAACTTGTGCGCAACAACTACCAGCTGAAATGTATTCCTCTTCAGTGGTAGATAATGCAACACTATTTTGTTTCTTTGAAAACCAATAAATCAGCATATTTTCTAGGAATTGACAAGTACTGGAGGTGCTTTTTCTATCTATTTTTGCATCCTTCATAATCCGCATCAGAGAAGGCATGCAAGCTAAAGCTAGAGTCTCTAGGATACCAAAGTCCAATACTAGGAGTGTCCTTAAGGTATCTAAAGATTCTCTTAATGGCTTGTAGATGTGATTCCTTAGGGCATGATTGAAATCTAGCATATAAGCAAACACTAAACATAATGTCCGGTTTACTTGCGGTTAGATAAAATAAAGAGCCCATCATAGACCTATAAAGTTTAACATATACACATTTACCTCCTTCATCTTTGTCAAGCTTTGTAGATGAGCTCATTGGAGTAGCTTGGGGTTTGATATTCTCCAATCCAAACTTCTTGAGCATATCCTTGATTTATTTTACTTGATTGATGAAGATGCCATCTTTTCTTTGCTTGATTTGGAGCCCCAAGAAAATGAAAGCTCCCTCATCATGCTCATCTCAAATTCACTCTGCATTAGCTTAGAAAATTCTTGGCAAAGATCATCATTAGTATAACCAAATATTATATCATCAACATAAATTTGAACTCCTAATAAATCTTTACCTTTTCGCTTTAAAAACATATAGTTTCAACCTTCCCTTTTGAAAAACATTTTTCAATTAAAAAGTTTGACAATCTTTCATACCAAGCTCTAGGAGCTTTTTTAAACCATAAAGTGCTTTTGTCAATTTAAAAACATGATTTGGAAACTTTGTATCTTCAAACCAGAACGTTGTTCCACATACACTTCTTCTTTTATAAAACCATTTAAAAATCACTTTTAACATCCATTTGATATAATTTAAATTAATTGAAACATGCAAATACTAATAACATTCTTATAGCTTCTATCCTAGATACGAGAGCATATGTTTCATCATAGTCTATTCATTCTTCTTGAGTATAGCCTTGAGCAACAAGTCTAGCCTTGTTCCTCAGTATATTACTACTCTCACCTAGTTTGTTCCTAAACACCCATTTAGTACCTATAGTAGATTTATCACTAGGCCTTTCAACTAATGTCCATACTTGACTTCTCTCAAATTGATTTAATTTTAGCCATAATCCAATTTTCATTGGTTAATGCTTCTTTAACATTTTTAGGTTCTATGCATGAGATAAATGCAATATAATTACATACGTTCCTAAGAGAAGATTGAGAAGTTACCCTTTTGGATGGATCACCTAATATCTCACCATACTTAACATAGTTGTACTCTCTTGGGTATGTGATTTACCTTTCTTCAATGGTTAGATTTTTGAAGGCATCTTTAGTTTCCTCATCCTTCACTTCTTCCTTTGATCATGGTTCTCCAACATCATTCCAACGTAATGTGCTTTTACAATACCTACATCATCATCAACACAAGAATCCTTCATCAGAAGGGGATTATCATAGAAACAACATGGATAGACTCTTCTACCACTAAAGTTCTTTTATTAAATACTCAATAAGCTTTAGAATTTAAGGAATAACCCAGAAAAATTCCTTCATCACTTTTAGCATCAAATTTGCCAAGATTATCTTTATCGTTGTTTAAAACAAAACATTTACATCCAAAAGGATTAAAAAAAAGCTAATGTTAGGCTTTTTATTTTTGAAAATTTCATATGGAGTTTTCTTTAAAATAGGCCTAATCATTAATCAATTAATTACATAACAAACGGTATTGGTGGCTTCCGCCCAAAAATATTTTGGGAATTGTTTTCACAAAACATGGTTCTAGCCATTTCCTCTAAAGTTATGTTTTTCCTCTCAACAACTCCATTTTGTTGAGGGGTTCTAGGTGCTAAAAAATTATGGCTAATTCCATTTGAATTACAAAACTAAGTAAATCCAAGATTTTCAAATTCAGTACCATGATCACTCCTAACACTTGAAATGGAGTAACCTTTTTCATTTTAGATTACTTTTGAAAATGTGATGAAATTTTCTAATGCTTCATCTTTAGTACTTAAGAATAGAACCCAAGTATATCTAGAATAGTCATCTACCAATACAAAGACATATTGTTTTTCACCCAAGCTAGTAGTTCTAATTGGCCCAAAAAGATCTATATGGATCAATTGTATTACTTTACTAGTGGATACATCATTAATGGATTTAAAGGAAATTTCTTTTGTTTCCTTTTGAGCATGCATCACAGATTTTATCTTTGTCAAATTTTAGCTTTGGCAACCCTCTTACCAAATCACCTTGAATTAGTCTTTGTAAAACACTCATGCTAGTGTATCCTAGTCTCCTATCCCATAACCAACTGTCATGTTCATCCTTGGTAACTAGGCATAAATTAGTCATATTTATTAAATCTAAATGCACCATGTAATGTTTCTTATTCTATGACAAATGAGCATATTCTGATTAGATGCAATGTCAACAATTTTACAACCATTTATTTCAAACAAGACATTGTATCCTTTATCACATAATTGACTAATACTCAATAGATTATGCTTCAACCCATTCACATGTAATACTTTTTCTATTTGTATGGAAGAAGTATTACCTATAGTACCTATACCTTCAATGTAACCTTTTGAGTTGTCACCAAAGGTTACCACTCCTCCATTTTGTCTTTAAGCTCTATAAACCGGTTCTTGTCTCCGTCATGTGTCTTGAGCATCCACTATCAAGGAACCATGAGTTTGAACTTGTATTTTGTGCCTTGAAGCAATGCTCATTTTCCTACAAACATAGATTAATTTTTTATTTTGGTACCCAAATTCTTTTGGGTCCATATTCATTAGTTCCTAAAATCCTAATCCCCTTGGGTATCAATTTATTTAGGATATCCTTATCTTTAGTAGTATTGAGTCCCTTAGGAACCCATATACTTCTAACGATTTTACCATTAAATGTTCTTTGGGGACCTCTGTGATTGTAGATTTAAAATTATTTCTAATATAGTTGGATTTTGAACTTTCTCCATTTTCAAAATGTTTATTCCAACTTTATTGAAAAAAGCTTTAAGATCATTAATTTTCTTTTGATGATCTTCATTTACTATTGAATGTAAGTTATGCAAATCAATATTTTTCTTTTGAAAATCATCTAATTTGATTTGCAATTTTTTAATCTTACTCTCAAGATCAATGTTGGTCTTGGATATGAGATCTTTTCAGTTTTCAATTTTGAAATATCTTTCTTGTATTTTGAAAACAATTTCTCATAATCCGAAGCCAACCCATTGTATTCCTCTAATAACTCATCAAAAGAATAATCTTCTAAATCAAATGAGTTAGAGGTTACCTGAGAATCTTCACCGAACGCCAACAAGTACAAGTTTACTACTTCTTGTTCCTCTTCATTGGATGATTCATCATTGCTCCAAGTAGCTACACGTGCCTTGTGCTTCTTCTTTGATTGACCATTATTCTTTAATTGTGGGAAATCGTATTGACATGCCCGAGATTTTGCATTCATAGCAAATAATAGGGTCTTTTTCCTTTGATTCAGTTTTGAAGCCTTCATTTCGTTTGAATTTCTTCCTCTGTTGAGCTTCATTAATTTTCTGAACCGTTTGGCAAATAATGTCATTTCTTCATCATCGTCATCATCACTAGAATCACTCTCATATTTTGTGGATTTGAGAGCAACTCCAATATTATCTTTTTCTCTGTCTCCTTCTTTGTCTCGTCATTCTTCTCGAGGTCTACCTCATCTTGAATCATCATTTCATGAGTGAGGAGATAACCAATGAGCTCATCAAGAGTTAAAGACTTTAGGTCTTTAGCTTCGTTGATCGTCATCTTCTTCGATTGCCAAGCTTTTGGAAGAGAATAAATTATCTTCCTCATAAGCTTCTCGTTTGGAATAATTTCTCCATATGCCTTGAGGCCATTGACAATCACGGAAAAGTTATCCGTCATAGCTTTGATGTCTTCATCCGGTTTCATCCTGAAATTTTCATAGCTATGAGTAAGAAGACTAATTTTATATTCTTTTACCTCGTTGGTTCCTTCATGAGTGACTTGAAGTTTTTCCTATATCTCCTTGGGTCCAAGTGCACAGAAAAGAATATGGATAGCCTTTGAGTTGAGCTAGAATAATCTCGTCTCTTCTTCACTCCACATATTCAGATCTGTGGATGGTTCAAAGTATCCGTTCATCACGATTTTCTATGCTCCCATGTCACTAGCTTGAATGAAGTATCTCATCTTATTCTTTCAATAAGCATAGTTAGCTCCATTGAAGAAAAGAGGCTTATTAACGGACTGAGAATCAATGACGAAATCGAAGTTTGATGTGGAGGCCATTGATGACTTAAATATCGATCAACTCTTCATGAATTTACTCAAGAGGAGGTAAAACCTTCAAATGAGTGTAGATATGATACCAACTGTTGAGTTAAACGATTGGATGAATCGACCAATATGAGGTGAATTGGTAATTAAAATTTTGATGGAAGCTTTTGTAGAAAATTGAAAATATTTGCACAATGATTTAGAGTGGTTTGACTTTTTCAACCAAAGTCTACGTCCACTACCTTAGCTATCAACACTAAGGATTTTCCACAAATTCATTAATTTGTATTTCTTTTGATTACAAAGAGTAACCTTACAAATCCCTCAAGAATTATACCCCAAATTCTTGAGAACACTCTCTCCCAAAGAGAAAATTACAAATTCGTAACTTTATAGAAAAACCTCACAAGGTAGATTGTTTGCATAATTCTAGAACAAGGAAAGAACACTAAAGAATAAATACAATTTGAGCTCAAAATGTGTTCTTGAAAGAAAAATGAAAATTGCCTTGAATTTCATAAACTTGATGTTTGATGCTTTCTCTCTTGATTCTTTCTCAATTCTTAATGATCATAGGCTTCAGAACTTGTTTAAATACACCTTGGATCAATTCTGAATATTGGGGATCATTGGTGAAGTCAATAGAGCCGTTGTGGTGTGATTTCTACTTCAAAAAGTTATTAGGAGCATAGGGGTATCGGTACACCTTCAAGGGGTATCGATACACCTCAAGGGGTATCGATACATCGTGTGTAAAATTCAAATATTTTGACCGTTATTAGACTAAGGGTATTGGTACCTCTCAGGGGTATCGGTACCCATTGGACATTCTATTTTTCTCGGAGCCAAAATCAACATAAGGGGTATCGGTACCTTTGAGCTAGGGGTATCAGTACCTCTTAAGAGGGTATCAATACTTCCCTATTTAAAACTCACTTTTGACTCGATTTTGGTTTAAAATACTTTGTAAAAATTATTTAAAAAATGTTTTAAGATTGAAACACAATTTTTCACTTAAGTAAAGAGTAAAATTGATATTTGAAAACTTGGAGTAATATATATGATATTCGATTAATTGATCGAATATTATTTTTGAAATTGAATATAAAATCTTAAAATTCATTAACACTTTATTTTTTATATCGAAATATCAAAATGTTTTCAACAGGTTAAATACCAACAACAACTCTTTTAATCGAGGGTGTAAATCCTCCACAAACCAATCACATGAGTCTTTCTTCGTAGGGACCAACTCCACTGTAAATCTGCCCAGCTTGTTGAATTTACACTCAAACTCATATACAGTACAATTCACTTGCTTTAAGCTCATGAATTCTTGCTTCATCTGCCGAATAAATTGATCCCTGATGTATTTGTTCTTAAACTCTTCCAAGAAAAACAACCAGTCACCTGGTCCCTTACCGCTCTCATCATCACATTAGACCACCAAATTCTAACTTGATCTCGCAGTAACAAAACTACACCATCCAACTTTCCATTTCAGAACAATGAAGATTCTCCAACATTATCTTAAGGTCATTGAGCCATAGATCGGCAGCAACTGGACCTTCCTCAGCTTATCCTTTAAATTCACGAGCTCCTAGGCTTCTAAGCTCCTTAGCCACATTCATCTTAGGAGCTGAGGGAGCCGACGGTTGGAAACGCGTCAGAATCGTGCCCAACGTCTGGAAGAAGGTTCCATGATCTTGTACAGACATTCCCTGATGTGCCTGTTTCTCACCCTGCCTACTCGGGCCAAGTGAGTCACTATTTCGTTCATTTCTATCTCATGCTTCACTTAGGAAGCCCTCAAAATTCGACATCTAATAAGATCAATCCACTATTATTAGTAAGGATAACTACTAGTCACCTTACCATATCAGAAAGACTTAACTAAAAGTTGGCATATATGCTTTTTTAAAACAAAAATGACTTTATTTCAAAATTAAAACCAATTAAACCATACCTATGATATTATTAAATATAACACTCGTAACCCGTACTCGACCCGGATACGAATCTGAGGTGTCACATTGACTTTTCAAACATTGATTCATAACAAATAAGGAAAAATTTTAACTTTTATTCATATTAACAAAGTAAAACTCTTTAACTTAAAATAAAATATAATCTCACATTCCTACTTAATAAAAGTCTTTAATAATTTACATAATTAAAAAAGTATGGGTTTACAAAATAGATCAGAGCATTTTAAATTAAACGTGTAGTACATGCCAACAGTTTACAAAATTATAGAAAATCTACATTCAATTCTTCTTGATCTGATCTTCAAGGGAGTACACTATCCTCGCCTAGCTTTACTCTTCTGATTTCTTCAAACCTACGTGTGAAACAATCGCACACTAAGTTGATGACTTAGTGAGGTAATTACAAGCAACTAAAGTTGCTTAATCAAAATCTTTATTTATTTCATAGAAACATTTCATAAGGATTTCGAATGATTTTCCATAACAAGAATGTATGTTGTTATACATTATTCATTTTATAACTTTGTTTCCAAATGCTCGATGTATACTACTGAGAACTCTAGGTACTTGAGTACATTGAGGTTGTGTACTAATGTTGTCACCACAGCTCGTATTTGCACTGAAGTGCCACATAATTGTCCCAAAGGACCACATAATTTTATCCCGAAGGACCACAAAGGTTGTCCCAAGGGACCACATACTTTTTTCCCGAATGACCACATAAAACCCTCGACTCTTGACATGCCAACAATATCTCTAATCCTCCTACAATACCTTGGCTTTTAACCACATAATTATTTGTTATTCATTATTCGAAGTATATCTTATTCACATAGGCACTTTCACATTGGGTATTTTCATATACACATGTTCACATGTCACATTTCCATAATCATATACACATAATCATCATTCATAGCTTATATAATAGAATTGAATAAAACATTATAAAGATAAACATAAAAGAAATTGAAGTTGACCGAAAGTTGATTTGGTTCAACGTCTACACAAAACAATTAAAATAATTATAGGAATTTGAATAACTTATATCTAATCATAATAACTTAAGCCGAAAGAAAACCTTAATTTCTCATTTTATGTTCAATAGTATCGGTACTCCCACTATAGTATCGATACTTCCCTTCAATGGTATCGATACCCCTATTCATACTATACCCTTGGTATCGATACTCCCATATCAGTATCGATATCTTCCTCAACCAGTACTGATATTACTCTTTGAATTCAACTGATTTTGCCTTGAAGTATGGGTACTGTTCTTCCAGTACCGATACCCTATGCCTAGAATTGCCATTTCCATTTCAAAATTTAACCAAAAACTTAACTAATTTCCTACTTTTACCTCCTTCTTTACCTTTAAACTCAACTCCATTCATCCAAACCAACTTGTCTTCATTTACTACTCTTAAAAATACAAATCTAACTAAAACTCTTACATCTCAATATCATACCATGATTTCAAACAAGTTATTAATCATTCCTAATATTCCTAACTCTTTAGTTATATCATTGACAAGTCAAATATATCAATAAAACTCCAAAAACTACACCATATCAATAATTCATTTCAAAACCCCATTTTACAAATTCATTTCTAATTCACTCATCTTGTTGTTTTAATCCTTTACAAGCTTTCATTAACCTTATAACACTCAAACTTTCAATACCTACCCAGAAATTTAAGGAACCAATAAAATTTCAAAATCTTACATTTGCAATAGAACTCATGAGTACGAGGAAGAAACAAGAAATGTTCCAGACTTTTCTATCATTTAACCACGTGTTTATCCCTTAAGAAATGAGATAAAATATCATTCAATACAAAATACCATAATTCCCTTTCTAATAATCCAATTTTGATAATAGCCCTACACAAAAATCCCATAATAAATCCTTGAAATTTTCAAGTTATTCTAATTAAACCACTATATTTGAATTCTTACATTTTGGTCACTGACCCGATGATTGGGGTGTTACATCACATAACCGTTATGCACACGGTTATATTGTTCAACAAAAAGTCTTCTTTTTCTAGATTTAATCAATACGTTTTTACCAGTAACAACATTATTGACACGGGGAATGAAAAATCAACTGCATTATCTAATACTATTGAACCTTGTAAAACATAAAACTTGGCAATCTTTCTCTGCCCTTTCATCATAATAGAGAGCCCTTGCAAATCTTCAAAATTCACCTTCACTGGAGAATTTGCACCCTTTTGAATCTAGGATACATAACGAAATTTGATTTCTACTCAAATATGGAACATGTCTCATATTACCAAGTGTGCGAACAATCCCATCGAACATCTTATTCTTGATTGTGTCAATACTTGCTACTTTACAAGAGACATTATTTCCCAAAAATACATCACCTATAGATACAGATTTATACATCGCAAACCAGTCACAATTAGGACTCATATGAAAACTGTTACCAGAGTCAAGTATCCACGCATCACTTGTTATAAAGTTGTCATCAACTGCAACTAGGAGTTCTCCATCATCTCACTCCTCTGTTACACCGGCCTCACCTGATTTTCGAAGTTTTACTCTTCAGTTTCTCTCTTAATTTTATTTTGTAACTTGTAACACTCCGATTTAACATGAGATGTTTTTTACAAAAGTGACAAGTTTTACCTCGGTTGGAAGATTTTGATCTACTCATTCCTTTTTTACTATAAGAACGCTCATCTTTTCTTTCATGGTCTGAGCGAGTCGATCCATACATCGTGAGACCTTCTACATGGGGCTCAAAACCATATACAATATGCTTCATCTTATCAAATTGAGGTCAGGTTGTACGCCTCCTCAAGAGTGAGTGTTTCACGACTTTACAAAATTATCTCTCTGAAAGATGAGTAGGAAATAGGTTGTGAACATACAAGGATCAACCCTAAATCTTATTGATCATACTTCACTTCTAAAGTCTCTAGATCATAGACAATTTCCTTGAATACGTCAGGTGCTCTTTAAGATACGAACCTTCCGTCAACTTGAGCGAATAAAGGCGCTGCTTTAAGTACAACTTGCTGATCAACAAATTCTACATGCATAGTTGCTCCAATTCTCCCGCAAATAAGCAACATTTTTTCTTTCAACGCATCCTACAAAATTTGATTTGTAATACCTCAAATTTTGACTAGTGACTAAAATGTAAGTTTGAAAGTTTGAGAGTTAAAGTATAAATTTTGTAAAAGTTTAGGGACCAAAAATATAATTTTAAAAAGTTAAATATTTAGCTCGTAAATGAACAGTTTGTCCTAAAACAAATATTTTGTGGGAAACAGATTTCGGTAAGGTATTTGTGTTAAAAGCTATAAAGCGATAGAGTTTGGTATTGAAATCGAATAATTGGTTCGAACCAGAATTTTAATAAAATTTCAAGGATGTTAGAAAATGGTTGGAAATATTATTTCCATATTTTAGATAAGAGAAATTTGGCTCAGAACAGTATAATTTTTAGATTTGACCAAACAATGGAATTTTAGTGACTAAAATGCAATTTTTGAAAATTTATGACTAGAAAATTGGGAAAATTTAGGGACCTAAGTGGTAATTTTACCAAAAAGAAATTGTATTCCATAAATGGATATTTTACTCTTGAAATTGGGGTTTTATTGAAATCAAATTCTGATCTGAAAATTGTGTTAAAAACTAGAAAGTATTAAAGTCCGGTAAAAATTCGATAAATCAGTCGAATAGAAATTTTATAAAATTTGAAGGATGATAAATTAGGATTAAAAATATTATTTCCACATTTTAGAATGAATGAAAATAATATGGAGCATTGGATTGAGAATTTATTTTCATGTTCAATTTGGATCGTTGGATGAAAAATGACAAGATTGAAATTTTTGGAAAATGACATGGGAAAAGTTGTAAAGGGTAAAATGTTTTGTCCATCTTTGACTTTGGAAGATGATAAGGTTATGTGGCTTGGTATTAAGGTAAATATCAAGTTTATTCATTTAAGCTTAAATAAAGGCTAAATTAACATGAAATTAACCAATATTTCATGAAAGCAAGTCATTTTCAGCCAACATTTTGTGCTCCTTCATACCAAGGTAACAGAAATTTTATTTTCCATTTTTGAGCAATTTCCTTTGGTTTTTGGATTATGTCGTGAAATATAAAATTGTTTCATTCGAAAAACGCTATCATTTAGTACCATCATTGCTTGCTAATTTGGTATGTGTTCAAAGATTCCAAATTCTAGGGTTTATAGAATTGATGAAGGATTTGACGTTTTGGAGGTTGCAGAATCATTTCCAAATGATTGATGATTAAAATCCCTTGTACATGGTTATATGTGCAAATAAAGTTTTGGAAAAACCCTAGCTTTAGGGGAAAGATTTGTTTTGATTAAATTAAGTTGGGACTTTGATTGTAGAGATTTTATAAGGTTGAACTGAAGTTGATTTCATACTTGAATCGAATAAAAATCGAGTAAAATCATGAAAACCCTAATTTTATACATACAAGCATTCGACCTTGACTATAGAGGATGATAAAAATATGAAAAAATTATGTAGGGGCTGGAAATGTAGGAAGTATTCACAAGACTTAGAAAAATTTGGGGACCATTCTATAATTTTTAAAAAGTTGGGGACCAAATCGATAATTTTGGAAAAGTTTTGGATTTTTGTGTAATTGTTCAATATTTGATGTACTATGATGTAAATTAATGTTTGAGTATTGTAATTGAAGTTAGGATGTGAAATTGGATTATTTTGGAAAGCTTGTAAAAGTTGAAGTTTAAATCACAAATATGGAAAGGCTGGGAGCTTAAGTGAAAATGTTATGTGAAGTTGGGATAAAAAGGAACTTGAGTGGCCAATTAGAAGTATTAATGTCAACATTTATGTTGTGATATAGAAATTATATAGAATGAGTATCGAAAAATTTGTTACGAATTTATTTTCCAAAGTATGCCTATGTTAGTAAGATTTTAACATTTGGTTTGAATTTGTATATGTTTGGTAATGATGTTCATTTAGATTGAGTGCTTGAAATCAAGATCAAATATTATTAAACCTAAGGAGAAGCTTAAGGATGAAAAGGGAAATTCTAAGGAAGATTGCAAGATAAGGAGACCAGGTGAGTGCATTTAACTTGTATTTATGTTATCGAAACAAACATTGGCTTGCGATAAGCCAGGTCGGAGTTGCGTTAAGAAGTGAATCCTAGTGCATGAGAAGTGTACTTCAAGCCTATATGTTCAATTGGTAAGCTTATAGATTTAGTGAATAAGTTAAGGATGCAAGTTGGTGAAATCTGCTTAGACATTATGTTCTGAACAGAAAGTTTAAAAAATGACCTGAAATTCTAAAAAACAATAATTGAAGAATGAATCTTATATCATTGGATTTTTATATCAATCTAGTTTCGTTTAGAACATACAGAAACTGATTTAAATGGGTATACAAGAAGATATGAATTTTTAATAGGTGATAGGTCAGAAAACAGGGCAGCAAATTCTGCCCGAAACAACTTCTGTTAGTTAACTTTGATAATTCGCTATAAATTGTACAAGTGAAACTAAACAGAGTGTCTTATATGGTTAGATTCGTATGCAAGTCTAGTTTTCATTGGTATAAACATAATAATTTTCCAGTATATAAATTAATACATAATAATATTTGTTTGAAGGTAGTGCAAACTGCCAGAATATGAAATTTTGATAAATTGTGTATTGAAAGTAGTGGAAGGCAAAGGATTTAAATCTAAATCTTACTGATGCTTATATTTTGATTAAAAATAGATAAATAAAGTGTTGAAGTGAGTGCAGTTTGTTTATTTGATTATTATAGTAGAGGTTTACTTGCGATAAATTAACCTCATTTTATTTTTTAGTATGATTTATAAATTTTATGTATAGAGTATTTCTATAAAAAAAAATTAATCAAGTTATATGAATGATTTTGGGTATGAACTGCCTAAGTATGATATTATGATGATAAATTATAATGTTTACAATAATCATATGATTTTTAGTTATCAGATATTTACAGATATAAGATAATTATAGTTATCATATATTTACAATATCATATATTTTACAGTTATCAGACACAGATTAATAAATGATTATATGATAATACATATAAGCCCATTGTATTGCATAAGAGTCATTGGTACATTTAGCATGCCATTTAGTGAGTACTTTTCATTTATCACTTGTCAGTTATCAGTTCAGCTTTAGTACATTCGTGTACCAATGTTCAGCACCGTTGGTGCTCAGGTTATGATTGTACTAAAGTGCATCATATCGCAATTTCAGTTATGATTCGGCACCATGTTGTGCCTAATGCGCACTTTAAGCTCATTACCTTATTTTCTCTTACATATACATTGGGCTATAACAGTAAGTGTGAAAGTACAATATATAAAAGAAAATGACATAGAATAAAAAAGAAAGTTAGAAAATATGTGAAAGAAAAAAAGTATGATATTTGATAATGACTTACATGATTTTTGATAATATCAGAGATGATTTTCAGATTTTCTGAAGGAAAAACGTCTTGACTAACCCGGTTGGAAGTTAATGTTTTTATTTAAATTACAATTTATTCTTAAGTTTTTGAAATTATTGTTTTATATCACTTTAGTTATTTCTGCTCACTATATTTTACTTAGCGCATGATGATTTTCATGCGTAGCTTCGAATAAATAGAGGCAGTGAAGTGAGGAGCTTGGCAATATTTTATGCAAAATCAAACCTACCGACAATATCAGTAACATCTTAACTTTGATTATTAGTGGCATCACATATATATGTCGGGTTATTTATCAGATTTATTTAAAAAGGGTTTGTAATAGTAATTAGAGTTATTTTCTTTAATTTTGTCTTTTAGTATAATATTGTTTATGAGTGAATAGTATAAATGTTATATTTAAATGGTTTAAAATCAAATTAGACAGATGTATTTGGATATGAACAACACTAACTGCCTAATTACTGAGTAAATCAAAATAGTTTTAATGATCAAACATTATTTTATAAATTTATATTAAGGAAAAAAAAAATTAAAAAAGAAAATTATTAAATGAAACAAAATTTTTAAGCATTTAATTCACAAATGTCAGTTGGTTGATGTGACATCTGACTCGTATTACGGGATATATGGGCTATGAGTATTACATGATTTAACAAGTGTAAACGAATATGAGAAAGGGTTTACGATCATACGCTTTTCATCATTCGTCCCTTGTGTTTTCGGTTTCTCATCAAATCATTTTTTGCATCGTTGAAATCTAACTGTAAGAACATCTCGAATCTTCACCTACCATAATGAGAACCTAGTGTTTTGATCCAACCACGAAATAACATACTTCATGTTGTCATAATCTTAAACTCGAAGCTCTGATACCAATATATATAATCGAAACGATTATTGGCAAACAAATAAACACGATTGAAAAACAAAGAATACCAAGATTTACATGGAAAATCGAAAAGGGAAAACTACGGGTAAAGGAAAAGAATTTCACTAATATGAAGGAAAAAAATACAAAAGGATTTTGGTGAAAGAAAAACTTGAATTTAACCCTTTACCCTAATATCTATTTATAAGGATGAATACTGATTACAAAGGAAAACTAAATAAAGTATAAATATAATTTAATAAAATTATACTTTTAATCAAACTAGGATTCTTACTTTTCTAAATTTAAATATTAATTAATTGTGTCATTTTAATCGAGTAAAACTCTAACAATATCGAAAGAGCTCATGAAAAAATCTCTCTAAACCTAGTTAAAAGAAAAAAAAAAGTGCACCATATCGATACCATAAAATAATCAATTCTTACACGAAACAAAACCAGAACTAAAAATAGCCAACCATGCCACGAATCTAACCAAATTGCAGTAAGCCTACAGGGATACAAGCACAACCAATCTTTGTACATCACCCAATCTAGGTCACGAGTGCCTACAACAACAATTCATCTCAAAGTGCAGAGCAACAAACTAGAGCATTGAGTACCTACAAAAATCCAGAATTGAAAGAATGAAGAATACCATTTATGCTTACAGCAACATCCAATCCTCAATAAAATCGACTTGTAAATACGCTCTTTACTGCAGCATTTTTCATAGGACACGGCATCATTTCTCCCACACCAAGGAACAGAACATTCAAAACTGCAATCTAACAAACACCCATCAGCTAACCAAGAGAACCCCTGCACTCTCAAGATATACAAACACAAACACAAGCAACGCTAGTGTGGGGAGCTATCTTCACAAAACCACGGCACCCTGCACTCGGTCCGACCTGATATTGTACAGCATCAAGGCTGCTGCCACTAAAACCCATAGACCTGAGGGAGGCCCTTCGACTTGCCAACCGTAACACTAATTATATCTCTGCAAAAGTGTCCACCTCCATGCATACCTACCACGAGACTATAGATAGGGCTAAACAGAATTAAATCAAAACATATTCAGACTGCCAAAACAACCTAAGAGACACCCTTTAGTCGAGACCAGAAACTTCTCCCGTGGCGAGAACCAAACAATCTACCACTCCCTTTAAAAAACATCTTGATTGAGTACGGATACATACCACCAAATACAGCTAGTCGATGCAACCAGATCAAGATTAATTCAGTAAAATATTTATTCTGCAGAAAACGAACCCGTCTCTGCTCCTCCCACAACCCTAAATAACCTCCAACAATTACTATGTCACCTGGATAGAAATCCAACTAATCCTATTGTTCCTACCGCCTTCATGTTCGAACCCTGGGAACGAACCTAACTGAAAAATTCTCTAGATTACAGATCAAAGATATCGAAGGAATCAACTTCAGCCATCTAAAGGGGGACTTCAGGGGATTACGAATCCAGCCACCACGGTATCACAGTCATTCTCCCATTAAACGATATTTTAGTACCAAATTGATCCAATGAACGAATTGACTGTGTGTTCAATAGTTAATATCTCGGTCAAGTTACAGACCAAAGGCAATGATCAGTATTTACTTAAGGATCTAAGCTCTCTCAAGCTAAACTTATGGAATGAATACCGCAGAGAGAACGTTCGTGGTTACAAAAATCTGGAGTCAGATGGGTAAAAGGAGATAGGTACCCAAGTACTTCCACCGATCGGCTTCTATCAGGAGAAGACTGAACTCGATTGTTTCACTTAATGAGAATGGTGTTGTAATTTCTGAACCGATTCAAGTCAAACCCTTATCTTCAATCATTTCAAAAGGCATTCAAACACTTCTTCGGCTTGGGGGTAAAAGACTCAATCTAGCTTTAATAAAATAAGTGCTAATCAAACGTCCATGTTGGAGAGGAATTTTTTAGAAGAAGAAATTTATCAAACAATAGAGGGTTCGGATGGAAACCATGCGTCGGGACCCAAAGGGTTCAACTTAAATTTCTTCAAAATGTATTGGCCTGAGTTAAAAGGGGTTATTATGCTGTTTTTCAAGGAGTATCATGATAAAAGAGAGCTGAATGATGGTCTAAACGATTCCTACATCACTTTAATCCCAAAGAAACTCAATCCTTATTCTTTGGACGATTACAGACCCATAAGCCTAATAAGTGGACAGTACAAAATCTTAAGCAAGGTTTTGGCAAATAGACTGAGACTACATTTGGATTCTCTTGTGCAACGACCAATTTGCTTTTATGTCAGATCGTCAAATTCTTGATTGTTCTAGCCAACGAAGTAATTTATACAGTAACTAAATCCGGTAGGAATGGAGTTATCTAAGACTAACTTCAGAAAAGCATACGACTCGATGGACTGAGACTTCTTAATTAGAATACTAATAGAGATGGGACTCGGTGACTGATGGTACGAATGGATGTACAAGTGTATTTCTTCAGCTGCTATTTCGATTCTAGTCGATGGGTCTCCTACGATAAAATCCATTTGTCGAGAAGGCTTAAGGCAAGGGTGTCCGCTATCCCCTATGCTGTTCATTTTAGTAGGGGAAGCGTTGAATTTGATGATTAAAAAGGTTGTCTCGGCTAGTCTATTCACGGGTTGCTTGATGGGGAGTAGTAAAACTAATATGGAGGTCACTCATTTACAGTATGCCGATTATTTAATCATTTTCTGTGGGGCGGAGGAGACTCAAGTGCTTGATGCAAAAAGGGTATTGAGAGTATTGAGTTAGTTTCGGGCCTACAATTAAATAATAAAATTTAAAAAGATTGTTTTCCCTTTTAGTACGTTAGACCTAATTTAGTTCGATCAATAAATTTAATTTTGGGAAGTAAACATTATTTTTAATATATGATATGTATCATCTTATCATTTTTTTATTAACATGGATAAGTATAAGGTAATTTCTGTTCAAAGATAACTCTCAACATTTTGACATTGAATAGTCACACCCCTTGCATCTATAGTGCTCGAACGCGGGTCCTCAATGAATAACAATAATTCTTTTATCACGGAGATCACTTGGTTCGTGCTATCATTATTTTAAACATGTAACATGTGTAGCATCATTATTTTAAATATATTATATGTGTTGCTTCATCACTTTGAACATTTAACACGTACTACGTTAGTGATTAATGTTGGTTGTTAATTAACTAACGATTTTTATCTAACTAAAAAAGTATTTTACTCTAAAATAAAATGTTGAGACTAAAATACTTGAAAAATAAAAACTAAAATAATTATTTTATTAAATTTTATCAATATTTTTTCACCCTATCATTTGCATTTTTCAACAAAATTGAAAGAATGACTGATAAAATATTGATACTTTAAGAAGTAAATTAAAATATTTTGAAGTTTGAGATCAATTTAGAATATAAAACCATAATGTGGGGATGTTTTATCAATTAGCCCTTCATATATATATGCTTATAAATTGTTTTTAGGGTAAATTTTGTATTAGTACCTAAACTATTAATTTAGTCCATTTTAGTACCTAAATTTTTAATTTTTCAATATCACACCTAAAGTTTACTTTTTGTTTCATTTTAGTACTCGTCGTTAAAAATTTCAGTTTTTATTTCATTTTAGTATCCTGTTTAAATTTGAACGTTAAATTTTGAAAAATAAATTGAAAATTTAAGTACTAAAACAGGCTAAAATTTATAGTTTAGGTACTAAACGCGTTAAGTTTTTAACAACGAGTACTAAAATGAAATAAAAACTAAATTTTAGGTTTTATTTTAAAAAAAATTAAAAATTTAAATACTAAAACAAACTAAAGCTGATAGTTTAGGTACTAAAATGAAATGAAATTAAATCTTAAGTATGATTTTAAAAGAATTAAAAGTTTAGATAATAAAACAGACTAAAACTGATATTTTAGATACTAAACACATAGTTTTTTTTTATTGGTTATTTATTTCATTGTAAAACCCAAACTGAACCCTTTCTTCAATCTCTTCGCAGCCACCGTCACCGCCACCGCCATGTCCCTTATAGCAGGCTCCTACGAAAGTTTCATTAGGGTTTCAAACTAAAACCTCAAACCCACGACCCTTCTTCTCAATCCCTCACCCTTACCCAAATCTTCTCTTACCCATCCCACAACGCCCCCATAACCAACGTAGCCGCCGCATCGGCTCTTCCGATGATACCATCCACATGTACGACCTCTCATGCGCCGCTTCCTCTCCACCACTTCAACTCCTCCATCACTTCCCTCTCTTTCTACTGCCCCCAAGCCTCTCCTTCCCTCGCAATCTCCTCTCAGCCGCTGCCGATGGCACCATCTCCATCTTTGACACCGAACCCTTTGTTCTTCTCAAGTCCTTTAGGTCCCATAAAAAGGGTATCAATGATTTGGCCGTCCATCCTTCTGGGAAGCTCGCTTTGAGTGTTTCGAGTGATCGGTGCTTGGCTATGTCTGATGAGAGGGAAAAGGAGCTTCTGTGTTAGGCTGGGGAAAGAAGCGACGATCGTTAAGTTTGATGGAAGTGGAGAGAGGTTTTTATGGCTTCCGAGGGGAAAGTTGGCGTTCATTTGGCGGCAGATGCTAGGTTGTTGTTCGAGTTGGATAATGAAAAACGAGTTCTTAGTGCTGCCCCTGGAGAGGTTTGTTTCTCTTTTAATTTTGATGATAAAGTAACTATTTAATATAGCTATTTCATTTGTTTCTAGAGGAAATGTAGGAAGATAAAACAATTTTCGTAGAGAACTCATTGCTTTAAAATGTCCAGTTTTTTAGGTTTGGAAGTTATGGTTGGAGACAGCGAAGTACCCAGGATTTTATGATAGGGTGAACTCATAAAATAAAATGTTAGGGGAGAGTGAATTTTTAAAATTTTAGGGATGAAATATATTAATAATAGAAAATATAAAGAAAATATTTAAAATTTATTAGAATTTGAAAATTTCAGCCCACCTCTCCCCACCCTCGGTCCATCCCTAGTTGAAGCTTGGAGGTATGGATTGTAAATTGTGTGATGATTACAGTTTAGTGGTGTTCTGTTCTACATTAAGTTTTGATAGAAGAGGAGAGCTAAAAAGTCCAGAGCTGCAAGCTCGAGTAATTCACTATGTAGCTGAACCATCTTTTGGTACAAATCTACTATTGTATATCAATAGGCATGTACGTTGTGTTATTTAGCGGTTTATCGTCTTAGAAGATTGGACAAGGTAATTTTGATGGGGCATAGTATAGCTTCAAGATAAGATGTTCTTCCAGATGTCAGTATTCTTCATATGATCCCTTTGTTGTGGCAGATTACTTAAAATATTCTTATGCTACGTATTCCATGATGTGTTTTTCTTGCTCCCTTGTCATTTAGAACTTGAATTTCTAAAGACGAATTATGATTTTGCCAGTGGAATTTTATTTACCGGTGGTGAGAGCCGTATTATTACAGCATGGGACACTAACAGTGGTAAGGTTGCTTATTCCATCGAGGATGCGCATTTACCCATGTAAAAGGTATTGTTGTGCTTACCAAAGATGGTTGTAGTGAGGATGATCCATATTTAGTAGCGTCTGCATCATCCAATGGGCTTATACGTGTTTGGGATGTTCGAATGGCCGTCAAGGAGAAGCCAAATCCATTGGCTAAGGCTAATACAAAATCCAGGCCGACTTGTCTTGCTGGATCATCTCTCAAATGTGAGTGTTCTACTTGTTCTTGTGTACTTGTTTTCTTGTCTGTCTAGTAAACTTATGGCCATGTTGATATCTTTCATTGCCACCAATTTAACCATTCTAATTGTTTCCATGTGCTGTATAAATGATGTGATAATCTAACCCGAAATTCTTATGTGAATTTCTTTGATGCGATTTTACCTCAGGGCTATATTAGCTGCATTTTGTCTGTGAATATTTGCATTATTTGGTTCTTTCACTTCATGGTAACTTGCTATGATTCAAAATGCTTGCAGGACATGAAATTGTGGACATTCTGAAGCTCTTGCTTGATTTATTGGTGTTCAATGATTCGGTATCTCTCTTTTTTAAAAGACCAAAGTTCGGGAAGAGTGCTCCTAAAGAAGAGGACACTGCGGAAGAAGTATAACAAATTATGCGAGTGAATTCGAACTATACGAATGGGGTTTTAGGAGCTATCTCGTGGTTGCTGTAAAACTCCTGTTTTTGATTGACAACTGATGATTCTGTTCATATTGATTTCGAATGGTAAGGTCGTATCATTTTATTTACATTTAGTACTTAATTGAGATTCTTATTAAATTTTTCCATTATGAAGTGTCAAATTTTAGAAGCTGAGATCAAAGTCCAATCTTTAGGGTGGCAACCTCCCTTGTATATGATGCTAGTAACTTTTGGAAAGGCTTCAGGCATGGCAACTTATCATTTAAGTTCTCCAATGAAAATGGTAGACTGCGACGGATGTTAGATATTTTAAGCAGCATCAACCCTTGCCCTCAACAAATTAATGATGGAGGCCATATTTTCACTTTGAGAAGCTTCAGAAATCGAACTTCTCCAATAACACAAATACCTAACAGGATTTTCATCAAACACCATATGCTCCAACTCACCAAACCCTCTGTAGAACTCCAACAACAGCCTCAAATGATCAAAAACCCAGTATTGCCAACTGCAACCATTTTCCCAAACAAGAACAAGCTCTTAGAACAATAGGGTAAGAGTTCTCGTCAGGGTACATGGATTTTTTTCACCACCATGCTCTTATAAACCAACAGGGTCCTTCTATATTCACCCAAAGTCGTTATATTTCTTAACATTGTGTTATAAAGGTGTGAGCTTGGGTTCTGATGAGAAGAAATTGTTGGGTTCTTGCATGGATTTGTGGGAGATGGCGTTGTTTGTTCCTTAGATTTAACAGAGATGAGACGATGCAGCTGAAAAGCCTTGTTTGTATGGCCAGAAAGTGTGGGAAATTAGAGGGGAAAATGTCTCGGTCGTTGAGTGGAAAGCATTTTAACTGCAGAGAACATTTGGCGGCTATATGGCCGTCCCATTAACATATAATAATTACCCTCCAATATCTTTTCTTTTTATATCAATTAGTTTTTTAATCATTTTCTCGAGCAATACTCATATTTTATGATAAAAATCCGTATTTGGAATTTTTCAAAAGTGACCCTAAGTTTTCTAAACTAAAAGGAACTCATTAATAATCTAAGATCATTGAAAAAGAAAGTGAAGCTTCACCCTTCATTTATTTTATTTTTTAATATTCTGGGGTTGCTTGGTATCATCGCTTTCCCTCGTTATTGTTGAAAAGCACATTTTGTCCGTTCTACTCGTATTTTGTAGAATCAAAAGATTCCAGTTTTCCTCATGGAAGCAATCTTTTCACTTTCGCTTCAATTAAAGAACAAAGAAAAAATCGCTTCAATTTTCGCCTAATACGACCTTCCCTCCTTATTTTCAAGCTCATTCTTTTGAATCTTATCGAGATTGCCGCCAGTTCTCTCAGGTTGTCACGCTCGGTACGATTCTCTCTCTTTTCCTGTTTGGTTAATGAGGAAACCGAGAGGGACAGGAAATTTGCATAATGTAGTTTATAGGATTGGAGTTTTCTTTTAGATTGAGGGTTGATGAAGTTATCATAGATTACCATTTGTTACTTTATGATCTGTTCTGTTAGGTTGCCGGGAAATTTCAGAATAATGGTAATTAGATTCGGAGCTAAAATAAGATTAATATCTATTCGAGTTTAATAGTTATTACATTTAACAATTAACTACTAAACATCAAAAAAAATTAACTACTAGAAATGAGGTCTTTGAATTTCGGTTTGGCTTGTGGTTGTGCTTTACTGTGTTTTGTTTTGTTGCTATGTAGGAATTCGACCTTCAAAGGCTGCTGAAAGGATTGCGGTAGTCGAACGCCACCTTGAAGGTTCGGAAATGTCGGAGACTAATAGTGACAGACGGAGACGTGGAGACAGGGAATCAGGTTTCCCGTCTGTTTTAACTCTTGTTTCCTTTTTGGTATTTGAGGCTTTTACTTCATGAATTATGAGGGAAGAATATGCATGCTTACCTAACTTTCATTCATGTGCTCATGCTCCAAGTTCATGTCAAGGCATATAAACATAGTTGATACGAAATACGAGTTCATTTGTGATGGGAATTAACCTAGTAAAACGAGTAATTTCCCTATAACCAGATTAGTGAGAATACAAAATAAAAGCGGAAAAATAATACCCGAAAGTGATAACGGAGTTCAACCAATTATGCCTACGTCTCCGGACTGCTACAGATCTTTTACTAAAGAAAGAAAATTTACATGTGTTTACAAAACACTCACAACTCACAAGAAAACTGTCTACTATTGGGGAGAAAGAAATGATTTTGGATGATTTTGAAGTTAAATGGGTTAGGGTATCTATAGTTGAAGCTTTAGGACTAATCTTATAAATACCCTAAAGTCCAAGGACTAATTGTAATTATCCCATTACCATTTTTCAACAAATAATTTTCGGTGCACCGAATTTGCAGCCTATTTTGACAATTCAGCTGCCCACCTTTCTTGACTTTTAACAATTTGTTCTTTACATATGTTTACTTACTACCTGCATTGTTAGCATTTGTCTATAAGTATTTGCAAGCATATTTGTTCATTGATGTGGCTGTCTCTGCCCTAGTCGCTCTCCTTCGGTGCATGTATGCTCGAGTCTTTTCTTCTTGGAGAGTTGTGGCAGTGAGAGCAGCAGGTGGGGTGATGGTGTATTTGTTTTTTTTTGAATTGTTTATCCATAATCTGTCACGATCAGAGTAGAAGAGGTGAGACTCGATGATAAAAAGGGGAAAATAAGAAATCAAGGGTTAGGAATTGTGTCGAAATAATTGGGAAATTTTACTTACCTTGCACGTGTGGAGACCAAAAGTATTTACAAAGAAAATAGCATAGGTCAGGTGTATTGTGAATAGGCCTAGAATGAGAAGCTCAATATTATAAATGAACGGTGAGGTTGAAGTTGGACAAGCCTTAGATTCGGTACCTGTAAACAAATAAATAGAGAGTACTGCCATAGAATGTTTTTCTTATGCAATCAATGAATGAAAAGTTTCTTTCCTAAAATCTATTTTCTCTTCTTAGTCTGTCTCCTATTCTTCTCTTCGTCTATTTTTCTTCTCTAAGCGCCTTAGGGTCATAACAATTGGTATCAGAGCCATCATTTCCTGACAACTTGAAGCAAAAAAATCAAAGCATGACAGACTCCATTAATCTTTCTTCGATTCAGAGGCAGCTTGGCAATCTCACCAAGATGATAAAGCATACAACGACTAAATCAACCCCTCCTAAATGGTGGCAGAAGCATGACAGTCGGTTGAGTATGTTGGAATCAAAAATGGTGTCGCAGTAGAGAGATGTGGAGCACATGTTACAAATTCTGACTGGCAAAAAGTGTGAGCAAAAACATGATGATTCTCAAGTGTTTGATAAATTGCTAACATCAAAGGTAAAGAATATTGGAGACCAAAATGCGACAACCTTCAATTTATTTAAAATACCATGTTCATTACCTCTGTCAAAACCGTTCTGGGAGTTTACACCACCAAGTTTCTTTGAAAATCACAAAGCTTCATTCCACCATCAAGGACAGGAAGGTGCAGGTATGTTGATGATGCATAAATATAATTATCAACTAATTACTAGTATTTTGGTCGAGGTGTGTAAATTTGGCTCGATCAAGATTATATATGTTGATAGGTGTAAGTTCAATCCTGTCAAAATTGGGAGGAATAAACTTGTAGAAGATGATGACCCTTACAAGTTTAGATTATTGCTAATGAGAATCAATCTTAAAGATGCGTGAGTAGAGGTCAAGAAGATAATTGGAAAGGGTAGTGGTTTTGTTGCTGTGGAGATTCCATTTACTCCTCCTGCCAAATGTATTTTGGAAATCTCGTTGGAAGAAGCCCGCCATCTTGGCCATAACTATATTGGATCCAAGAATATTCTTCTTGGGTTACTACGTGAAGGTGAAAGTGTAGCAGCTCGTGTTCTTGAAAATCCAGTGGATGTCGAAGAACGAGAGCCAACCAATTCAGAGAATGCTCAAATGGTATCTTCACACTTTGCCTCAAGAATCTTATGGTTAAAGAACTTATGAAATCATGTGGACATGGATACCCGTGAATCAGTAGCACGTCTGCTTGGAATTGCTTCCTCTTCTCTTCCACTCACTGCATCGTCTGACCTTATATGTGAATTGCTCTTCTCATTCAGTGAACAAACAAAAGGTTTGAAGCGCAACATGGAGCATTATGTGCTACAAGATATGTCACTGCTGATTGTGTGTCTAGATCACCTTCTATCCAAGAGGAACTATTGAAAAGCACACTTAAATGCCTTGTTGACATTGTTAATTCTGAGAGTGCAACATTGGCCTCCATTTCTATGCAAGCACTGGGCCATATTGGGCTGTCTGGACTATTACCTTCACTTGTCCGTGATTCTAGTTCAGTTAGCATTATGGAGTTTTTCAATGAAAAGATAAGTAAGCTACTCTCTGGTGATGACACTAAGGCAGTCCAGAAAATTGTTATCTCCATTGTGCATATGTGTGTGAAAAAAACTTCTGCTTCTAACATGAAAATTGCGCTTGATTTGATTTTTAGTCTTTGTCGTTCAAAGGTTGAGGATATTTTATTTGCAGCTGGAGAAGCTCTATCATATCTTTGGGGTGGTATTCCTGTAACTTCTAATGTGATTCTCAAGACCAACTATACTTAACTTTCCATGTCTTTAAATTTTCGTATGGGTGATTTGAAGTTATCTTTATCAAACTATAGTTCTGATGAGAAAAATGTAGCCAGTGAAGATTGTCGTATTGTGGTTAGAGATACTATCAGTAAAGTTTTTTTTGATGTACTTTTGTATAGTAATAGAAAAGAAGAGCGTTGTGCTGGAAGTGTTTGGCTTCTATCACTAACAATGTATTGTGGTCATGATTCCACCATCCAAAAAATGCTTGCAGAAATTTAGGAGGCCTTTTCACACCTACTTGGTGAACATCATGAGCTTACACAGGAGCTTGTATTCCAAGGCATGAGTATTGTCTATGAACTGGGTGACACATCAATGAAGAAAAACCTGGTTGATGCACTTGTTACCACTTTGACTGGTTCTGGAAAGAGGAACAGAGCAATCAAGTTGGTTGAAGACTCGGAGGTATTTCAAGAGGTCGCTATTGGTGAAAGTCTTAGTGGGGGGAAACTTAACACTTACAAGGAGCTTTTTAATCTTGCAAATGAGATGGGACAACCAGAATTAATTTATAAATTTATGGATCTAGCTAATTATCAAGCCTCACTAAATTCCAAGAGAGATGCTGTTTTTGGATTTTCTAAGATAGCCAAGCAAGTCGGTGATGCTCTTCAACCACACTTAAGAATATTGATTCCAAGGCTTGTTCACTATCAATATGATCCTGATAAAAATGTGTAGATGCTATGGCACATATATGGAAATCACTAGTGCCTGATCCTAAGAGGACTATTGATGAAAATCTGGATTTTATTTTTGATGATCTTCTAATATGATGTGGATCCATGCTTTGGCGTTCTCGTGAGGCATTTTGCCTTGCCCTTGTAGATATTACCCAAGGTCGAAAATTTGATCAGGTTAGGAAGCATTTGAAGAAAATATGGGTGGCTGCTTTTCGTGCCATGGATAACATCAAAGAAACTGTGCGAAATGCTGGTGACAAACTATGTCGTGCTGTAACCTCACTAATAATAAGGCTCTGTGATGTGTCCCGTACTGAAGCATCAGATGCAAGCCAATCGATGGATATTGTTCTTCCCTTTTTGCTTACAGAAGGCATATTGAGTAAAGTTGACAGTATCAGGAAGGCACTATGGGAGTTGTTAGCTTCAATCATAAGAAGGAAAAATCACGAGGGAGGCTTTTAATGAGACCTCCTATTCCTATCAAAAAAGAAGAAGGAAAAATCATGGGCAGTCTGTAGTTCACTTAATTCTCAAACCCAAGGAAAACATGAATCAAATGTTAAGGGCATGGGGTGTGAAGGCACAAAGCAAAATGGAAATTTATAGAAATTTGAAGGTCGGGGGCCGAGTTTACTTGAAATTCCAGTCTTACCATCAAACCTCACTTGCTCTTCGAATGGGATTAAAGCTGGCAACAAGGTTCTATGGTTTTATAGTACTCGACAAACGTAGGGAGCGGGAGCACAATCAGATGCAGTGGATGAAATTAGGACTGGAAAACGTCACTGTGGTAAATTATATTGTACTTCCAGCACAATTCTCAGATTTTAATTCTTGGGGACAAGGATCATTTCGTAGGGAGGGTATTGTCACGATTAGAGTTGAAGAGGTGAGACTCGATGATAAAAAGGAGAAAATAAGAAATCAAGGATTAGGGATTGTGTCAGAATAATTGGGAAATTTTACTTACCTTGCACGTGTGGAGACCAAAAGTATTTACAAGGAAAATAGCATAGGTTAAGTGTATTGTGAATAGGCCTAGAATGAGAAGCCCAATATTATAAATGAAAGTTGAGGTTGAAGTTGGACAAGCCTTAGATTCGGTACCTGAAAACAAATAAATAGAGAGTACTGCCATAGAATGTTTTCCTTATGCAATCAATGAATGAAAAGTTTCTTTCCTAAAATCTATTTTTTTCTTCTTAGTCTGTCTCCTATTCTTCTATTCTTCGTCTATTTTTCTTCTCTAATCGCACCAGGGTCATAACATAATCATCATTAAGCTAAAGTTAACGCACATTTGAAATACATTATGCATCGATTGTTGTGCTAATTGCAGAGGGTTGAATGATATATAGACAAGCACAAGTCTGTGTCTGCCTTTTGTCGCAACTTTGGCTTCGGATTAGTACTACATTATATGAAATGAACTAGTAGCAAAGCTGTCTGCAATCGAATATTGCCTCATAAATATCATTATCATGGTCTTCTTATGGTTGTTTTGCAGCTTTTTATCTGTTCACTCAGCAAAGGCTTCCGGCCTGCAAACCTGTCCTTACGCCACCGTGGGTAAGAGCATGACAACACAGCACTCTTTAGTACCTGAAAATTTTCACTCATCTCTGGCTAATATTTCTGCAGGTCATTACGATATATTTTCTTATCAGTTTCATTTTTGTTCCCGTTGGCCTTTTTACTCTGCGAGCTTCTCATAGTGTAATTGTCCATTCTTTGGCTCTTGTCATCTTATGTAACTATATATTATACTTATTTTCCAAGCACCATTGATGTGTTTAGAACATACTTGTGAATAAGAATTTTTCTTTGGTTCGTAGGTTGTTGAAATCGAGGAACGATATGACATAGAATGCGTACCCACGCAATTTAGCATTGATAAGGTTTCGTATATCCAGAATGGCTCGATTCCCAAGAATTGTTCTCTTCTCTTCAAGGTGATTCTTCCTTTCTGCATTAGGATATGAACTTTAAGTTGGTTCCTATTGAAGTGTTCAAGTAATAACCTTAAGTTGGAACGGTCAGTTCCATGTATAGTTGCTATGGGAATGTTTCATACATTTCAAACCGTGTCTAGCCAAGCTATACCTTCATCCATTCTTTCTCAGTCATTACGACACATTACACTGCACTACACACTATTGGCAATCGAGTTTCTATTTCCGGGAAAAGTGAAAATTTGTGTCACAGTATTTCTTCCTATCCTTTTACATCCGTTGTAAGTCAATTTTATATTTCTGAAATGCAGAGAGAAACGTCCACTCAGCTGCCCGTACAGGCGCATTATTCTTAGTAGAATACAGGTCTTTAATAAGCTGCAGCGTTTTTTCGTAACACTTATTTTGCATCTAACATTTCTTTGTTAGGTGGACAAGTACATGAAAGCTCCGATTTACATTTACTATCAGCTTGATAACTATTATCAGAACCATCGACGGTGCGGAATCTTTCACTTGATGTGTTTAAATATTTGCCTTGATCTACTTCGATTTACATTATTAGCTTGATCTTCATTGTTTCTCCAGTTTGCACTTCACTGGTCTAAATGTTTTCCAGGTACGTCAGAAGCAGAAGCGATCAGTAACTCTTACATGGAAGGAACTCTCATGGCACAAGTTCCTGTCAACCTGTAGAGTCGAGCAATAATCGGCCTATAGTTCCTTGTGGATTGATAGCATGGAGTTTATTCAACGATACATTCACATTTACTCATGGTAAAGAAAAACTCAAGATCAACAGGACAAACATTGCCTGGAAAAGCGACCAGGATCACAAGTTTGGAAAGAATGTATACCCTTTCAATTTCCAAAATGGTACTTGGATTGGTGGTGGAAAGCTGAACCCAAGAATTCCGGTAAGTACTATCTCTATCTGGAGACATTCTACAGCGGTCTTTCTGATTTCAGTACAGCAGTACATGAAATACCTGATTCCAATATCGTGCAATAACCAGTCTTTTCGGTTTATGAATTTGCTAAAGCTTGAGAAATAATCTTTTGGTTTTTGTTTTTCTTGTGCTTTCTTTTGGCTCTGGTGAATGAATGCATTATAGCTAAGCGATCAGGAGGATCTTATTGTATGGATGCGCATATCCGCGCTCCCTAGCTTCCGAAAATTGTATGGGAGAATTGAAGAGGATTTAGATGCGGGTGATTATGTAGTTGTCCACCTAATGAACAACTACAACACTTACAGTTTTGGAGGTAAAAAGAAGCTTGTTCTTTCAACATCAAACTGGTTGGGGGGAAAGAACGACTTCCTTGGTCTTGCATACGTCTTTGTCGGTTCTTCTTCGCTTACCGTTGCCATTGTTTTCATGCTTCTACATCTACGTTCTCAGAGGTAAAACTTCAACTGGTAACATACAACTTTTAAGTCTCTTCACTTCCATCAAAAGACTAATTATTAAGAACCATTCTTTTTCATTTACCAATTGTTAAAATGCCCTTATTTTTCTGATTTCTGGAAATATTTTATGATGCTTTGCTAATAATAATCTTTCCGTTTGCAGGTCTTAATGTGGACATGAGTTATTTACCATGGACAGGAAAAGCCTTTCCGGGTGATTCAACCGATGAAATTCCATCTATTTTAAGCTCCAAATCAGTGAGTGATTTTGAACTGTAGTCTGTAACAGGGTTTGGTTATTCCGGTTCTGAATTAGTTAACAAACTTGATATACATGTAAATAGCTGAACAAAAGAATGTTTTCATGCGAGTTTCTATATGTTGTGACAAATCAATGCAAAATGGATAACTTCTCTTTGAATCTTCCTTTACATTGCATACAATAATGTTAAAAAACACCTTTTTTGTCCCGGTAGAGGAGGGACTCATGTTAAAAGTCGGCTGCGGCCTTATCCCAAAACATGATTGTGTTTCATTTGTCTGATTTGTCATCTTCTCTTGTATATATCCTTTGAAAAAGGCCAGAACTAACCTCATTGTGTAGAACATGCAACTGTATCCACTGCTTGTGCCCCTGTCCCACTTTCTTTGTTTTGTTCAAACCGCATTTAAACTTTGAAAGACCAGTCCGTAGTGTACTGTTTTCCGACGTTCCAATCGATGTGGACTGTAGACGTAACATATCAAACTTTGTGTTGATGGATTGGCTCAATATCTATGGACTCTTAACCATTAAATTTCACTCACAAATTCCATTTTCTTCACCTTGATCCTTATCCATAACTTATAGGCCGAAATTCGGTTGGTTGGTCTTCACAGTTGCCACTTCCTCAGGGAATTAGCCATGTCTAGATGGTTTGGTCACGTGGGTTAAACCTCCATCTTTGAATATTCTTGTCTATTTTGGTCTAAATTATTGGCAACAAACTTCCAGCCATTTTTGTCTGTCATTTTCCCTTATTTAAAGACTTCTTTATCCCCTTCCTATATAAACCCTACCTTGCTCTCCAAGCTCTCCACACCCAAATTCCTATATCCTTATCAATATTCTTCTTCAAGTAACTATCAAAACCCATAGTCAAAAACCACTTATTTTTGTTATCAACCTTAGAGATGGGATGCAAGCAAAACTGGGGTGCTGTGGCACCGGCACGCCTCGTTTCGACGAGAAAATCTTCAACTTTTCCGAGATTAGAGACCATTCTCGAAGAAGGGTGTGAAAATCAAGCAGTTTTCACCAAGAAAATCTTGCTTTACCTTCCGGTGGTGTTGTCCACGGTTTTCTACTTCTTAGTGTACAAGGACGTGACTCGTGCATGAACCATCGTCTCCCTTGCGTTTATAAGCTCGTAAACGGAGTTGCAGAAGCTGTGGGGCTTTACATTTTGCTTTTGCTTCACGGCGGCTCTGAAAAATTCAAGTCTAGGGGTTCATGATGACCAGAAGCATGGAAATGGATAAGCCAAGGAAAAAAGACATGAAAAGAATTCGTTCCTCAAGGAATAAGAGTTTCGATGAAAATGTTTCATATTTAGTAAATCATGTTTTATCATATCAATCAATCCTTGTGTCATCTTTAATTTTTCAAAGTGTCATATTTGAACTTATCAAATGGTTTCAATAGTTGAAAGGAATGTTGTTATCTCTAAGGGTGCGTTTTGGTTAACGGAATGTAAAATTATCAGTGAGAATGTAAGATTACCAGGGAATAGGATTACTGAGAATGTTATATTATTGTGTTTGGTTTGTTTGGAAGGAATGTATGATTATAGTGTTTGGTTGAATGAATATGAAATTACTGGAATGTATATTTTACCAAATTGTTCTTGTGATATATGTGTTAACAAGTGGAATTCTAACTATTTAAATTAAAATATTCATATAAAAAAAGCATAAAAATATATTACTTTATTATTTTAAATTTATATACTTTTTAATAAAATTTATATATAATTTTTTTTATAAAATTTAAAAGATAAATGGGTAGAATAAAAGAGTAAATATATCATGTATTATTTTAATTATAAATAATATTATTTTTTACATTAATTATCTAAAAATATATTAAAATTTTACATCATGATTTAACTAAATAAGCAAATGAAAATTTTAATAGATAAACCATTTTACTTTTAAAGATAACAAAAGCTAAATTTTATAATTTAAACATTTTTTAAAATCAAAACAAAAGCTAAAATTTATATTTATTCATTCAATAATTTCAGTATTTTTATTTTGATATTCTTGATTGAGGTTGTTATCATTATTCTCTCCTAGAGTGATCTTCATTGTTGTTTAAAATTTACTCTAGTTTGTGGTGTCGCAAAGTGGATTTGGAATTTCCTAAGATTGAAGTTTAATTAGAAAATCTGACTGTTGAGTCTTTTGTCCATGTTTGGAGCAAAGCATTAGCAACCATTCCCAATGTTAAAATCTCAAAGTAGACAAACCTATCTAATAGAAATTATCATGAACGTAACTTTGGTTACCTTTTTCCTTTTTGCTTCTTTATATTACACATTTTGGTATTAAAACCATCATATATTAAATATATAAAAAATGAAATTTTAATATAAAAAATCTTAAAGTCAAAACCTCTATCCTAAACTATTTGTATGTCAAACATTGGTGTTAAAATATGGAAACCAGCAAGTACATAATTTACAAAAGACACTTGAGATATTTTTTTATACATTCTATAGTAAAACCATGTTTTTGCTCATATTCAAAGAACAATAGAGGAAAAAATTAAAAATCTAAACCAATGGATCCATGAAGAATATAATACATAATTGCATGTAGAAAGTGTTGAAGTCATTATAGCCACCCCTGTAACAAATAAGCATGTCAACAACCATGCCACACATTACAACTGTAAAAGAATCAATAAAGAGCCAGAAAGTTCTAGAAATCATAAGCTAGATAGAATATGTCAAATTACTGACCAATAGTCATGACTATAATGTAAAAGACTGAGCACGTCATCAAACATTTCTTACATATAATACTGTCAAAGGAAAATGTGATTTCAGATTATTATAAAGTCAACTAGAAAAATATGCAACATAAAATGACTACCTAAAATGAAAAGCAGTACATGCAGTGAGTATGTAACTCCTATATGGCATGCATCACCAGGTATAAAGCATTAAAATGATGACTGTCAAAGTCAAGATAGAGGGTTACTATGTCTTCAACTGGTAGAAAAGCTTAAAATCATCCAAGTCTGATTCAGTACAAATTGTATTTGAGAAGTTGCAGATGATAAAACAAACAGCATCTGAAAGCAAAATTCGATAAAGGTTGCGTTACCATGATAAATTTTGGAACCATAAGTCTCTAAAATGCTGATGAAAATATGTATAAACATTCATCATCACGATTGCAAGGCATAAGAAGAAAATCAACAACTGTACAAACCAGTTTAATAGGACAAAAACATGTGGTTATCTAAGGGTTTTGATAAAGATGATAATTTGTCAAAAGATCAATGATATTAAATCTACTGGGAAAGTAGATGATTCACAAGAAAACCATTAATAAAGTGCCACATACTTTTTGTAATGAGGGGCATCCCTATCCAAACGAGCAAGAGTTCCAACCAATATGGAAACCTATAATTTTTTATTCAAGCCATAACAATAACAGTTAGTTATGGTTTTATGTTCTATAGAAGCATTACATCAAAGCCATGATTTTTCTCAAAAGCCAACTTAAGGACTCCTTTCACTTAAATGATTTTTTACAATCCTAGTAAATGGAATTAAACATAAAACTAAACATCAGTGCATAATGTTAACAAAATAAAAATGTTAAATTAACAAAAGTATAGAAAAGACTAATAATATGATCCAACTACCTTCTCTCCACTATCATTACCAACAACCCTAATTTCTAAGCCAACACAAGCGGCCTCTGGGGCAAGTGGAATCTCCTCATAGTCTAAAAATTGAATTGCATCAGGATCGTAATGAAAGAAGCCAAAATCATGAACCTAATAAAAAAACATAGTGTTTTTCAGTTAGCAGGATGGACAAATAATAGTTGTTGTTGAAAGAACACATAAGAAAAAATTAACTTCTATGCAAGGCATATGAAGCAGCAGACGATCTAAATACAACCAAATCAAGTACTTTCAATCAATATAGCCTCACAAATCAAGCCTTCCATGGAAAACAAAAAAAATTATACAGAAGCAGTACATTTTAGAAGTCACGTCAAGAAATCCTAGTGCATAAAAATGAACTAAATAATACCAAAACAAGATAAATGCTATGTAGCAGAGTTTACTCACCGGATCTCTATATATAGGATGCGCAGTTATTTCTTCTTGATTTACAAATATTGCTTCGACAACATGTCCTAAAAACAGACAAATCAGAGTCATTTTTCTCAATTTACAAACATTGTTTCCAACATTTTAAAGACACAGACAACACCATTCAGCTATTGTCTCTTTGTCTATTATCTGCTTTATTCTTCTTCAAAAAGTTGCTCAAAAGTAAAAACTATAGTCGTAAAAATAAAATCATACTCAAGAATAAATATGAGCATATAGCTAAAAATTCAAGACACGATCAAAGTATCAAACATAAGTGATCCATTGATCCGTGCAACAACAAAATCATTCATTTGATTACTCAAAACAATTAAATTTATATATTTTTTCAATTACTAATAAGTAACGAACTTTTTCACTTCTATCTGGAGAAGCAAAAGAGGAAATAGCAAAAGTATCAAGCAAAGCCAACACAAAGAACAATTAAATAAAGAAAGTAAGTGTTGACGGAAGTCGACATGGTTTGACCACATGGCGATTAGTGAGAATAATCCCCCTTCGCTTATCAACGACAAAACCAGTAGCATAACTAGTACCGGTAAGCTCCGTATCAAAAGCACGGCAAGCAGTAGTACGGAGGACGAGGACGGCCGGAACAACTTTATTGAGAGCATTCCGCCAATCATCGGCAGTAGCGAGGTTCTCTTTGAGCGGAGGATCGATGTCCATGGAAAGTTTTTCCTTTATCGTTTTTAAGTTCTGAGAAGAAGGGACAAGGTGTTTCCTCCAAACTACGCTCGACATTCTCCTCATCACAATTTTCTTTCAACCATAACCAAACGGAGGGAGAAGGGTACTTTAGACAAGAGGACCGGGAATAAACAAATACCTTAGATAGATGGGGGTATGACATTCTCAGGAAAGTAGGAAAAAAATCACTGTTGGTAATCATTTTTTCCCTGCACTTGGGAATGTAGTTCATCCAAACATGGGTATGTTTACCCAGAAAAAAAGATTACCAGCAAGAATTAAATATGACCTGAACCAAACGGAGCCTAAAGATTCTGAGTTCAAATTATTGTGTATACGTGTGTGTCTTGTCAATAATAATTGACTTTTTTGCAATAAAATTGAATTAAAATTAGAGTAAATTACATTGTTTCTCATTGAACTTTACTCTCTCTCATATTTTACTCATCGTACTTTTAATTTTTTTATTTTGCTCATAGAACTTTATAGGTTGAATCATTTTGGTCACTTTGCCTTTATCTCTCTAATGATGTGATGATGTGTCATTTTTATTATATAATATAAAATAATTAAAAATATAAAGGGTAAATTACATCGTTCCTCACTGAACTTAACTCGCTTTCCTATTTTGCTCACCCAACTATAAAATAAAAACAGAAGAAGGTCGGATGTCACCGCCGGCCACTGTCGACCGCTACAGATGGTGACTGTTCGATCCCAAATTTCATGGGTCTCTTCATCTCACACCTTGAGTCCGAATCTGACCTCTATTTTTGTCAGAACTTGCCCTGAAATCCACGAATCAGAGATTAAAAGTGAGGAAGTAGAAACATTTCAGTCGAGATTTACATATTTTGGGATATTTTCTGGTGAAACAACCACAAGATTTGGACTCGGGGGGTCAAGACGAACCGAACCATGAATTTTGGGACCGAACAACCACCATCATCGACGGTCAATAGTGACCGGAATGAAAAATGACGTGGTGGTCAGCGACAACAATAGGAGGAAAGAAGAGGATTATAAACGACGTTGTTTTGGTTTATATTTGAGTTTTTCAAAACGACGTCGTTTTGATGCTTGTGCAATGTCATAACACCGTTAAAAAGTTAACAACAAAGTGAGCAAAATAATTCAATATGTAAAGTTCAATGAGCAAAATAGAAAAATTGAAAGTACGGTGAGTAAACTAGGAGAGAGAGTAAAGTTCAATGAGAAATGATATAATTTACCCTTAAAATTAAAATTAATTTTAGATTGATCTGATCAAATTTTCAAACTACATCTATTCTCTAATTATGAAAAAAACACATAAATGGACAAAGAAATCAAAGCAGGAAGAAGAACAAAGGCCCTCTTCTTCAACACCTCTATATCATTACATTCCTCTTCGGGTATGGGCTCCAATCGAGGACAACTCGTATGTTTGTAGCGAGTTTTCACGACGGATGGTGACATTTCTCCCAAATCTTGCATGTATCCAATATCGTTTTTCATGTTCGTATTATAGGAAAATACAACTTTTATGTTAACCAGGAAACCTGTATTTATATTTGCAAATGTCTGTTGAATCAATTGTTAAAAGCTTTGGATTGTTTATATATATGTTTTAATGGGAAAAATGAAAGCAGAAGGTGGTTGGTAACCAACAATGTCTGTTTAACTAATCTATAATGAATGCAAATTACACATAAGCTTATGTCTTGAAATGAACATTGACAGTTAAATTCCAGACTGGGAAAGAAAATGAATTTTTGTAGACTGTTGCTAAAATTAGGATCATTGCAATAAAACATACATGGTATTTCTTTTATATTTTTGTTCTAATATCGTTAACAAAATCCGCAGCAATAAATTCCTTCGAAATTTCACAACTGAAATCAAACGTCTCTATGCGACAAAACATAAAATAAAATAGAAAGAGGCAAGGGAATTAGGAGGAGATACAGAGCCCTCTGTCCAACCACAGAGTTTAATTCAGAACCTTCTTCAAAAATGGTCTCTAATCTAGGACAAGTCGATGGTTTCCTGTGAGAAACAACAATGGCAGGTGGCTTTTCATTAGTATTTTCCCAGTACTTCCTGCCTTTCGTCAACATTTCCTCCAAAGCAAATCAATATGTCCCCTTCAATTATCTATTGGATCTTTCTTCTGCCGGAAAATCAACCAACTGATGCTGGGAAAATCCAAAAAGAGAAGGAATATCTGGGATTCTTTATTTTGATTATGGTAAATCGATGTGTTGCAGCATTGGTATTTATAGGGGAAGATTTTGGAGAGCAGAAGAGAAAAAGTTGGAATTTGCATAATAATGGAAAATGCCAATGATCAAAGGGTGGGGACAGAGAGTTACAGATGACCAAACACAAAAGTTTCAGTTAATTCAACTGTTCATTTGAAGTTCCATGATTCATGAATGTGACTATGCAATGTCTAATAAATAACTTCATATGCAATGGTTGGTGTTTAGTGCCTCTAAAATGATGCACTTAAATGTTGATGTTGGTGTGGGAGACAAAGCGATTTATGATCTTGTGTAGTGAAGCCTTTAAACCAATGGGTAGGCTAGGCATATGCATGATTACAAGTGAGACAGTCAATTTCAGATGTCATGCTTTGTCCTTCTAAGAACAGTGTTGCTAGTTTCAGACATATCTCATAATGTGTGTCCAATGGAAGGGACACATCTTTTCCACTTCAAAGTGGCTGTAATCAGACTTGTCACTGGTAACTAGTGATGGACACGGCACTCGACAAGCTTAGACCCGACTTAATTTTATAGTGTTGAGATTTTTTTAAAATTTATGTTCAAATTAGATCAAGTATAGGATAAAATGTTTTTTTATTTGACTTGATCCGAGAAAATAGTATGATTATCTACCCGACTCAATCTTTTTCATCACTCAACTTCAACTATATTCTTGTTTTGGTTATTAAACTTACAAAACTTTCAACTTAATGGCTCAACTTTTGAATTACACCATTTTCGTCGTACTACGAATAACAAGGTGACATGACATGTTTTTTTGTCCCTAATGTGGGGTTGTTTTCTATTGAGGTGGAAGCCACCTCGTTTTCTACATTTTTTTTTCATTTTATAGTCTTTTCGACCGTTTTAAAAATCTTATAATTTAAGTCATATCTCATGTTGGTATCCATATCGTCGTTCTCTAATGTTTTCTCTAATTATTCCAAACAAAAATAAACTCATTTCATCGTCTCTTATTACTCTATTAGATCATATTTTTTTCAAAAACTCTTTAAAATTCGTTAAGTTTTAATCTAAAAATCTAAGAATAATGATTTTGATCTACAATCTATATCGTTCGATCAACGTGAAATCATGACATATTATTTGTGTTCTATTTCTCCACCTACCGTTTTGAAAGAATATGCTCTATTGTCAGAAAATTAAATGGAGTCCAAAGTTAAGATAAAAATTCGGGAAGGGAGGTTTTTGGGCTATTTGCACATTTAAAATATTTTTAGGGCATTTTTATAATTTTTTAAAAGATAAATTATTGTCCATAACGCCATTAAATAATGGCTTAAGGGCTACTTTTGCTTATGTAGTAGATCAATTTATCATTTTCGTCCTTATAGTATTTTCGTATCAATTTAGCCCTTGAAGTTGTTTAACCGTATCATCCTAACCTTAAACCCTAACTTAAAACACTAAACCTTAAGCAATAGTAAAATTTTAAACATTGATACAATTAAAAAACTTCGAGGGGCTAAATCGATGCGAAAATATCAAAATGATGAAAAATAATAAATTTAGTTTACTATAGGCTAAAAGTAGCCCTTAAGCCTTAAATAATTAATGACAGAGTAACCACAAAAAATAAAGTCAGAGTCGAGTAATCAAATAGATATTTTTTAGAGTTTAGTGACTAAAATGATAACATGATCAAAGTTGAGATAAGATTTATAATTTAACCTTTAAATTTTTAGAAGGAGACATCCTTGTATGTGACTCTTCTTCATCCTTTTAATTGCTTGAAAACTTTTGAAGAGTCAAGTCAAGGGAAGTGGAAACTTAAGTAATCAATATGTACTTTATAGTGTTAATATGCCAAAAAAAACTAAAAGTTAAAGGCAATGTAATAATAATTGGTTTAATGATAAAATGTTAAATTCTTTAAGTTTAAATTTTAGGGAAATTATTCATGTAGTATTTACATTATCAGTGTGTTCTATTTTAGTACCTAAACTTTCAATTATTTTGAAAATCATAAGTAACGTTTGATTTTCATTTTATTTAGTACTTGTCGTTAAAAGTTTAATTTGTTTAGTATCCAAATTATCAGTTTTACACCTAAACTTTCAATTTTTTAAAAACTAAACATTAAATTTTGAAAGATACTAAAATGAATAAAATTAAAGTTTTTCACGATAATATATTAAATAAAATAAAAACTAAATTTTAATTATAATTTTAAAAAAAATAAAATTAAGTATTAAAAAAAATTAAAATTATAATCTTAACATTATGGAACAATATAAGTTATAAACATTATGGTCCCCATTGCTGACACTACCCTTTGACCGGTCTAACTGCAATATTACCAACCTAGAGAAAGCCTGTCTTTATCCTGACACCTGCTATAGCCAAGCTCCAATGGCCATAATAGATTTTGGTGGGAGTGAGTGAGAAAATTTTTCGTCTAGTTCGAGTTGACGAGTCATATTTTACAATTTAAAGTTGATTTAAAATTATTTTGAATCGAATAAAATTTTTAAGTTTGTGCTCAAATTTAATTATCAATATTTATGATATCATTTTATGTTAATTTAAATAGTTTTCTATGATCATATAATATATATATATATATAATACATTTCTGTGTGATTTTTTATAAGAAAAATATAATATATATATATAGTTCTTTCATATGTGATATACATATATTATATAGAATTGAGAGACTCGACTAAAATTTAAAAAGTAATCCATTAATTACTAAAAATTTTGAGTTATTCGAGTTGTAAAATACAACTCGATTTGAACTTGAATTTTTTTTAATCGAGTTGAGTTTATGAAATTACAACTCGAAGTTATTTTAAGTCGAGTTTTTTCAAATCGAATCGAGTCTAAAAAATCAATTTTTCGAGATAAGTCGAATTTTGTTCACCCATAGATTTTGTTGCTTTATCTTGCATTAACTGATGCAGAACAATGTAATTACTGATAGATTACAGAAGTTTTAATGAACAAGAAAGAAGACAAATTACGGTACATTTATTTACTTGAATAACACTTGATTTCCCACACAAAAAAATCCCATGGAATACATGAGAGGTATGCTCATGGAGCATGGACGACGATTATTACATGACGGTTAGTGGTTCTTCCCCTTAGCAGTGGCAGATCCAAAAATAATTTGAAAGTGAGTACATATATGTTAACAATATAAATTTTTGAAAGGTTGAACATAAAAAATTTTAAGATATGTACTATCAATAAAATCGATAAAATATATGACTAATTTAAGAAAATTTAAATTTCAGAATGGGCACTGTCAATAAAATATGTGACTAATCGAAGAAAATTCGGATTTCAGAATGGACTCGTAAATAGATCCACCACTGCTTCTGAGAAACAAGTTTAGAAAAGATGGCTGCCAGTGATGAGGTTTGGGGTAAGTCCTCCATGTTGATCTCCTCGTTTTCTCTTCATGGATGGTTTCCAGTGTTACGTAGACGTTGAGCCCGTGCACGGCGATGAAAGGGGTCAGCACGACGACAGAGAAGGGGGTGAGAGATGGGATGGCAGCGGCGGTAGCCCTGGGAGTAGAGTTTTTTTTTGGAGAGTGGTGACATAGAAGATATCAGCCATGGGGGAAAGAAGGCTTTCTTTGTAAAGAATTATGGATGTAGGAATGAATGTCAGTTAATGTTGAACTCCATGCTTGATTTATATAAATGTAGATGATTATGACCCTTTGTTTCATATAATTACGTAAATGACATTTTAAAACTTATTTTATATAAAAAAATACATTTAATTTTTTTAATTAATATGAGATAAGTACATGTTCAGATGACACTCTCAACCATTTGATATTGAACATTCATGTTTTTAACATTCATGATGCTAATTGGGACCTCAAAGACTAATAACAAATCTTTTACTACTGATATCGTTTTAATTCATCAAATATTATTTTTATGAAGAGAAGTGGGAAGGATAGTCAAACATTGAATATGAGATATAATGTGAATTAAGATTAAAGTGACATAAGGTAGGGGTAAACAAAATTTAATTTTATTTGAAAAAGTATTTTTTTAATATCGAATTGTTTAAGTTATTCGAATCAACTTAAATTTTTAGTTAAGTTTTAAAATTGACTTCAATTTGGAATTTCAAAATTTGAATAACTAGAAATTAAAAAAATAAAATGGCATTATTTTAGTATTTAACCAAGTAATTTGATTGTTTTGTGATTTGATTCTTAATTTTCTAGTTTCTTCAATTTCTCATTCATCTTGAATTTAATTTTATCAAAATTTGAACTACATGCTCCTCAATCATAATATAGTATATATGCAACTTCAATTTATTTTTGACACCATGTTTTCTCTTTTTCAAATAAATCCCTTACCTTTACAAGATTTCTTTACTTCTTCAATTTCTCGTTTGTTTAAGTTCATTTTAACCAAATTTGAACCATATGTTCCTCTACCATTATAGAATAATATGCTAACTTCAATCTTTTGGGCAATTATTTTTAATTTTTCTATTTAGTCTCTCAACTTTACATTTTTTCAATTTGGTTATCGATTACTCTTCACAAATTCTTCCCATCAATTTCTTAACTCATTTATACCCTCATCAATATTTTTACCTCAAAATCTTTAACCTAATGTGACTCCACTTCAAATTTGACCAAATATAGTGAATTCTGGACATGGAGATATAGTAGCCATCGAAGGGAAGGATGATCCAAAGAACAATATTACAAGAGTTCAAGATTTCATATTTATGCATGCTAGATTAAGAACACTATAGTAACGCGTATTCAACACTATAGTAGCCATCTCAAATTTGATGTGACCATGCATGTGCTGGATAATGCTTGAACCCTATCAAACTTCTGGTTCAACAGGGGATCAAGGCCTACCGAGTTCAACCCCAACCATGAGAAATATAATGTACAACATAAAATTTACTAAAATGAAAGCCAAACTGAAGCGAGAGCAATAGCATATCAGAAAAAATATGAAGAATTTCAAAATCAACTTGAAGCTAAAAAGCATATTGCAGCAGAATCAAGCGAACAATTCTTCATCCTACGTGATTTCCTAGGTTAATGCTTTTATTCTAGTGAATAATGTTGAACTGCGTTACATGTTACTTGGATGTTGTAAACTTTAATTTATTCATATTTTTTTACTTAAGTAGAATCATAATTACATTTCAAGGTTGTTATTAGAAATTGTTACAAGTTAAATTTGAATAACACAAAATAGGGAAAATAACATTTTGAAAATCACTTGTGATTAGCGGTGTTTTAAGATGAAAAACACTACTAATGATATATAACTAGCAGCATGTGTGGAAAAACGCTGTTATATACATAATTATTAGTGGCATTAACGGTGTGAGTCTAAAACACCGCTAAATAACCTAACATATTCGGGTGTTTGCAATGAAAAATGCAGCCATATGTCATAAAAATTAGCGGTGTTTATATCCAAAATACCGTTAAAGAACCAACTTTTTTTGTAGCGTTTCTTAACGTAAACCCTACTAACACTTGCTATGTTGTTTAGCCGGCTCTTTTGTGGTTTTTTGTGCGCCTAGAATTTTAGTGGTTCTTTAAAACGTCACTATAGGAGTAAAAGAGGAGATGAAGTTGAAAAAGATAATGAAAGAGAGATTCCCTTCAACTTCATATGACAATTTCTATATATATCTTCTCTTAGGGTAATGATAGTTATTTATATGTTGGTAGGACGAGTGGATATGAAAATGAAACTTTGAAGATTTTATAAATAGAGGATTAACAGTAAAGATACGATTTTGAAAAGAATATGGAGAAATCACGATAAATTTCACACAACTTATTTATATCTGTTGATTGAATCTGAAAAATCGATTTAAGCCTAATATCAATGTTTGTGGAAAGTGGGAAACTCAATTTCAGTTGCAACTTGACTTCGAAATGTATTGTCACTTGTGGTAAAAACAAACAAATAAAACATGGATTCAAATAAAAGGATCTTAAGACATGGAAATAAAATACAACACCGATAGAAATTAATTTGATTTTGATACAACCACACAACTCTAGCATATGGCAAAGAAACTCATCACCTTCCATAAGTCAAATCAAAATCAAATAGCAGATGGCACAAGACTAGAAGGTGGCACGTTGAGCTCATAAAAGTGCAAATTTAAAGCCATTAATGATCCCAGCAAACCGCAAATCTACAAACGTTTATCTCTTTAGATCTTGTGTCTGCAACATCAAACGTCAGATAACGTTTGGGAATTAATACCAAATAGCAAGTGGCGGCACCAGTAGGTAATCTTTTCTTAATGAGAGAAAAAGACCACTGTTCTTATATAAACCTAAACCTCAGCGCTTTAGGTCTGCGTATCCGAAAACCAGGGTTCCTTCTTGGGGTTTACTTGTTCATCAAATCTCTTACAGACATGGCGTATTCTCGCATCCATAGGTTCATCACGGAGATTGCTCCGCCGCAGTTTGTTACCGTGATGAGGCAAAGACGGAGGACGGTGTTGGACACCATTAGTGAAGACGATAGAGACGGCAGCTACACCATACTTAGATTTCTGCGGCGGCTACCGCGGCTGTTAATTCTACTTCTTCATCTTCTTCAGCCGTGTCCACTGTGACGGCTCATTTCTTTAGTAGTTCTATGTATGTATGTAGAGACAGAAATTTTGATCAATAAAATTAAACATGTACCTTGAAAAATCAGCCCTTATGATTGTCGACACCATTTTTCGTCTGGGCGGGAAAAAAAGATACCGATTCGGGGTTTTCTCTTTGAAATATTTATCGAATGTGAGGAGTCGCCACCAATCATTTAAGATGCGATTGGGACACCATAAAACTGGGTGATTTTAATAAAACATTTTATTTTATCAAAATACCAAGTTTTGGGGTCTACGAAAATCCAGAAATTAGGTTCGGGAGTCGGTTACGCGTGGGGAAAGATTAGCACCCCACAAGCGCCCAAAAGTTGGTACCTTATTGATTACCTATGTTAAAATCAGAAATTTTGAGTTCGATCTTTATTTAACTTGAAAATCAATATGGATGCAGAGTTTGAAAATGATATTCGTTTATTGAGACCGATAGCATTCGCCCCCGAGCGTAAATGTGGGAGATCAACTATTGTGTCTAATAACCGAACATTGCCATTTTAGAAAACATGATGCATTTTTAAAAGGATGTCGACTTATTTAGGGAATTATCAGTAGTCACCCTAAGCATAATTGCGGAAGATATATTAATTACTTAATAAGTGAATAGTGCCTTAGATTTATAAAAACAATGTGATCAAGAAAAATTTATTTATCCTAATTATACTAAAAGTAAATTAAGGTTTTCTAACTTACGGTGACAAATTATGAAAATTAAAGAACATAGGGGCTTAAATATAAAAACGTAGGATCTAATATTAATCCTATTTGATTTTAATTATTGAGTCGAATAACCGAAATGGTCCTCGAGCTTTTAAGCGAGAGCCACTTCGAATTATCCCCTAAATTAAGAGACTAATTTGAAATCTAAGTTAAAATGGAGGCTCTATTTAACCTATTTAATTATGTCAATAAGAGTCTAATCTAAGTTCATGGACTAAAAGGGTCAAGGTCTAAAAACTGAGTTCTAAATGATTTAAAAGTTTGGGACCTAAATTAATGATTTCTAAAGTTAGGGGCTAATTAAAATAAATTAAAATTTAAAGCTTAATTCGAAATAAAATAAAATAACAATGACTAAAATGCAAGAAATAAAAGTTGGTAATTAAATCAGAAATAAACAGTGACCAAAATGCAAAAATTAAAATAACAGTAGCTAAATCAGAAAACTAACAGTGACTAAATTAAAATAAAACAAAACAGAATAATAAAATTGTAAAAAATTAGAAACGAAAGGTCTAGTGACCAAAATGTAAAACACGACAAAGTTTGGGGGACGAAAACAATGAATTTACCAAAAAATTAAAGCATGCATAACAGAAAGGGAAAATATCAATTTTGGTCCTTGAAGGGACCAAAATGTAAAAACACGACAAAGATGGAGGCACTTAAGATGCAGTTATACCATTACCATAGCTTATATACCACCCTTTAGACTTTTTTGTTAATTATCACCCAAAACACAAAAAAATGGGGGAGAGCTCTCCCAAACTCGAACCGGCCGGCTTGCACAGTCTCGATCTCCGACCATCGCATACGGGGGTCGAAAAACACTGAATCCTCCTCAAAACAACCCAAATCACTCCTACAACCGAAATCACTAGATCTACCCTACACCGAATCCTAGGCTAGAACTCCTTAAAAAGTCCCAAATATCCCCTAAAACCATTCGAACGGTTGGTTTCTTCACTCCGACTGCCGAGGAGACGAACCGACCCCCTATTAAGACATCTTACTCTTCTCTATTTTTTATACATGCAAACCTGCTATTTTTTTGGGTTATTTCGAGACTAAAGACAAAGAAAAACACACAATTACACATTTTTTATTTGTTTATTTCGAAAGAAAACAAAACTAAAGAATGAAAAAAGGGCCACACTTGCTTTTTATTTCATTTGAAAAAAATCGAGAGCCATAACCTCCTCTCTTACATTTTGATTCGGCTTTTATAGCCCTTTTACATATATTTACATAAAAATAATAACTTGTCGGTGTGATAATGCTCTTGTCTTTGCTTCTTATCCCTTATGGCAGTGTCAGTGGCAAAAATTGGCTCTGGCAGCAGCGGTGGCAGCAACAAGTTGCCTAGGGTTATGATGAAACCCTAGGTGAGTTAGGTCGGGTCAGATGGGGTCGCTAGGCTGGTTCGGGTCAGCTCTTGGGCACTGGGCTTGTAACAAGTCACTGGTGGGTTGGATTGGGTTTGTATGTGGGCCTCGAGTTATTAATTAAGGTGAGTTACATTTGGTTCAAGTTTGTAATATAATAATAATATAATAATAATAAAATATTAATATTATGGATGTTGAAAATGGTGATTACAGCTGCCCCTCTTTGCTCATTGTTGTGGAACGAGAATGAAGCAAAGATAAAGCACTATTTTCATCTTGGCCTCTTTATCATACTGCGAAATCTTCGCTGGGAATGTCAATTGTTCTTTTTCTATGAAATTGTCGAGTCATTGCTGCAAATTATGCCATCTTGATTCGTTTTCTTGGCTGAGTCTTCATCTTCAGTTCTTTAAGCTATGGGTTCTTCTCATCATGATTTTTCCACTGGAAATGTTGATCTCTTAAGTGATGCGTTGTGATTCAACTCCATATGTGATGAATCGAGTACCAGAAATGTTGAAAACATCCTACAAAGGTCTTATGGATGGCCCAAAGGTCTTATCATTTGTTCGAAAGTCTAAATGGCCCGAAGGATTTACGCATCATGCTCGAAAGACTTACTAATGGCCCGAAGGACTTACTCAAGAAACCCTTGAAAATCAAGCTTAGTTTCTTAGTTGTCATTCAAGGAACCCCTACATATCAAGTTGGTCCCTCGAGTGAGGTGGAACTGATTCAACTCCATATGTGATAAATGAGTATCAGAAATATTGAAAACATCATGCCGATGGTCTTATGGATGGCCCGAAGTTCTTATTATCTTGCTCGAAAGTCTTATATATGGCCCGAAAGACTTACACATCATGCTCGAAAGACTTACTGATGGCTCGAAGGACTTACTCATCAAGAAACCCTTGAAGATCAAACCTAGTTTCTTAGATGTTATCAAAGAACCCCTACATATCACGTTGGTCCCTTGAGTGAGGTGTTGCTGATTCAACTCCATATGTGATGAATCGAGTATCGAAAATGTTGAAAACATCTTGTCCAAAGGTTTTATGGATGGCCTAAAGGACTTTCATCTTACTTCGAAAGATTATAGATGACCCGAATGATTTAAGCATCATACTGGAAAGACTTACTGATGGCCCGAAGGACTTTCTCATCAAGAAACCCTTGAAAATCAAGCTACGTTTCTTAGTTGTCATCAAAGGACCTCTACATATCACGTTGGTCCCTTGAGCTTAGTTTCTTATAAAAATTCATTGAAATCGTCATAAAGAAACCCCTGAAAATCAGGCTTAGTTTCTTAGTTGTCATCAAGAAACCCTACATACGTGGTCATTCGATCTTAGTTCTTATAAAAATTCATTGAAAATCGTCATAAAAACCTAAAACTCAGGCTTAGTTTCTTTAAAAAATCTTTTGAAAATATCATGTTGTTTGGGTAACGCCCTATATCAAATTAATGATTTTTCTTGAATTGGGCTCTCAATTCTTGAGGTTCTGCCAATCAGAATATAATTCCCTTCATTCAAGGCTTGAATTCTGTCTTTTCTTCTATTTTGTTTTCCAAAAATCTGTAAAGATATGCTTTGATGCATGTGAATGCAATGTATATGTATCTAAATGTAATGCATGACTTTCTTGTATGTGGAAATGTTTATTAATAACCCTGTTTTGACTTCCAAATAAAGATCTCGGTCTTCCTTCACTTGATCACTCTTGTATGGAGTCTGCCCCAACATCAGCATGGTCAAACTAATCATCTGAAACAATCATGTCCCTCATATATTCTATCTTTTGTCTTGCTTCTTCAACATGATTCAGAAGAAGTGCTTCCTCACTTGAATTATTGTTGTGATTAGGTAGATGACTGGGCACTTACACATCTTTGACTTGACCTTCTGATCAGAATTGTTTTTGAGTCATTTGACAACTGTAGCGTGAATGGTTCAATTCAAGATGAGCTCTTTTTGTTTTCATTCTACCCTTGGCACTCCAAGCGACGGGGTCATTCATCATGTCTGTTTGATTCGAATTTGTTATCTTAACGCTATCTGGCTTAGGTAATGCCCATTATAGGTACTCATGGCTCTCTTGTGTCAAAATCTTAATCTCGAATGATCTCTCTCTTGTATCGCTAATCAGTAATTTTAACGAATAGCTTGAAGGCTTCTCTTCACGATGCCACAACCAGATAGACACTTAAGAAGTGATCATAACTGTCTTTCATCTTGCTATGAGCTGTGATATGTGCCACCTTCAACTAAGGCGATCATCTTCTTCTGACAGTGTCACAATGAAGTGTTAGCAGTTCTGTCATCTAGTCTTTATGATCTCGGATTGTCTGCTTTTAAGAAATACTTTATTATTCTGGCATCGTTTGTTTTTTTTCTCTGGTAGAGGCAAAATGAGTCTTACCAGCTTCAAGGACATTCTTCACTTGAGATTGTCCTGTTTGAAATGTTTTTTCCTTTTTTTATGAAAAAATGTTGAATAAAATTCAAAATTATTGTCATTTCAGCTCACAATCAAAACAAATTGTAAAACAAGAGTTCATTGAATATTAAATAAGTCAAATTTTCTTTTAATCATTCAAAAATTATATACATTTGAAAAGTGTAAAGATTAATGCTGATATAAAAGCTAACTTGGGAATGTAATGTGTTTCCGATTAATCTGGGGAAGTAATGTGTTTCAGGTTGGCTTCTTGCGTCCTTGATTCTGGCGTTTTATTGATCTGATAAGGCAACCATTATTTTCTCTTTTGGGAATGTTCACTAGTTCTCAGCCCTCGTAAGCGCTTTTTGGTTGTGTAGTGTTGTATCAAAATGATGTATAAGATCGTCCTTCTGTGCAGTGGTTAACAATCTTCGTGCTCAAGCTGCTTTTTTAGGTTTTCAACTCGAATTCTCTTTTGGTTTCAAGACGTCATCTAAAATTATACATCTTGAACCCTCTTTTTATTATTTTTCCCTATCATACATTAAAATTTTTAGAAAAGTAATTTTTTTCAAGTAAAATTAACCCTGAGGGGCGTAATGAAATCTAAAGATAGTTTATCCACTTAGAAATCCATGTATGATTAGAAGAGACTTTTCAGGTACGTAACGTATGCCAGGGTTCACGGTTATGAAAGAAATGGATAAATAGGCCCAAATAAGTGTTTAAGGGTTACTGAACCAAAGATCAATTCATTCTGCTGTCTTCAATCTTGTCTTGCCTGACTTGAATCTACTCGTGAGTTTTTTTATTTTATTTTGGTGTTCTCTGATCTTCCGGCGAATTGATTCTAGATCTTTGAACAGCTCGTCTTAAAGTATTTGATTGGTTTTATTTCTTCTTTCTTTCTTTCTTTCTTTTCTTTTCTCTATCTTTTTTCTTTTTTTCTTTTTTTCTGTTTTTTTTCTTTATTTTATATTTTATGTCTTTTTTTGCTATATCTTTTCTTCTTTCTCTCTGTATCGTCAACACGATTTGATCTTTGAGCGCTTGTATTTGGTCCACCTTGCGGTATGTCGTTATTTCTCATTTCATCATGACTTGTTCTGTGGCGAAATCTAGATTGGCAATCTTCACTCATGCGAGTAGATGTCCTTCACTTTTGCCCCCAGTGTGGAGGGTGATCCTTGGTTAGGGTTGAATAAGAAAAAACAATATTATAGGGTCAAAAGGGAAAACAAGGGATATATATATATACACACACATATTTTTGAAATGATAAATGAAACAAAGTCGTTCATCATCTCATACATGCAAGTCTTAGTAAAGAGGTACCCCAGGGGGACGAGTTTTTAGAATTAACCTTATTTACATGAAAACAATGTAATTAATGCATAATAGAATTATTTCAATGATTCTCTTTATTTCTTCTTCTTCTATTTGCTCCCAGTATGCCCTAGTTATTTATATTCTCAAAACTTGATCCGCAACACTCCATCTTGTCTTTCTTGCAAGAAAGGTTCTCGTCATACCCCCAGGATTTATTGAGGTTGGGAAATGAATGTTGGTTCTGTGTCTAGGAAAGGAAATGTGCGACTTTAAAGTCGTAATTCTGAAAAGAGGTAATGCTATGGAAAGGTTATTTCTGTCTAGGAAGGTAAAAATACAGGGTTTGGTGCCTCGAGCGGATAAAAGAATGACTTTATTGTTTCGAAGGGAAGTGATTTCAAGGTTAGTCCTTTGGTAGTAACATAGTTCTTTTGGGTAAGGAAACATGCAATGGTTCTTTCAGCTTTGGATGGGGTGTGGAAGGTCTAATCTTGCCATTTGTTAAAGACCCATAATTAATGAAGTAGTAAAACCTTTAATTTATTTGATATTCAAAGAATTACAAGATTAAAACTTGATTATTTGTTCATGACCTTGGAAAACGACATAAGTTTCTTTAAAAACCTTAACAAAAAGTGAGAATAAGGACAAAAACAAGTTCAAACAAGATGCTGCAAATGACATAAAATTTCATGATGGATGAAATGATTTCTGCATAATTAGGATGCCCCATTACTTATATGATGCAGTGGCATTTGATTCAATCAGATATTACATACTGTGCTCTGATGCCCTATTTCAATTCGTCATTCATTGTTCAACCAACTCTTGAGTTAACGTTCCATTATTGACGAGCATCTATATTTCTTTCATCAATGGACCATAACTCCCTGTAGAATTCCCAGTGCCCCCATGTGGAAATCACAAACACTGTCTTCGTCATAAATATGACCAGAAGGGTTCAACATTACTTTCATCGGTCTCGGAGTGATATGTTGACTTTTAACAAGATGTCAGAATAATTCTGATATGGATGTTTGAAACACCTCCAACGCTTTTCTAACTCAAGGAATCTTCTTTGGTCGATCTGAGTGATTAGTTGTTCTTCCTCATTTACGGCTGTGGGGCTTTATACGTGACATTTATTTACCTCACTATCTTTTGATTTTTTTTAGTAGTTGATCTTTCGGAGGCAATCTTTAAATTCCCCTTGGTAATTAAATACTCGTTCCTACTTGACACAAGATTTTCAAAATCATTCGTTGAATCTGTAAGCAACAACTCAAAGAAATAATCCGGAAGGGTGCTATGAAACATACATGACATTTCCTTTTTTAGATCAGATGATGTACTTGAGCTGCCATGCTTCTTCATCTCAGTGCGTATTCTCTAAAGCCTTTAGTAGCTTTCATCTTCAATTTATGGAGATCTTGATTATTTTGACATATTTGTATTAATCCAAGAAAGCATTGGCCAAATCGATCCATGACTTAGTTTTCTCTCTGCTCAAGCGGTTACACCACACCATTGCTGGTCCAGTAAGACTGTCGTGGAAGCAATGAATCATCAAATCATTGTCATTGAAATACCTCTCCATATTTCTGGAGAACATCTTCAAATATATTAAAGGGCAACTGGTACCATTATACTTTTCAAAATCAGATACCCTAAACTCATAGAGAATAACCAAGGTGGGGACTAAGTTTATCTCTCTCGCGTCTAAGTTTTCACGGGATGCCTCACTAGCTTTTATTACCTCAATCGACCCTTCTAATGCTTAATTTTTCCTTTGACATGCTCAGTGACCGTGTGATCTTTCCCTTATCCCAACAGGATTTCCCAGGGTGGTCAACCAACCTTGATGTTGCAATTTGTTGACGTCTTTCAGCAGACACATTTTATCGATTAATAACCAATGTAGCCAGTACTCCAATCATCTGACCCAATACTTCTTCTTGAGAGATTAAGGCTTAACTCATCATTCTCTGTTGCAGCATGGCCATTTGACATCGTATTTGATCTCGTAACTCTCCTTAGGACTTCTCTATTTCTTCTAACCTCTTATCCATCGAGAGTGGAAGAGAAATATAAATGGGTGATCTTGGTATTATTGTCATGTAACCTTTTAAAAATTAATCTGATGATTTTTTATATTAGAAATGTATAAAAATTAAATTAAAATAAATGCAATGCATATAAAAGAAAGGTGTCAATCCAGAGTAACCATCTTAAAATGATTTTCATTGATCACAAAAGGTTTCAGTACATCGAATAACCAAGCTACAGATAATGAATAGCTTTAGCTCCTAATTTTTCTATGTCATTTAGGAGCCAAGTTATCTTCTAGGTATGGTATGGTGCTGAGCCATCAATATGCGTCAAATCCCTTGCAAATACAGCTAAGTTGACCAACTTGTGAGCGACGTTGCTTTCTTGAGTAATCGCCTCATTCATTGAGTTGTCTTTTTTCTCCAGTTTACATTTCAACTCTTGAAACTGTAGGCGATATTGGCCATTTTCTTTCTTAAAAGATTCGACATGGTCATAAAGTTCTCGTGCAAAGTTCTTACAGTCAACTATCAACTCAGTCAATGTTTTATTTTCAGCTTTACTAGCTTCTAGCTTGGTTTATGAGTCGATGAAAGCGATTGTCCACAATTTATTCTTCTTTTGCTAAAGCCCCAAATTTTGTAAGGCTGCCCTACGTTTGCCTTCTTCAATATGCAGATCTCAAAAGTACTTCTTAGCCCATCCTTCATGCATTTTGCAATTCTTTTCCATCGTTTAACATCATTCTTCAATTTAGAGGCCTCTTTTTCCCATTCCTCCGGGTATTGCCTAAACCCATACTTTGGAAGGCTTGATTGATTTTGTAAAAACCATCTTTCACGGCTTCTAATTCTTTGTTCATAATGTCTTTTTCGCTCTGCAACTGATGTATTTGAGCTTCTTATTTCAGCAAATGCTCTTTAATTTCGTTATTCTCACTGATGTTTTTTTCCTTGGACTCCATTGGCTTCACTTTAACTAGATGTTCGGCTTCTAATTCTTTGTTCATAATGTCTTTTTCACTCTGCAGCTGATGTATTTGAGCTTCGTATTTCAGCAAATGCTCTTTAATTTGGTTATTCTCACTGATGCTTTTGTCCTTGGACTCCATTGGCTTCACTTTAACTAGATGTTTGGTTATTGAACTAGGATGACCTTTCTTCTCGAATTCCAATATACCATGCTCTATCAGACAATAAACTCAACACTTGAAGGCAACACAGGTAACGATATAATGTCCTTGAGCTCCTACGTGATATTTACAGTTGGCATTGGCATTGTACCAGTCTAGATACGGAAGTTGCATAGGTTTCACATACTGCGAGGTCACTTCTCATGCTTATAGCAACTTACTGTACAAATCTCCATATGCGATAGAAACAATATCAAAGTCAGGTTCACTCTCTCCTACCTCTCGGTCATTCATGAGGCACGTCTCCCGTTTGAAGTGATTATGTGTTTTATCTTCCTCTATCTTTCCTTGAAATTTAACAGTTGTCACTATTTCTTTTGTACCTCCTGATAACTTGTTGATGAGGGCAATAATTGCACAAGGCTCCTTAAGTTTGCTTGGGTCACTTTGTTCACAAGTAGCATCTTGTGTTACAGTTTTATTTTGTCGAGTTCTTTCTCTTTTTGCGCAGAAACCTCTTTTCCTTTGACTAACATAGTTATTTTATCTATCATCTTGGACATTTGTTCCCTCATTTTCTGCAATTCTCTTTGTTATTCATCATACATACGATCTTTGGACGTATAACTCCCTACTTTTATCGGAACTTCTTTCGAATGCCATTTCTTGGCTGTATTGCGGTTTACCTGATTATGAAACCCCTTGTCCATGATAAAAACCTTTTAATTGGTGACTACTCGGAATTGACACCCTTTTGTGTATGTTATGACCATATGATACAAGAAAGAGAAAGGCAAAAAGAAAACAAGTTAAGACGTATAAAAACAAGTAAGGTATAAAGGTAAATGCAAAAGTAAGAAATGCAAATGCGGATGCAAATGCAATGAAGGGACTGGTCCCAAAATAACTGTTCTTATAATAATTCTCAAAAAACTGACAATGTCTCGGTACACTAGGAAAGTGAAGATCTGGTCCATCTGTAAGTCGCCTAGCTCCTGCGAGCATCATGGCACTGCATCATCTTCAAATCTTCTACTTCATCTCCTACTTCTAGAAATCTTTCGAGCTGGTTCACGATCTTCAACTATTGGTTTCGGCGTTGAATCATCTCGAGTCCGACTTGTTACCTCAGCAGACAAATGTTTGGATCGTCTCCTTAGAAGATAGACTCCCTCTAGCTCCTACTTTATCTCTTACTTCCAGAAATCTTTCGAGCTGGTTCGTGATCTTCAACTGTTGGCTTCAGTATTGAATCATCTCGAGTTCAACTTGTTACCTTAGCAGGTGAATGTCTGGCTTGTCTCTTTAGTAGGTAGACTCTCTCTTGAGCTTCTCGATCTTCGTGGATCATCTTCGAAATCCTACCGATCCCAACGAAAGGCATTACCACGGGCATTTTTTTCAAGAACCTTCTAAATGATAAGTAATTTAGGGATCAATACCTTTGAATGGTATGTCATGTTCATGCAAAATTGCAATAAGAGCAGACAAAAGGAAATCAATGTTAGAAGAAACATGAAAAAAAGAATCAAGTTAGTTGAAATGATTAGTCCAAGAAATGTAATCTGAGAAATATAATTAATTATGACTCAAAGCTGAGACTAAAAAATAAAGCATACAAAGAAAATTAATAATCCTAACCACATGCATTCTAGCTCTCATAGGTTGTCCACATAGCTCTAGCGGGGTCAATTTACTAAATTCTCTATATGAGGTTGGTTCTAGCAACGGGTTCCCAAGCCATTTTACAACGTGCTATGGTTGACCCTGATTCTAGCCCATTACAGACTTCCGAATCGGGTTCGGCTCAAGGGATCACACCACTAAAAGCGTACCTCGGATCTGATATCCAGATAGGCAACTTAGGATGCTCTCAAGAGATACTTTATCAGACCCACACAAGGAAGCCCAATGCTCCTCGTGAGGTGTGACGTTTCTCCCTACTTAGGTAAACCTGTTTGAGCTCAATTTAAAGCTATGATATGCAACAATCTTAAATAATTTCACGAAAGTGTAAGCATTAATCAGAGAGAAAATCTATTTTTTCTTTTGAAAATACATAATAAACTGTAAATTAAATAAGACCGAACTCGTAATTTCCAAAATAATAAATATATGGTAACCACTCGTGGCTCGATTCTCAAGTTGTTTTTTAAAAAAACAAAAGTCCCCAGTGGAGTCACCAAGCTGTCAACATCATTTTTCGCCCAGCCGGGGAAAGACCTATACTGACTCGGGGGTTTTTTCTTTGAAAATATTTATCGAAATGTGAGGAGTTGCCACCAATCATTTAAGGTGCGATTGGTACACCATAAAAACTGAGTGATTTTAATAAAACATTTTATTTTCATCTAAATACCGAGTTTTGGAGTCTGCGAAAAACCATAAATCAGATTCGGGAGTCAATTACACGTGGGGAATGATTAACACCCCCACAAGCGCCCAAAAATTGGTACCTAGTTGTTCACCCTATATTTAAAATCGAATATTTTGAGTTCGATCTTTATTTAACTTGAAAATCATTATGGATGCAAAGTTTGAAATGGGTATTCGTTTATTGAGACCGGTATACGGGAGATAAGCTATTGTGCTAAATAACCGAATATTGCCTAATTTTTAGAAAACATGACGCGGGTTTTAAAAGGATGTCGACTTATTTAGGGAATTACCAGTAGTCACCCCCTGAGCATGATTACGGGAGATATACTATTAATTCCTTAATAAGTGAACATTGCCTTAGATTTATAAAAACAATGCGATCGAGCAAAATTTTATTTATTCTGATTATACTAAAAGTAAATTAAGGCGTTTTCTAACTTACGGTGACAATTATGAAAATTAAAGAACCTAGGGACTTAAATCTAAAAACGTAGGCTCTAATATTAATCCTATTTGATTTTAATTAATTATTGAGTCGAATAACCGAAATGGTCCCTTGAGCTTTTAAGCGATAGCCACTCCGAATTATCCCCTAAATTAAAAACTAATTGAAATCTAAGTTAAAATGGAGGCTCTATTTAACCTTTTTAATTATGTCAATATTAAGACTCTAATATAAGTTTAGGGACTAAAATGGTTAAGGTCTAAAATACTGAGTTGTAAAAGATTTAAAAGTTTGGGACCTAAATTAATGATTTCTAAAGATAGGGACTAATTAAAATAAATTAAAATTTAAAGATTAATTCGAAATAAAATAAAATAACAATGACTAAAATGCAAGAAAATAAAAGTTAGTAATTAAATGAGAAATAAATAGTGACCAAAATGCAAAAATTAAAATAACAGTGGCTAAATCAAAAACTAACAGTGACTAAATTAAAATAAAACAAAACAGAATAATAAAATTGCAATAAATTAGAAACGAAAGGTCTAGTGACAAAAATGTAAAACACGGTAAAGTTTGGGGGACTAAAACAATGAATTTACCAAAAAATTAAATCATGCATAGTAGAAAGGGAAAATATCAATTTTGGTCTCTAAAGGGACCATCTAAAGGGACCAAAATAAAAAACATGACAAAGATAGAGGCACTTAAGATGCAATTATACCATTGCTATAGATTATATATACCACCCTTTAGACTTTTTTGTTTCATTTTCACCCAAACACACAAAAACAAATCGAGTGCTCTCCCAAACCCCTCGGTCGGCCCCCTGCCGACCGCCCTGTATAGCCCCCGGTCTCTAGCCGCCGCACACGATGGCTGGAAAACACCGAATCCTCCCTAAAACAACCTAAATCACTAGATCTACCTCCCTACACCCGAATCCTAGGCTAGAACCCCTTAAAAGTCCCTAAATATCCCCTAAAACCATTCGAACGATTGGGCTTCCCTTCTCTCTGGCTGTCGAGGAGACGAACCGACACCCCCTGATAAGACATCTTTCTCTTCTCTTTTTTTAATACATGCAAACCTACTGTTTTTTTTTATTTCGAGACTAAGACAAAGAAAAACACACTGTTACACATTTTTTTATTTGTTATTTACTCTTATTTCGAAAGATAACAAAACTAAAGAAGGAAAAAAGGGCCACCTTTGCTTTTTATTTCGTATGGAAAAAAAACCGAGAGCCAGAACCTCCTCTTTTTACATTTTGATTCAGCTTTTATAACCTCTTTTACATAGATTTACATAAAAACTAATAGCAACTTGTTGGTGTGATGATGCTCCTATCTTTGCTTCTTATCCTTTATGACAGTGTCAGTGGCAGAAACTGGCTCTGGTGGTAGCGACGACAGCAGCAAGTTGCCTAGGGTTATGATGAAACCTAGGTGAGTTGGGTCGGGTCGGATCCGGGTCGTTGGGTTGGTTCGGGTCAGCTCTTGGGCATTGGGCTTGTAACGGGTCACTGGTGGCCTGCTGGATTGGGTCGGTTGGCTGGGTTTTGTATGTGGGCCTCAGGTTTTTGATTGGGGTAAGTTGCATTTGGTTTAATAATATAAATGATTAACATTTTACTTTTCTAAATTTGGTGACTAAAAAGAAAAAAAACACATATGAAACAAAATTTAATATCTCGATAGTTAGTTACCTATTAATTTTTACGGTAAATTAAGTATTTAATCATTCATTATTCTTGAGATTTTGTTTTGGGCTTTGATTATCTAACTATTTTTTAAAAAATTATATCTAAATTTTTGTTTTGGTCATCCGCTTTTAAAATAAATAAAACTGTTTACATGATTTTTTTCATTGATGATGTGGCACTATCTTATGGTGACACATCGACATCACCATTAATTTTCGAACAATGGATGATCAAAACTTAATGTTATATATGATTTTAAAGAAAAGGAAGGATGATCAAAACGAAACCGTAAGAATAGATGATGACTAAATACTCAATTTACCATAATTTTTAATAAGCCATACAAAGAAGCGAGGCCTAGGAGGCCCAAATCTTAGAAAACCGCTGGCCCATCTTCACCGCTGAAGCAGAAAACTAATAGTGTTACGGCCTCGAAAGTACATATACACGGCTACAAAATGGAGCTGACAATGTCAAACAAAGAAGTCGGGTTTCAAATTCGAACGAGTTTCGTTCGACTCAGTTGGTATTGGGTTCGAGAGTAGCACTGCGAGAAGGCGCTGGTGCTGCAATGAGAGAAGAGGTCAATAGCTCTGGTCGAACCATGGATCCCACTCCTGCTGCGAGGTACCAACTCTTGCTACTCTCTCCCTTTACTTGCTTTTTCGATCTCAATTCTCTTAAGTTAGGGTGTCCCCTATTTTTGGTGAATGTTACTTTTTTTTAATGTTTCCCGACGTGATTGTTCGGGTTAGAGCTAGGTTTTTTTTGGCTGTTTTTACCAGCTGTGAAAAGCGGGGTGAGAAGAAGATTGGGAATTACAGATTGGGTTATTTTAATTTTGGAAGGAAAATGGTTGTGAGTTTATTAGAGGAAGGTTTCATGTTGCTGCGAAGTTAAAAAAACAAGTCATAAGTTTTGGGTTTTGTCTAGAGATCCTAAATTTGAGCTTTGGCGCACATTTGGTTGAATCCAAATAAGGAAAAAAGGAAAATTGAAATCATTAAATTTAGCTCTGTTTTCATTTCTCTGCCCGAAAAGAAGAAGAAGAAGAAGGAAGCTTTTGCCTTTGGAAATCTTAACTAGGTCACTTGGTTAATGTATGTATTCTTATACACTTAATCACGGCTTCCTAAGGAAGTGATGATGATGTATAAAAATAATATATTTCATCTTTCTATGGTTGTTTTCCAATCTGCTAAGTCATTATTTATGCTATTTTGGGATTATTTTATTGGTAGAGGATGGAAACTGGATCTACGTAACTACCTGTCATTTCATTAGCAGGAAAGTTTTTCTTACTGTTAAAGAACCAACCTACAAGGAATATGTTAACTTTCTCTGGGGCTAGACTACCAAAGTGCCTTATACCATTTTGGGCGAGGCACATTTGATCAACCCCACGCTCGTGCCCACCTTGACAATGGATTTTTGTAAGGCGATAGGCACAAAAAAGCCCTCCTAAATTGAAGTTTTCTTTAGTTTATTTTTTTATTGATTGTATCTTTATTAGTATACAAAATAATTGATGGTTTCAACTCTCTACTTTCAATGGTAGAGTATTCCACAATAGAAAGAAGAAAACCGTGCATACTGACCAACTTGAGAAATAGTCCTCTCTTTATATCACATTAAGAATTATGAAGAAAGAAAAAATGACACTTCTTGCTCTTTATCAGTTCTGCTGGGGCATCCTCACCAGCTGTTCAAGCAAATCTTGGCAGTGTAGATTGGTCTGGTCCTGGTCAAAATTCCAAAGCAGCTTCTCAGTCTTGTGTTGGATCGCAAGCTCCACGGGTTTCACTCAGTACTAGTGCTGGTGGCTCTGCCCTTGGATCATCAAGAACTTCATGTCGACCATGGGAAAGAGGGGATCTTCTCAGGCGTTTGGCTACATTTAAGCCTATGAATTGGTTGGGGAAACCTAAGGTACGCAATTGACCAGCTGCTGAATCTCCTTGGTAGAAATTTATCCCTGTAGAGTTTGCATGTTGTGTGACATGGCCCCCTCCCCTCTTTATGTATTGATCTTTGATATTCATCACAGTTGGGTAGTCTACCTATCACAAAGGACAGCATGGATACACCTTGTCATTTAATCTTCTAAGTTTCTCCTTGGTGGTAAAATGCTTGCATATTCATTGAGTCCAGCGCTTAAATGGTTAGCCTAAAATCATTTTCAAATGTGTGATTAGCTGCTGTAAAAATCATTGGCTTGTGCTTATTTACGCGCTGGACAAATTGGTGAGCTTAATCTGATCTCAAGACAAATTGCTCTTTTTTCAAAATAATTGTAGGTTGCCAGATCATTGGCTTGTGCTCAGAGAGGTTGGATAAATATAGATGTTGATAAAATTGAATGTGAAACTTGTGGGGCATGCCTGCATTTTGCATCCTCTCCATCCTGGCTGCTTCTGAAGGTTAGCTACTGTAATTCGACTATTTCCTTTCCTTTACTTGCAGCTTCCCGGGATATATAATCATTGTAGTAATATCATCACAAATATCAAACTTTTCTACGTAATGATGCTTTGGGAAGTGCTTAATTATATATAAGAAAAGACGAGCAACATTGTAATTGACATATACACAAATCATTTAATTTCCCGCACAATTATTTTCTATTAATTGTGCTTATAGTAAACTTTAGTTCTTTGCCTGTCTAAGGAATATGAGAGAAAAATAAATTACAAGAAACCTTTGTGCTTTCTTTTCTGTATATGTTTCTAAGTGATTGATTCTAAATACTTTCTTTTGCTCATTCATTTTTATTACATCAGTGAGGGAATTGATGAAGTGAACCATTTGTGTTTGTTTGATTTCTAATTGGTGTTGCATTAGCTTTTACTTATAGTGGTATGGCAGAAGCTGTAACAGTTGTTTTGGTTTAGGTAACTGAACTGTTTTGGGTGGTTTGGCTGTCTGAACTTGAAGTTAATATTATTGATTATGTTTCATCTACTTGTGTATGTGTTGGTTGGGGGGGGGGGAGGGGTCTTGCAGTACATTTCTAAAGGTACAATATGTTTTGGTCTCTTTTCTTCCTTCTCTCTAATAGTATTGATCTCTCTCTCGCGTGCGTTTGAAGTTGAGGATGCTGGTGAGGCCTTTTCCAAGCAGCTGGATGTTGGTCACAAAGTTGCTTGTCCTTGGAGAGGAAACAGCTGTCCAGAAAGTTTGGTCCAATTCCCTCCAACACCCCAGTCTGCACTAATTGCTGGATACAAGGATAGATGTGATGTACATATGCAGTTTCAGTCTCTTCCTGTAATTGCTGCATCTGCAATGGAGCATATGCGAGCTTCTCGGGGTCCACAGGTTGATCGCCTTCTATCCCTGTTGCAGAATTGTATGGCGGAGTTCGAATCCAGATCAGAGAGTGTACCAGAACTTGATATTACTCGAGATGGTGCATTTTGTCTGTACTCTCATGTAAGATATTTTAATGTGTTTTTATATGCTGGTAATTGGCACTGTTACTGTGTTCTTATGTGCTTTACCATGTAACAGTCTCAAAAGCTCATAAGCTTGTGTGGATGGGAGCCAAGATGGCTTCTAAATGTTCAAGACTGTGAAGAACATTCTGCTCAATCGGCTAGAAATGGGTGCTCATTTGCTGCTAGCAGAGCTCAAGTCCCTCTTTCACAGGATCCTGGACCAAGCAAAAATGCTCTTGCTTCTTCAGCCAAGGACACTGGGAAAAAGAAATTATTAGTCGTGGAGTCTAGATCTTCGTTCAGGTTGCCCTTGTTAGACTGTAGCTTATGTGGTGCTACTGTCAGGATATTGGATTTTTTAACTGTTCCTCGACCTGCTCATGTTGCTTCTAACAACATTGATATCCCTGATACAAGCAAGAAAATGGGATTGACACGTGGACTTAGTGCAGCCAGTGGAATTAGTGGTTGGGGTGCTGCTGATGATCCAGAGAAAGAACCAACTGAAGACCGTGATGAAGTAGGAACAACTGATGAGAGAAAATTGGAGCCAAAAACAAATGTTGATTTGAATCTTACAATGGCAGGGGGTCCGTCTTTCAATATGTTGGGTAGAACCACACCGTCCATAAATATGAATGACGCAGACATGGATCAGGATCTAATAACTGGGCAACCATCAGGTAGCGAGGTTGGTGATCGAGCAGCTTCTTATGAATCAAGGGGTCCCAGTCCTCGCAAGCGAAGCTTGGAAATAGGTACCAGTTCATATGATAGGCCACAGTTACGCCCACAACAGACTGATAGTATTGAAGAAACTGTCACTGACCGTGATGGTGACAAATTCAATGATTGCAGACAATATTCTGCCGGGCCTTCAAAACGTGCTCGTGATTTAGATGTTTTTGATACTTTCTGCTCACCATATCCAAGAGATTCCTCTGATGCAGGCCCAAGCCATTCAGTGGATTTTGAAACTTATGGCGATGGTAGCAATAGAGCTGCTCTGTTTAAGCAAGGAAGTAACCAGATTACTGAAATCCCATCAGCCAGAGATTCAATGCGTGCGTCCTCTGTCATTGCAATGGATACTTTGTGTCACAGTGCTGATGGTGACTCTATGGAAAGTGTCGAAAATTATCGTGGAGATGTTGATGATATTCATTTTCCCTCTTCTAGTACTTATGGCCACATTGACATGAATGAAACGTCAGAGTTGAATTATAGTAATCAAGCTCAGCAGAGTATTTGTTTCCAACCAGCCGCTGAAGAAGTTCCAGGTGAAATGGGCATCAGTAGTACAAATGACAGTGAGGAAATTTTCAATGCTGAAACTGTGACAGCACAGGCTAGGGATGGGTTTAGTTTTGGTATTAGTGGGGGGAGTGTTGGTATGTGTGCCAGCCATGAAGCTGAAATTCATGGAGCAGATGTCTCTGTTCATAGAACAGATAGTGTAGTTGGTGATGTAGAACCCAGAATGGAAGATGCTGAAAATCTGGGTCAAACCGGTGAATCTGCTCCAGATACTGGGTTGATGGATGAGGTCGTTCCTGGTGGAATAAATAGGGAGGATCCTCATGGTGATAGCCAGGAAATGTTGTCTCGCTCCTTGGGAAGGGATGATAGTGGTTCAAAAGTTGATGGTTCTACCAAGGCAGAGTCTGTTGAAAGTGGTGAAAAGATAAGCCAAAGCTGCAGATTAGTCCCAGATAACAGTGCTCATCCTTCTCTTTCCTGCAATGCTAATATGTACTCTGGTAATGGAACACCCAAGAAAGAGACAAAAGATGCTGGAAAATCTTCCATAAACAATTGTCCAGAGCTAGAGTCGGATTATGCTATTGCAAATGGAATAGGTAAACTCTATGTGCATTAACTGGTATATCCAAGCCATAAAACTTGCATGGATCTACTTCTAAGGCTCTTTGTTGCTGAGGTATGATGTAATTTTTCTTCAGATTAAATTAGGTTTCATGGTAACCCCTGTAGTTTGCTTCTCAATTTCTTTCACTCTGCTGCTGAATCAGTGAGAATGAGCTATTCTCGGGAACATAACAATTTGTCTTCTGGGCTGGAATTGATTAAAATTTTCTGGATCATGTACTTATTTCTATTGTTTGCTAGATCTATATTCAACATTTAGCACTTCACCCTATGTGCATGGAAATGTGCGCCAATTCAATTCTAATTGATGTTACATTTTCTGTTTAGTCATATCCAACTTTTTGTTTGTATCGAAGTTCATGTTTCACTCAACTGTATGACATTTTGAAGGTGTTTTCAATGAAGCTGGTTCTCATTTTCCATTTCTCCTTTTTTCTCTACCGGATGCCTTATGAAGACTATTTGTGTTTTAGGCCTACCAAAAGGAGAAAGCAATTATGAAGCAGTAGAATTTGATCCAATTATTCATCACAACCAATTCTGCCCCTGGGTGAATGGAACAGTTGCTGCTGCTGGCTGTAGTAGCACCAGTGGTGATGTTGTTGCAATTTGTGGATGGCAGCTGACCTTGGATGCCCTGTGGTCACAGGGGCAATTTCCTGCGCAGACAGTACAATCTGAGTCAGCAGCATCGTTGTATAAGGTTTGTTGTCTTGATAATGAAATATGGTGGATATGGGCCCATAGGCTACTACAGTTGTCTCTTCATTTCCTCAACTATTGCCAATTTTCTTGCAGGATGAACACCAAACTCTTGGTAAAAGGCTCCATCGACGGCGTCCTATGAACAAAAATCACAGGCAGTAACATGACCACAGGCAGTAACATGACGTGCAAATACACCTGCAATGGTTAGTAAGTATGTCACTTATGTAAAATGATTGGTTGTAGCTTCTAATCATGCATGTTTCTTCATGTAATCCTAGTTTTAATTGAATTTGGATCATATATATACATTTTTGTGTGTGTATTTTTCTTTCTTTTTTTTCAATATGAAAAGTAGTTGAAAATAACTATATTTTATTCTGGTCCATACCTACACCGAATGCTATGTCCAAATCTATATTTTATTCATATGTATACATTTGCGTGTGTTTGTGTATTTTTCTTTCTTTTTATTCAATATGAAAAGTAGTTGAAAATAAGGTTCTGTTTCAAAGGGGAGTGATTATTTGTGCTAGTTTTTATGCAATTAATTGTTGATTACACAACTATTACAAACATTTCTTTTGGCAGGAACTGAAAGTTCTTTAAGTACGTTTGACTATTTTAGAAAGATCTTGTTGACACCAAAATGGAAGAACTTTGACTATAAACGTAATGCTCTTGTGAGAATTATGGCATAATCTGAATTTCTAAATGTTGTGAATTACTCGACTTTCTATATAACAATTAAATGAAATATGTGGTTTGGAGCTGAAGTTTTGAAAGTCTAAATGCTGAACATAGGTTATTGATGTGGCCAAACCCAAAAGGTTACAAGAAAATACAAGGGAAAACACTCAAAGAGACGGAACCATATTTATATATATGAGCATTATGCATTTAGTGTCCCAGAGTTAAATATAGCAACAAAGGCAACCTTCTTTCGAACTCTATTAAAAATCGGAAAAAGATGTTCATTAACATGCATACATGTTCAATTGGCATCTCCAAGACGTTCATTATTTCCAATGATTTTATAGTCTGGAGCATGTTATTACAAGTTATTTCACCACTTCTGTGAGTGGAACAAGAAATTTGGACAAATTACTGCAAATGTGATTGTTTCCATGATAGGGCCCTGCTGTTATGGCTTACCCTTGGGTTTGATCTTCATGTTGTATGTGATTGCCAATGTCATGTAGCTCAACGGCTGGAGCAAATTGGAAAAGCTTTGTCAGCCACCGGAAAGTTCATTCTTATCTCATGGTTAAGTACTGTGTTAATACTTGCATAGATGATCTATATTTGTGTCTCTTAGCTGGTTCTTTTCAGCATTATGAATATTGTTACTATTAGTCTTCACTATCAGTGACGTGACAGTGAACATTGCTGTTAAGAACAAAGCCTTTTTTTTCTCTCAAGACTCTTCTACTCGTGTTTTGGGCTGTTTCATAAATAATATAAACTTAGTAGTCTCAACCTTAAATAAGATTTGAAATGGTACTTAAAGTTTATACAAAGCTGGTATTTGATCAATCTTGGCATGACGTATAGGATGATATTCTAATTCATCATATATGTTTCCCTCGCCCTTTCTGAACTCTATAAATACATTCGATTGTTCGACGAAAACGGTTTGAAATGGTTACACATGATTCTTAAACTCTTAAAATGGAAAATTAATACTCCCTCCGTTCCATTACTTATCTTATATTAACTATGCGTATAGTTTTAGGAGGTACATTTAATTAAGGGAAATGATAAAATTATCAATGAAAAGTGATTGATAGATTTGATAATTATTTTGATAAGTGTAAAAAAAGGAGACATATAAGAGTTAAAAATAAAATATAAGTGTTGTTGTTTGTTGATTTTTTTATAAGATATTTCGAACGTGATAATTTTAAAAATTAAAATATACACCTTTAATTTAATTTAATGGGACGGAAGGAATAATTTAACGTAGTCGAGTTTAATGATTATAGTGATGGCAATAGACTGGGATGGTTCATGGTCTACTCCGAATCCACTCAACTAATCTGAAGGAAACTTTGCTTCATCTAATCATAACTCAATTCAATACATCATACAAATATGACCAGTTTTCAGACAAGAAGCTTACTTATCTGTCCTCACCATGTCTGCAACAGCAATCCAATCTTCAGCGTTTTTATTATATATATAAAAAAAGGAAAATTCTACCGTGCTCGGCGAGGGACGATGAGCACCAATGACGATGAACATCGATAAATTAATTTGTAAAATGATAAAATTATAAGGTACTGAACGTATAATTATATTTTAGTTAAAAATGTAATTGTAATTTTAAATAAATCACAATATTAATTACATTGTGTTTTTAATATTTTTGGGTAAATTACAAGTTTAGTATCTAAAGTTTCTCTTTTAGTATGTTTTTGTACTTGAACTTTCAATTTTTACAATAACGATTAGCATCAATAACGATGAGCATCTTTAAATTAATTTATAAAACGATAAAATTATAAGGTACTCAACGTATACTTATATTTTAGTTAAAAATGTAATTGTAATTATAAATAAATCAGAATATTAATTACATTGTGTTTTTAATATTTTTGGGTAAATTACAAGTTTTGTATCTAAAGTTTGACTTTTAGTACGATTTAGTACTTAAACTTTTAATTTTTACAAAATTATACCTAATGTTAGTTTTTGTTTCATTTTACTATCTTACCATTAAAAGCTTCCGCATCATCAATCAAATATTAATTTTTATTATTGTGTCACTACCCTATTAAAATAAAATTTAGGCTATTATGCTGGCATGGAATTTGAACCCACACCCTCTTAGGCGGAAGGGATAAAGCTGGGCCATTGAGCTAAGCAAGTTATTACCTTTTCACCAAAAACTATATTTAATTTATACTTTATTGCCACCACAAAACAAGATATTTTAATTAAAAACTAGGACTCAAACTTATGATTTCTCCCCCAAGAAAAAATAGTGCTCAGCCATTAAGCTAGTATATGAAATTGGTCATGTATCATCAAATTTATATTTATTTTATATAATTATTTAGTTAAAGACTAAAATATTAATTTATTTAAAAATATAAAATATTTTTAGTATAAACTATATAAAATATTAAATCATTAAATTTATATTATATGATCATAAATAAATATTTTAAATTGAATTTTAAAAAAAAATTAATATTGATTTTTAAAAAAACATATATTTAATTATTTTTATTCTAAAAATAAAGCTGAAATAATTTAATTTTTAATTAAATAATTTGGTTTATAATTATAAATGTTTTATAATTTTTCAATAAATTAATATTTTAGTCTTTAATTAAACAATTATATAAAATAAATATCAAATTGATGATATATGACCAATTTAATATATTTGCTTAATGACTTAACACTAATTTTTCTTGGGGAGAATCCTAAGTATGAGGGTAGTTTTAATTAAAATATCTTGTGCAGTGGTGGTAATGAAGTATAAATCAAATAGAGATTTTGGTGAAAAGGTAATAAATACCTTGCTTAGCTCAGTGGCTAAGCTCTCTTACATCTGCCCAGGAGGGAGTGGCTTCAAATCTCTTTCCAAGCAACAATAGTGTTAATTTTATTTCAATAGGATGGTGACACATGTCATCACCCTATTGGTTAAATAAAAATAATAAAAATTAATATTTGATTGCTTAAAATTATCACACCATACAAAAATTAAATATTAAATATGATTTTGTAAAACTTAAAAGTGCATGTACTAAAATATACTAAAAGTGAAACTTTAGGTACTAAACTTGTAATTTACTCAAACGTTGAGTACCTTATAAATTTATTGTTTTACAAATTAATTTATCGGTGTTTAGCGTTATTTGTGCTCATCGCCGCGAACTTTAGTGGCGCTATTATTCATCCTTAAAAAAACCTCTAAAAATTCATTTATTATACAAATAACCCTCAAACGACATTAATTTAAAAAAAATATCTCCTAAACTGCACACGTAAGACTACCCCGCATCCTACAAAATGTGTGCAAAGACCTCGCGTTTTATAGGGCGTGAGACTCTTCTAACGTGGAAACACTTTTTCAGATAATACAATTTAATATTAGGTTAAACGACTTCGAGTTCTATGTAACGCAATGTCTACGAGAATTTGAAACGTTTCAACAATTTATCGTTTGAAGTATCGCGTCTTTTGAATGGACCTCGCGGTCTGCGTAACACGAGGTCCTTATTGTAATAATAAAAATATTAAACTATTTTATGAATTAGATTAAATTAATCATTATATTTATATTGTATTGTAAATTATATAATAAAGTAACCAAAAACTCTATTGTAATAAAAAGACAATACTTGTTAAAATTAAAATTCATTCTAATGTAACATGTAACTAAACAAAGTTGCTCAATGGTTCCAAAAACAATAATCATAATAAGTACATATGTTGTCATTTGGTTGCCAAACTTGGTCGATTGAATTACGCAAACAATTGTTATCACAATTGCAGCCTTCAATTAGTTATGGAAAGTTAAGGTTGTAACGACTCCACGACATTAAGCTTGCAAACACATTGATCACTGAACGAATAACTTCTAAATTTATTTTCTTAGAATTGGCGAGATCGAGAGCTTTCATGATTCAAAGTCTTTCATCTCTTAATTCACCAATGAACTAATAAGAATAATGTCATAGACATATATGGCATTGATATTAGCTTTATCAGCTGCTCTCTTCAAACAATGCAGACAAGACTCCGAATTTCTTCCACCAAAATAATCACACATGCCTCCTTTATATAACACATCGTGATTATTACTATCTTTGCATCTTTCTTAAAAAAAATTCTCGGTTTGAGTTCATGGAACGACGTTGATATTCTTCATTGAAATATTTTCAAGTATGTAATTGTGCTTTGAGGCTTCATGAAAAATCTTGCAACTCAACCGCGTTTTGAGAAAATCGACGATAGAATTAGACACTATATGCACAAGAATTTTAGATAACACTTTTCTTGGGAATAACTCCACAATATCACTACATAGTTTTTTTCCCATTTTTTTAAAATATGTTGAGAAAACCTTAGAAATGGACCCCTATTTATAAAAAAATCATTGCACCTTTTTTGAAGCAAGGAATCAACAGATCTCACGTTATACAAGACGTGAGGTCCATTAAAAAGACCTGACATTTAATTCGAATAAAATCCACTTGTCAGAACGAACCTTGGGTTTGCAAAATACGAGGTTCTAGCGTTTCCATCCCACCAATCGTTTGTTATTATGCATGTTCGAGGCATTTTCCCTTGTCGTAAATTGGAAAAAATTTATAATTTATAAGATTAGTAGAGTATTATTTGAACATATTTTTTAGTTGAGTGCAATATCGACACATACTAGACATTATAAGTTGGGTAAAAAAATGGCTTGATATGCATGAAAACTACATGAAGAACAAGATAAAATGGCTTGATATACATGTTCGTGGAGTATTTCCGTGAAGTTAATCGAAACATTTGTGTAATTTTCAGCTTAGAGGAGTAGTATAGCAATTTATCTTTTAGTTAAAATTGATATCGGCGCATACGGTAAATTATAAGCGTAATACAAATCGGGTTCAAAATGGTTCCAAACCAAAAGAAATTGAAAATTAATGAACATATTTTGTAAATAACTTGCAGTGGTGTAAATGTTAGGTATGGCTCATAAATATACCAGTAAAGAGGACAGGAGATGGAGCGGAGTGAGCGAAGCGAACGTCAACTGTCCTTACAAAGAAAGTCTCGTTGTGGGGTTACGAATTATGTGGGTTGAGGGTGCGGGGGCACAGCCCCCGCGGTACGGTACAGGGTTAATTTTGTAATTATGTACCAGGGTTTTCTATTATAAATAGAGATGTAACCTAGACCTAAAATATCATTGAATAAAAACTTCTAGCGCCGCCTAGGCACCGAGGACGTAAGCACATTGTCGAACCTCGTAAAATTCTCGTGTTCTTTTGTTTTCTTTACCCGTTTTCGTCAACAATTGGTATCAGAGCCAGGAGCAAAATTCGAAGTCGCGAAATTCGATGGTCAGGGTAACTTCGGATTATGGCAAACGAGGGTGAAGGATCTATTGGCGCAGCAAGGGATCTTGAAGGCTTTGCGATCTACAAAGCCGGCGTCGATGGATGAGGAAGATTGGGAAGAATTGCAGCAGCGAGCGGCAGGAACCATACGATTATGCTTGGCAGACGAGGTCATGTATCACGTCATGCATCTATCGTCTCCATACGAAATTTGGAGGAAGTTGGAAAGTCAGTTTATGTCCAAATCCTTAACGACAAAACTGTATCTGAAGCAGCGGCTGTATGGGCTGAAGATGCAGGACGATCACGATTTGGCGTAACACGTGAATGTCTTCAATCAAATCGTTTCTGATCTGGCTCGGCTTGATGTGAAAATTGAGGATGAAGACAGAGCGATGATTCTGTTGTGTTCGTTGCCTCCCTCTTACGAACACATGGTGACTACTCTTACATATGGGAAAGAGACTATCAATGTTGAGGAGATTACTGCAGCCTTGTTGGCTCACAACCAGCGGAAGCAGAATGCAGGGGAAAGCTCTCAAGCCGATAGCTTATATGTCAAGGGTAATCGAGATCGTGGACGGAAGCCAGAGAAGGCAGGGTCTGGGAAGCGGAATTCCAGATCCAAATCCAGGGATAAGAAGACGATTCACTGTTACAAGTGCAAGGAGGCGGGACATATGAAGCGAGACTGTCCGAAGTTGAAAAAGTAGACTGATGAGAAGCGTGATGGCTCATCCAAGTCTGTGAACGTGGTCGAGGATGATAATTCTGATTGCAGTGAGGGTGATATGCTTTCTATTTCAACGACACAATTGACGGATGCTTGGATTCTTGATTCTGGATGTTCTTATCACATCACGCCAAATAGGGAATGGTTTTCGACATACAAGCCGGTTAATTCTGGTTCGGTTTATTTGGGTGATGATCGATGTTGCAATATTGTTGGTATTGGTGATGTCAAAATTAAGATGCACGATGGCTCCGTTCGGACGTTGAGTGGTGTTCGACATATCCCAGACTTGAAGAAGAATTTGATTTCCTTGGGCACTTTGCACAAGAATGGTTTTATCCCTAAGGCTGACGAGGATAGGGAAACCATTCGGATTGTTAAAGGAGCATTGACTGTGATGAAAGGCAAGATGATTGCAGGGAATATCTACAGATTGTTAGGGAGTACCGTTGCAGGTGGAGTTCACTCTGTTGAGTCCTGTGATGATACGACAAACTTGTGGCATATGCGCCTTGCTCATCTTAGTGAACGTGGTATGGCAGAATTACACAAGAGAAACTTGTTGCATGGTGTCAAAAGTTGTAAGCTCGATTTTTGCAAGTATTGTGTTCTTGGTAAACAGACTAAAGTCCGTTTCAAGACTGCGAAGCACACAACTCAAGGGATTCTTGATTATGTGCATTCTGATGTATGGGGGCCTTCCACGACATCGTCTTTGGGTGGATCTAGGTACTATGTTACTTTTATTGATGATTTTTCACGGAAAGTTTGGGTGTATTTTTTGAAACAGAAATCTGAAGTTTTTGAGAAGTTCAAGCTGTGGAAAGCTGAGGTAGAAAACCAAACAGGACGAAAAATCAAGTGTTTGCGGTCTGACAATGGTACGGAGTACACAGATTCACAGTTCCTACAATTCTGTAAGGAGCATGGGATTCAGAGGCATTTTACAGTGCGCAAGACACCACAACAGAATGGTGTTGCGGAACGAATGAACAGGTCGTTGAATGAAAGAGCCAGATGTTTGCGGTTGAATGCGGGGCTTCCCAAACACTTCTGGGCTGAGGCTGTTAACATGGCGTGTTACCTTATCAACAGATCGCCAAGGGCATCGCTGGCTGGGAAAGTTGCAGAAGAGGTATGGACTGGTCAGGATGTTAGTTTTGATAACTTACGGATTTTTGGTTGTCCTGCTTATGTGCATGTACCTGCTGATGAGAGATCCAAACTTGATGCAAAATCGAAGGAGTGCATTTTTCTGGGTTACAAGAAAGGTGTCAAAGGATTCAAGTTCTGGGATCCAGTTGCGAAGAAAGTTGTGATTAGTAGAGATGTCGTTTTTGATGAACAGTCTATGTTGCAGCAGAAGCAAGACACGACGGTGGTAGATTTCGAGCAGTTTCCAGTTGAGAAACCAGAAACTTCTCAACCGACTTCTGGTGGTTCCACTACGGATGATTTGCAGGATTATAGTCTCGCCAGAGACAGGGTGAGACGGACAAATATAAAGCCTCCGAACAGATTGGGTTTTGAAGACTTGGTATCTTTTGCACTTACTGTTAGCAGTGATGATCCAGTTACTTTTCATGATGCCGTTATTAGTCAGGAAAACGACAAGTGGATGGCAGCCATGGTTGAGGAGATGGAGTCTTTGAATCAAAATCGCACATGGGAGTTAGTTCCCCTTCCTGAGGGTAAGAAGCCGATTGGTTGCAAATGGGTGTATAAGAAGAAACCAGCAGTAACAGAAAAAGAGGGGGAGAAGTTCAAGGCTCGTTTGGTAGCGAAGGGTTTTTCACAGCAGAAAGGAGTTGATTATGATGAAATCTTTTCTCCTGTGGTCAGGCACACTTCAATCCGAGCAGTACTTGCATTGGTGGCTAGTTGGGATTTGCATTTAGAGCAGATGGATGTTAAAACTGCTTTTTTGCATGGTGATTTAGAGGAGCAGATCTACATGCGGCAACCTGAAGGTTTCACTCAACCTGGAAACGAGCATTTAGTTTGCAGATTGAAGAAATCTTTGTATGGGTTGAAACAGTCTCCAAGACAGTGGTATAAACGGTTTGACTCCTATATGATCAAGATTGGCTACAACCGATGTGAGTATGATTGTTGTGTCTATGTTAAGAGCCTGATGATGGTTCTTTTATTTTTCTATTACTGTATGTTGATGATATGTTGATTGCTGCGAAGAACATGGATGATGTTATCGGTTTGAAAACTTTATTGAGTCAGGAATTTGATATGAAAGATTTAGGTGCTGCAAAGAAAATTCTTGGAATGGAAATTTGCAGGGACAGAGACTCAAGGAAACTGCGGCTATCTCAACGGGGTTATGTTGAGAAAATGCTAGAAAGGTTTGCGATGAGCAGCGCAAAACCAGTTAGCACTCCATTGGCGAATCACTTTAAGCTCTCATCAGAACAGTGCCCTAAGACAGATAAGGAAGCTGAAAATATGGCAAAGGTTCCGTATTCTAATGTTGTTGGCTGCTTGATGTATGCGATGGTATGTACTCGTCCTGATTTAGCTCATGCTGTTAGTCAAGTTTGTAAGTACATGTCTAAACCTGGTAAGCAACATTGGGAAGCAGTCAAGTGGATCTTTCGGTACTTAAAGGGTACTGTGGGACATGGAATTGTTTTTGGGAGTCAGCGGGATAATCCTTTGGTTGTAGGATATGTGGATTCAGACTATGCAGGTGACTTGGATAATAGAAGATCTACGACAGGGTATGTCTTTACTCTTGGTGGAGGGCCTATTTGTTGGAAGTCTACTGTTCAATCTATTGTGGCTCTATCTACAACTGAAGCTGAGTACATGGCAGCGGCTGAAGCTGCAAAAGAAGCTTTATGGCTTACTGGTTTAGTGAAGGAGTTGGGTGTTCAACAAGGTGGAGTTCAGTTGCTTTGTGATAATCAAAGTGCTATTCACTTGGCTAAGAATCAGGTGTATCGTGCTAGAACTAAACATATTGATGTAAGGTTCCACAAGAACAGAGAGTTGGTTGCATCTGGAGAGGTTTTGTTTCAGAATGTACATACTGATGAAAATGCCGCTGATATGTTCACTAAGCCAGTTACGACAGACAAGTTCAAGCATTGCTTGGACTTGTTGAATGTTTCGAGTTGTTAAAGAATCAAAGTAACCCAACCCACATTGAATTTTCAAGAGGCAGGATATTCGCCAAGGTGGAGATTTGTTAGGTATGGCTCATAAATATACCAGTAAAGAGGACAGGAGATGGAGCGGAGTGAGCGAAGCGAACGTCAACTGTCCTTACAAAGAAAGTCTCGTTGTGGGGTTACGAATTATGTGGGTTGAGGGTGCGGGGGCGCAGCCCCCGCGGTACGGTACAGGGTTAATTTTGTAATTATGTACCAGGGTTTTCTATTATAAATAGAGATGTAACCTAGACCTAAAATATCATTGAATAAAAACTTCTAGCGCCGCCTAGGCACCGAGGACGTAAGCACATTGCCGAACCTCGTAAAATTCTCGTGTTCTTTTGTTTTCTTTACCCGTTTTCGTCAACAGTAAACAACTCCAAAATTGTCTGGAGTTGTTGATGCACTTATGGGTGCATATTATAACATAATACTAATATTGAAGAGAATTAGATTTGCCACTAGAAGAGGATGCCTTTTATAATAAACGGATATGAAGGGAAAAACTCAACAAATACCAAAACGTTGGAGTTTCTCAAATGGTGTTCGTTTGATCTTAGTTGATGGAACGAGAAGTTTCTCAAGAAGGCCAAGTGAAAATCTAGATGCCACCAAAAGAGAATGCCTTTTATAACTTTGTAGCAATGTCACGTAAACAACTCCAAATAATATCCGAAGCTATTGAGGCACTTATGATGCCTATTTAGCACGGGAAGAAAACGATCTTTGTAATACCCCAAATTCTGGGTCAGTAGTTCGGGTTAACCCGGAACCCATAATCTGAGCCCATTGATCTCTTACATCAGTTCTTAAGGGTTTTGGGCTTTATTTGGCCCAAACGTTAGGAGTAAATGATGTTTTTAGTATGGGTTATAAAGGTAAGGGACCAAAAACATAGTTTACCCATAGCATGTTTTAAAGGATAGAAGCCCCTTAAAATATAAGGATTTCACGTGAACAAGCTTCCCAAACACTCAGTCATTCCTCTTCTTTTCGCTCTTCTTTCCCCCCCCCCCCCAAGAGCAAGTAGAAAAGTGAGCTTTAACATTCTCAAGCCTAGTTTGTAGCAACCAAGGTGAGAATTTTAATCCTCACCCTCCAAGCTTCATATCAAGCTCAAATCTTAAGTTTTGGATAAGGTTTTAGAAAATGGGTTTTTAGGAAAGTTGAGGGATTCAAAGGAGTTTATTTTTAGTAAATTTGAGTTGTTTGGAGTATCCTTAGCCTTGTTTTAAGCCTTAGATAAGCTAGTAAACCCTTTTCTTACCTTTGATTAACTAAGGAAGTGAGACAAAACTCAAAAGCAAGAGGTAAAAAGAAAGTTCCTCATAATTGAGTTTGGATAGGCTTTAGCAACAAAAGAAATAAGGTAACACACTCACAGCCTCCTTATACCAATTATAGGACGTTAGAAATATGTTTTAGCTAGAAAGTGAGTAGAAGCATATTTAGTAAGTTTTCATGGTGGATTTCATAAATTATGTTGTTAGCTTGTATTAAAGCCTTCTTATGACCCCTAATGATCAAATAAGACTTAATTACAAATGGGAAACCTTTAAGTGAGAAATTTGGGAAGTTTGAGAGGTCATTTCGAGCATAAATAAGGCATTTTCTAGCAGGAGTATCGGTACTGTATGAGTTAGTACCGATACTGTTCTTCAGGTAGTATAAAATTTCTTAAGTTTAAAGGGAGTATCGATACTCTCAAGAGGAGTATCGATACTATCAATACCGGGTTTACAAATTTGATTCCAGTAGTCATTTTTTATACCAATACTCTAAGGAGTATCGATACTCAAGGTCCTAGTGTCGATACTCCCATATGAGTATTAATACTTCCTCTTTATTTCAAGGTAATTCATCTAGGGTATCGATGCCTTGGGTTGGGTATCGATACTGAGGAGAGGGTATTGATACTATAAGGCCAGTATCGATACCAAGGTTAATTTTTTGGCTTTAAATCAAAAGAAGTGTATAGGCGAGTGAGGTTTCCCAAAATGCTTATAATTATTCCCAAATAAGACTACGAGTGAGAACAGTAATAATGTTTAATTCAAACATAACAATGAGATAAAGTAGGGTGAAATAAGCCTTGTTTGTATGTTTGGGAAATGACCATGACACCCAAATTCCTTTATAAAAGCTAGTAATGTCAAAAGTATAGATTCAGTCTGGATATATCCTTAGGGAGTGCGTAAGGCACTTTAGGCTGACTAACTAAGGCCAATGTATGATACTCGCAAGGGGTGGGCTAGTCGAGGGAGTTAACTGATGCAGAGATTTCGGGAAACCATCCTCGGTAGAAAAGAGGGGTGTGTGGAACTCTGAGATGCAGAGCCCTCAGCCGCACCATGATGTCTACCATAGATTAAAGAATTAGTATACAAGTATACTCACTAAAGTAAAGTAGTATACTTGATAGCTTGAGCCTTTCAGTGATATACAATTAGTATGATTTAGTTGTTAGTGTGGTACTGAGCTAGTTAGCTCAGTGTTTGGAATTTGTTTCCTTACGCATTTTAGGTGAAGAAGTCGAAGAGACCTAGAGATACCGAGGTCCATACCAGAGCATATCAAAGTATGTCTCAGCATTTTGAAGGGCATATATAAAACTTTACATTCAAAAATAATATGCATACCAACTTTAAAATACATTTATAACTCAACTTTATAATAGGGTTTATAAATATACATGCCCTTCAAAATGATGAGACATACTTTGATCTGCTCTGATTTAGACCTCGGTCTCTCTAGGTCTTCTCGTCTGCTTCACCTAATTTGCATAAGGAAATTACTTTTATTATTAAAATTTTTATTTTAAAATGGTCGTTTTAAAGTTCAAGAATTGAGAAAGAAGTTGGTCATCCACTTCGGTGGTTATGTGTAGCATCCTAACCAGTCGACTATGTGTTGTACGGGTATAGGGTGTTACAATGCCACCAAAAGAGAATGCCTTGTATAAACTACAAGTTTTCCCATGATGGATAAATCATTTGTGTAAATTTTAAGAAGGTTTCAGAGAATGTTAGGTTTGATGAAACAAAAGGAATTTAAATAGGCAAGAACCTCGCGTCGGCAGATTCTTACGTGACATGGCAGGGAACTCGTGTCTTGCATAATGTGATATCCCTGACATTTCATGTCAAATTGCCACGTCAAATCACTTGCTGCAACGTCAAGAATCTTTGCAGACCAATGTCCATGCCATGTCACATCAAGAATCCATGCATATCTCTTTTATTAAAAAATGCGACTTTCATTCAAACCTTTATTTTAAACAAAAAAAAACCATACAGACGTGAAGGCAAGGACAAGGGAAGCGATCAACAACTGTTTTAATCATAATTTTATGTGACGCTTCTCGATTATTACATAGTTTGAAATCATTACAATTTTACTAATGTTTGTTATTCTCTCTGCATAATCGAAGATATTTTTAAAATATGTTGAAAAGAGGAAATATTGTTGCTTTGATATACTATGATTGCAAAATTATATGTGATGCATCTCTTGGCATTATCTTTCAGTCTACACATACAATGACGATAACGTTATCAAGGAAATTAACATATAAGAAGTTGATGAAGAAAGTGAAGAACGATGTTCCATATGGTCGCAGGAAAAAACTTGAACCTTTTAAGTATCGACTACCGACTTCATTGGAACCATTAACCTACTCAATATACAATATTGAGGACAATGATGACGTTGACATGTTGTTCGATTTCTACTTGCAGTATTCATTTTGAGGGCCCTTTGAGGTATATACAATTTTTTTTATGATAATGATGCTACCAGTGTCCCAAATTAAAGACGATTATATTTTGAAATCAATACTAATGTTTAGAGTCAGACAACTAATTTATGAAATGACTTCAACTTATCAAGTACACAAAGTACATGCAATGACTTGGATGGATCAACGTCTTTGATGCCAAGATATTCTTGCTTAACTAGCTTCAAATTTGACCTGAACTTGTCACCAATGCAACATTCTACATATAATTTATACAGTACTGGTGTGGAAGCGTCATATTCTCAACATGACATGAGGTCGCTAGACCATGAAGAGTTTAACCCGTTTAATGATTTCACATATAGATAATATTCAACGTATATCCCTAGTGCGGATTACTTGTCAACATCTATTTATCTTGGTGTTGTCGACTTTAATCTTGGTAATATGATTCATAGGCGGTCTCGTGATCAATGCACAACTGTTACACCTATTATCCCTATATTCGATGATGTATAACTATTCCAATTTAAGGGGAATAATTCTGACGAAGAACTGGTAAGGGAGACCAAACTCGATGACGATGAGGTAGGCCCCTTCAATGAAGAAACATAAGACATTGACATACCGATGGGAGTGAATGATGCTTCCACTACTATTTCTTATTACTAGCCACCGTCTCACTTCATAATAGTTGATATGAAAGTTTTCAACGCTCCAAAATTTTGTAATTCCCACATATTTAGAAATACAACCAAGGTTTTGATGGTGACCTCTATATTGGAATGTTGTTTAGAATCAAAAAACTAGTTGTGGTTTTCATTAAGAAATGTAATACATGTCACTCAGTTACGTCGACTGTGAAAAAAATAGGCGCAAACAAGTACATGACTGAATGTGTCCACTAGAACGAGGGATGTAATTGGAGGGTACATGTATCACGCTTGAAGATGATGAACAACCTATGGAAGCTAACAAAATATGTCCAACCTCATACATGTACTGTCAGTAGGCACAATCACAATCATTGTAACTTGAATGTACACATGCTTTCTGATGCCTTCATTCTACTAGTCAAAGCAAATTCACGTATAACAATTGCCAGTTGTATTGTTACAATTATATCTCAATACAACTACACGATTTTAATACCCCCAAAATTTGACTAGCGACTAAAATATAATTTTTTAAAGTTTAGTAACCAATATAGAAACTTGGAAAAAGTTTAGAGACCAAAAGTATAATTTTTAAAAGTTAACCCCTTAAATGAATATTTCATCCTTAAGAATGAATCCTATATAAGTTTAAACATGATATAATGGGTCATAAAGAGGATTTAAACAAGTTAAATAATACAAAATGCTAATATCTATCATGGAAACTTACTTAACATGCTCAAAATCAACTCTCAAGCTATCTTGCAATTCTAATGACCCACTAAGGGTATGAAAGAGTTGTGAGTGTGTTACCTGGCTTTCTTGGCTGCTAGCACTTCTCATGAATCAACTAAGAATCACTTGTCCTTCATTTCTAGCCTTGAAATTCTCTTCCACCTCTTTAACTAAACCAAAGCAAGGAAATGGATTACTACCCAACTAGATGTTGGATTAAGCTCAAATACAACTCCTATAACTCAAATCTACATAATATGTTTTTAAAACACTTGATTTCTTTCTACTCCCAAAAATCCATTTTCTCAAACCTTACCCAAAACCTAAGATTTGGGGCTTGAAATGAAGTTTAAGGGATGTGGATTAGGATTCTTACCTTGGTTTCTTCCATCTAGACTTGGAATTCCTTAAAACTTTGATCTTTTTTAGGGAGAAGAAATAGAGAAGAAGAGTCTAGAGAAGAAAAGAATAGGAAGATATTTTTTAGGGATATGACTTACATGAAAAACACTTGGGTGAAGGGGTTTTTAATTTTAAAACTGACTATGGGTAAACTACACTTTTGGTCATCTTATTTTTATCCCAACTTAAAACCATCACTTACCTCAAGTCTTGGTTCTACCTTTAGCCCAATACTCTAATAAACTGATCCAAACTATCTTATGAGGTTTAACTGTCTTGACTTAATGATCTCGGGTTGACCCGAACTACTAACCTAGGATTCATGGTATTACATTTTAGAATGGTGAAATTTGACATGGATCGTTTCAATTTAGATGGATTTTCTATGATAAGTTGAAATTGTAAATTTAGTGACTAAATTATATTTTTTTTAAAATTACAAAGGGTAATGATGGAAAATGAATTATATATGTTTATCTTTGACTTTTGAATCATTAAGTGTAAGATATTATGGTGGAAAATGGTAATTATTATGATTTTTAAAGTATAAAGTTGTAATTATGTATTAAATGAATTTTATATTCATTTAATTAATATTTTAACAAGTGTACACATATATTTTTTTGTAGAAAACTCATTTTTCTCCCTATAAATTTCGTCCACCATAGATAAAAATAAGTAAGGTATGTTTTCTTCCTTTTTTTCTTCATTTTAGTCTTTTTTACTTTGTGATGTGATTCCCGGCAGTAAGGACCTGGAGGAGTACCAAAGTGGCCCCATCACACGTGTAAAGGCCAAGAAGTTCCAAGAAGTCATGGAAAGCTTGTTTACATCAAGATTTGAACGTAAAGAAGAATGAATAACAAGGGAGGAACACATTACTTTGCTTATGCATGAATTTGCATGAGAATTTAAAGTTTCCCGACAGTTATTGCATTTATTAAGTGTGTTATTCATTTAAGCATGCATTGCATTCAAGCATCTAGTTCATTTAGGGAAGTAGTTCATTTATGCATTTAGACTATTTAGTAACCTACTTCATTTATTCATCTAGTTCATTGAATGAAGTTAGTTCTTTTGATTACACTAGTTCATTTATTTAACTTGTTTATTGAATAAACTAACTCTTAAATTGTTCATTGCAAGTCTATGTTTAAATTTTGAATAAATTTTACCTTTGTGTTTAGGTTCATTCATGTGGAAATGAAGCTTGAACCAAGGAGGAGTCATTTCAACTTCAACCAAAAGACAAGCAATTCAAGACTTTCTCAATTCACTCGTTCAAGGTAATTCAAGGCTGATTTTTTTTCATCTTTTGAAGGTTGTTCAAATTCTACATAAAGACAAGCATTGAAGGCATTCTTAATTTACCTATTAAAGGTATTCAATGCCTTATTTATCATCTTTTGAAGGCTTTCCACGTTCTAGAAAGGGGCATGAAATAACCAGCATTCAAACTTTGCATTCAAGGCCTTATTTATCATGTTTTAAAGGATGGTCATATTCTACAAGGAAGCATGCTATGAAGGCTGATTTTAATTCACTTAATGTCACATTCAAGTGTGAATATGAAGGGACAAGGCTGACTTGGATGTGTAGGATGTCCACATTCATTATATGTCTACATTTATCCTCATTTGATTTATTTATAAGCAAAGCAAGGTAGCCTAAGAGTCACCCCTCCTTTTGGATGAAAATAAGGCTAGATACATTAAAAATTTAGTCCAAATTCATCTAATTTTAATCTACATGGTCATCCATCAAAGGATAAGAAGAAGGACGACACATTTAAGTGAATTCAAGTGCATTTAGATGATTTTTTTAAGTCTTTTGTAAAAACTTTTCATATGGTGCCTATCAACACTATGAATAGGCACCTCCATTGCATTTGTAGATGCAACATTTTGCATATCAAACTCATTGAAATATTGTTTTCAATATTTTTCTTTTAATAGAACTCTATCGGCTTCAAGTCAATCTTGTAGTCTTCATCTATTTCATCTTGTTATAACGTTGGTTCTTAGCTCTCTATAGCTAACGGGTCACGTTCCATCCCATACCACATCGATTCCATCAAATTATATTACTGGTTCCTAGCTTCATATAACTAGCGAGTCATAATCTGTCTTCTTATCATTCCCAACATCCCACACTTACACACATTCATCTTTCACCATTATCCTTTATTCTATTCAACCACAACAACCATCACTCTTCCAACTTCCTAAACCACTTCAACATAGACCACATCCCTTCCATTTTCATTCCTATATTTATCTATTTCTTACTTACAATATTGTTATTGCATTTACAGATTTCAAAGCAGACAAAGTCAGATTCTTACTAGAATCACAATCGGACAAACATATATATGACTTGAATCTTACAACTAGGTTCATATCACTTTGATTTTTTAAATAAGTTGTAAAATAGAAAAATGATCTATATCAAATTCTCTACCATTTGATATGAATATTACATGATTTACATGGTAGAGTGGATGATGAATAATTTGTATTTTGATGATTTATGGATACATGTTTGTGTTTTTAATGTTATAAAGTTGTTTTCAAGTCTAAATAATTATCAAAATTACTTAGAAATGTTTATATACTATTCAGTCATGGTTAATGTTCATGATGAAATGAAAATTTTGATTAGTTTTTGTTATGTAAATGATTGAAATTGCATGGAAATGTTGTTAGGAAGATGAAATCATGCTTGAATCAACTTGAAAATCAAGCTTAATACACTTTAATCAATTAGATCTAAGGGAAGAAGATAAAGAAAAATTGTGGAAAATTATACAAGGTTTAGAAATGATGAATGAGTGATTCTATATGTTTAGAATGTGATTTGGACTAATTTGGAATATTGTGAAAGTATAGGAACCTAATTCTATAAATAGAGAAATATGGGGACTAATGTGCAATTGTTTAATAGTTTATATGGAATGTTGAATGGAATGTTGTAATGATGAATTTGACATTAGGATGATGTTTGGAATCAAATTGAAAATTTATGAAAATAATATGACTAATTCTCATACTTTGTGAAATATGAGGATTTAAGTGTAATTGTTTAATATTTAAAATACTATGCTGGAATTTAGATGTTAGAATGTTGAATTTAATGTTAGAATGTGAAATTGGACTAATTTGGAAAGTTGGTAAAGTTTGAGGATCAAATCATAAACATAGAAAGGATAGGGACTTAAGTGAAAAATGTGTAATTGTTGAGGTAACATGTTTAAATTAAATGATGGAAATTTTGTTTATGTTGAATGAAGTTTGAAATAAATTTAAGTTGTAAGATTTGTTAAGATTGAGGATTAAATTGCAAATTTGCATAATTAGTAGCCTAAAATAAGAATTTGGTAAAAAAAGTTTATGAGTATAATCTGAATACATTGTTGGAATGTTTGAATTTGGGATAAAATAGCAAAAAAGGTTATATTGAATAAAAAAGAAAACGTGATAAAATTCCAAAAGAATTATCTTAAGACTAAAATTAATGAATTTGAAAGGTTATAATAGTATAGAGGCTAAATTACGAGGATGAAAAAAGGTAGAGGACTTAAATGGTAATTGTGGAATTGTTAAAATTACTATATCGAAATTGAATATTAAAATGTTGGTTTAATGTAGAAGTGTTAATTTTGGGTTAGATTGTAAGTTTGTTAAGGTTTGGTGACCAAAATGTAAACTACATAAATTGTGAATATGGAAATTAGTGAATGAATATTAATATTAAAATACTTAAAGAATAAATAATATAATGGTGATTCTGATGTTAAATTATTAATTAGGACTGATTTGGAACTATGTAAAGTTAATACATTAGATTAGAATTAACGTAAAAGTGTTTAAAAATGATGATTAATATGAATTTAAAAAGGAAACTATTTTGGATATTTTCAAAATATTAGTTTTATTTTTGAAATAAAAGTTTAACGATAGTTAAATGTGAAATGTTGAAAAGTTAAGTGAAATATTCTTAGAAATAATTATTTAAGGGATTAAGAATGTTAATTTGATAGAGTTAAAATTAGTTATCAATTTAGTGAAATAAATTAATATTTAATATACATTAATGATATTGTTTTTGAATATTTATATAAATATGAATTTATTATATTATTTATAGTTTTAATATATTAATCAAATAATATATGAAATTGATAATGATTTCACAAATGTTTTATATTAAAAATAATATAAGATTTAAATAAAAACTCAGTGCATAAGACATGAGAGTCACTGATGCACGAGGTGGAGTGATTACTAAATACTGTATAGATCACTCAATGAGACTTGTGCACCTTCGTGGTGCATGAGGTGGAGTGATAACTGAATGTTGTACTGATCACTCGATGAGACTCATGTACCTTTGTTGCGCATGAGGTGGAGTGGCTATATGATACATGTTTATATGGCACCTACGGTGCAATTCTACGAGGGATTTACGAGTGCAATATTACGAGGCACTTTCAAGTGCAATACTAGATCTACGAGGCACTTTTAAGTGCATACAAATGTACACTCGATGAGACTTGCGTACCCTAGTAGTACATGAGGTGGAGTGTATCTGATACCTTCAGGTACATCTGTTCTGGGCACTAATGTGCCTTACTGTTAATGGCAATTTATATTGCGTATCACTTGACGAGGCTTGGGTATCATGCATTCTCATTATTATCTATTAGGCTGTAAAATGAAATTAAAGATATAGTACAATAAATGGTACAGTAAATGAAACACTACAGTAAAAGATATAGTACAGTAAAAAAAAGAAACGGTAAAGTAAAAGTAACAGTATAAGAAAAAAGAACAGTACAAAAAAGAGAAACAGTAGAAGAAAAGAAAACAATATAGGAAGAAAAGACAGTATTGGTTTGATTATTATGCTTTTCAATAAAGATTTATATTAATTTCAATTTAACATTGAATTGTTATAGATGAAAAGTTGAATTATAAGTTATTCGTATATGAAATAATTTGGAAAAATCTTAATTAATTAATTATTTAAATGGTCATATATTATATTTTCATACGATGTTTTATACTAAAGTATAGATGTTACATAATATTGTTATGAGAATTGAAAGGTACGAGTTAAATAGGTTGAATACGAAAATAGATATCGTGATTAACAAGGGTTCCTTTAAATATGTTTAATTGGAACGAACAAGATCAAATAAATATAATATGGAATGAGAATGATGACCGTATAGTACCTTATAAAGAAGAAATTGACAACTGTCATAGTAAAATAAAATTTTATATTACTTAATATTTCATGTAGTTTTATAATGATTGCTTAATCCAAGTTGTGGATAAATTGAAAGCAAACCATATGTAATAAACTTAAGGAAGTTTATGTGTCAGAGGTTAAATTATGATACTAGTTGTTATTAGCGGTGGTGGTGTGGCAGTAGACAATAACTAAAAAAGGTCATGTTTTGAATAAATTATATTATAGAAATAACGACGATTTATAAATAGCGAGAGAAAGGATATTATAAGAATTGTTATAAAATGTGAAATAAAATAATAATGTGAGAAGATGTAATAAAAAAAGGTGAAAATATGATCAAGTTGCTAAGTGGTTATATACGAGCATAGTAACAAATTATCTAAGAAGAATAATCAGTTGAGTTTTAATTTAGGCAATTTAAATTGTGACATAAAATAGTATTAAAATGCTGAGTTGTTATTGAAAAATGGATGTGATTTAAAAATTAAAATTTATAATAGGAATTTATAAGAATAAATAATTTGATAGTAAACATTAAAATTGAAATTTTAAAAGAAACAAAAGTTCTACCAATTTCCAAACAGTAAATGTTATACATAACCTATGTGACATCCTTAACTTGTATTTGGGTTCGAATACGGATTAAGGGTGTTACAACAGTTGACTACCATAAAGCATGGTATGCAAGGCGCTCAACAAAAATTGTATAGCCAAAGGGAGGAATCGTACAAAGAGTAGCGGTCATGGCTAAAATTGTTGAAGAAACACATACTGAGAATGGTTGTGAAACTGGAAACTGTACCGACGTACAAAAATGATCGTGTTGTACAAGGTATCTGCCAATTCTACAGGCTATTTTAGATATATATGATGGTTCATATCGACGACACTTGGTTGTATGACAGATACAAACAAATATTGTTGTTGGCAGTTGCACAAGACGACAATAAGAAAACTATTATTATCATCTTCACAATAGTAAAAAAAGACATACACTCTTGGGAATTCTTCCTTAAGAATCTACGCGGACATGTTCTATCACATGTTTTGTGTGATAGAGTTGATGGGTATGTCTTATTTCTAACAAATACGCATGGATAAAATATGCAATCCAACGTATGAGATCGTCTTAGCAACCTCCCAATATTTATCACCGGTATTGTTTATGTCACATTCCTGCGAATTCTTTTCAAAAGTTTAGGAATGAAGATGAACGCATAATGGTGCTTTGAATGGGTAGGTCTTTCATTATTTTGAGTTTAAGATGTCTTTTTATTTATTATTTCTAATTATTTGTTGTATTTTTAATTTATAGGTCACTCGCATTCCATACATGAGCTTAAGGAGTTGCTTTAAGACCTGAGAGACAAGAATGCACAAGGCTATAACTATCTTGCTAAAATATGGTTTTGATCATTTGATGGGGGTAGGCAATATGATCAGATGACAACGAACTTGACTGAGGCGATCAATTTATCACTAAAGTGAGTGTGAAATTTGCCTATCACTTTCGTTGTCAAAGCGATATATTATCGATTGACAACCCTATTTACAACTTTGGAAAAACAAGATGGCAGGTGGTCACACAATCCACTTAAAGCTCCACACAAAATTACAAACCTTTATGCAACATTCAAATGCAATGAATGCGATATGTGTATCCCGCGAACAAAATAAATTTCGCATTTTGGAATATTCGATGGCATTGGAAGGTATACAACACAACACATGCATGGTTAATCTACGAGAAAAAACATGTGATTGCGGAGTATTCCAAACATTCAAATACCCGTGTGTGCACATCATTGTTGTTTGTTCTTCTGTAAGAATTCACTACATGCAATTCATTGATCCAATATACTTACTTGAAACTATATTCAATGTTTATCAATACGAGTTTCCTCACATTGGAAATGAAAGAGGTCAGGATAAAATTGATGATGAACGTAAAATACCATCAGATTTTACACTATGACGTGAAAAAGGGTCGTTCACGATCAACGCGAATTTATAGTGACGATGATTTGGTTGAACATCAAGAAAGAACATGACAAGCGAAGCTATGCACTATTTATAGGAATCTCATACACATGAGGAACAAATGTCATAATCGATCACGCCCTCGTATCAATTAATTATGTTTTTTCATTTTACTACTTTTGCAATTAACAAAATACATTTGTTGGTTTTCAACTTCTTTTGGTTTCGAACCCAGTGGTAACGCGATTTTTACACCGCTTAGAATGTCTCGTATGTGCCGATACTAGCCTCAATTGAAACATAAGTACCAATAATATGCCTCTAATGTTATCAATTACAAAAATTTTCAGATTAACTTCTTAAAATTATTCCCCGAACATGCAAGCCATGTTAGCCTCTTCTTCATGCACAAACCCATGGTTTAGAACCATTTTGAACTCGTTTTTTAGCCTTCTTACAATGTCTCGTATTTGTCGATATTACCCTCAATTGAAAGATAAGTTACAATATTATGTCTTTAATCTTATAAATTACGAAAATTTTCATATTAACTATCTGAAAATATTCCTCGAACATGTATATAAACACTTGGTATGTGGGCCGAAAACGTATATACCTAGCATTTTGTAGGGCGTGAGGTTTATTAAATACTATCCGTGATAGATTGTTGAAACGTTTCAAATTCTCGGGGATGTTGCGTTACGTAGAAAACGAGGTCGTTTAATCTAATATTAAATTGTATTATCTTAAAAAGTATTTCCACGTTGCAAATACATATTTTTAAAAATTCCAACTGCTCTCTATCATTTTCCCTGTAGTTCTTTCTACTTTCTTTATGCAGCAGTCTGTTGTTATCTTTTGCTTCTTCCTTTAGTAGATAAATCAGTGTAGGGGGGGAACTGTTTATATTACAGGGATTTGTCTTCTTCTTTTTTTCTGAACTATTGATAGTGACTCAATTACTGTTTTCAGCAGGCCGTGCAAGTTACTATACAGAGCAAAATGATATTCCTTTGTATTTTGTTCAAATTAAAAAAAAAACTGATCTTTGAGTTCAAAGTTTGAAACTTTAGAAGAGAAACGGCCACATCAGGTGGACCTCTCAGGGAGATGATGTGGCGAGATCACAATGGATGGAAGGTTTGTTAACATTCTCTTGGCCTCTCAAAATGGAGACTTCGATGAAGGTTTGTTTTTTCCTCTATTTTCCTTCATTATTTAATCTCATATACTGGAAATCTGGGTGGAAATCTGCTCTTTTTGAAGTTCTTATAGGTAATTTTTTTCATTGATTTTTCTAAACTTGCATGCTGTTCCAATATTTTCAATAAAATTGCAGTTAAAGTATCCAATGAGTCAACGGATTCCAGCATAAATGATAAAATTTCTAGCGAATCAAAGGAGTCATTCCCAAGGGAGAGCATTGACGTAAGCTGTGCTAAATTGCAGGAATTCTCCAAGAGTGATAATGGTAATTCAAAACCGATTCACCCAATGAGAACATTTGAATACGAAAATATCGAATCCGATAGTATCGCTAGTTCGTCGAGCTTCGAGTTTCATAAAGGGGAGCGAGCAGTACATGCTTCACTAACAAGGTCGTGCTCGAGACCTATGTCGTCTAAGTTGAACGATGCCGAGAAATGGATAATGAAAAAGCAAAACGAGCAAGCTATTAATGCTAAGAATAATGTCTTTCAAAACAAAGCTAAACTCTTTCCAATTACCGATATGGTGAGAGTTGCTCCGGAATCTGCAAACCGTGATCATAGATTGCTTGCTAATCAAGTAGCTGAAGCTAAGGCAGTAGATTTCTGTCATCCTGCCGTGCAGATGCAATTCGAGAAGTTCTCTTTGATTCCTTATGGAGCTCAAAGTTCGGAATCAATTTCGTTTTGTACGAAAAAGTCAGCAAAAGATGCAACAGGTAACATATTTGCTGCTACAAGATGTATGTAGTGTGTTTCCTGGCCTACGATAAAGAACTATTGTTTGATCATCAAATTGAATACTTGCTTACAATGTGATTAAGAACACCAAAATGTTCGAGTTTACCGACATTATAATTACATGTGCATACAATGGTTTCTTATGTAGGGTGTAGGGGATGGGGCAGAGGCAGAGGACTCTGTAGAGTTTGTTTGCCATTTTACTCGAACAATAGATGCAATGAATGCTATTTTGTTTTCTTGTTACCCACATAAATGACTCGAAACGTTTTCAATTTTCGTTAGTACATGACATGTTAATCGCAGTTGTTTTGCTTAATCTTAATTCAATACCTTTAGATTTGGGCTTGTAGTTTTGTCTGCTATACGATCGGTTTGTATGAGAGATATGGGAACTGAGATGACCTCTGCTACAAGTCAAGAGCTATCAAGGTCTTCTACACCTGTAGGGCCAACAACCCCGCTCCGAACTCCGGTATTTTCAGCCCCCTCTACTCCCCGTAAAGGGGAACCGATGAGTCACACTCCAGATAATCCCGTTGATAATCGAAAGAAAGAATTGTTAGAGCAAGAAATGAAGCTCAAGACAAGAAGAGAGATTGTAGCCCTCGGGGTCCAGCTTGGGAAGATGAATTTTGCTTCTTGGGCAAGTAAAGACGAGAAGGGAAAAAACTCATCTTCTGTGGAAACCACTGACATAGAGGATCTTGAACGAATCAAATATGAAAAGCAAGCCACTGCATGGCCGAAAAGTCATACCGCAAGGTACCAATATGCTGTATGCTCTTAAACTACTAGTTCCCATCAACTTACTTTTACTGATGGCAGATTTCAATTTATCAGGTATAAGCGTGAAGAGATCAAAATACAAGCATGGGAGAGTCAGCAGAGAGCAAAACTAGAAGCTGAAATGCGGAGAATCGAGGTATTCAAAATCCCTTTCGTCATCACATACTTGGAAATCATAAGAGTGAACCTCGAAATTTACAGCATCTGATTCTAGTCTTCTCTTAATCGGAATGGTTACAAAGATCATAAAAGTATTGGTAATAGTTGCATCTTGTCACATTTTTCGGGCAAAAGTGGAGCAAATGAGAGCCCAAGCTCAAGCACAAGCACAGATGGTGAAGATTGCTAAGGTGAGGCAAAGAGCAGAGGGAAAACAAGCAGCAGCTGAGGCCTGAAAAAAATCGAGATGCCAAAAGAACTGCTGCTCAAGCGGAATATATTATCCGAGCCGGAAGAATGTCATCGTCTCATTTCATGTGCTGTGGTTGGTTGTAACAATATTAGCATAAACAATCCATAAAAAGAAAAATTGCTCATAGAAATTGAGCCAAGGTACCATCTCACATTTTGCTGTTCGTTACCAATGGTAAAAAATGATGTCAAAAAAAATGGTCAAGAAGGGTTGTATTTACTGGTGTGGCCTAATGCTGTGTTGTTGCATGAAAATGTTAAACAAGTAATGCAACTGATACATTAATATTAGAAAAATAATTAAAATACGATACGATACAAAAACATAACACAATATATTCGAAACTGAAACTATCTTCCTCTAATGGCTAAAATCGAATTCGAACCTTGTTATTCCTTGTAGGTAACGTAACATGCTTAGCAGCAGAAGAAAATGGTGTCCAGCAAAAGCCTTTTTCCATGCAGGGTAAGTTAAGGACATCTTTGAGATTGATGGATTGCCAACCAAATCCAGTACCCTCTTCAATTATGAACTTTTTGGTACTGTTATTTAGTGTTTTGATGGGTGCTCTAACCTTATCCATTGTCAAAATGGTCCCCACACAACATGCGGAAAAATGGCCATTAAGTCCCACAACCCCCAAAAGGAGGGTTTCAACTAAACTAATATTGCCCCATTCTCTCCTCTCCTCAAATTCATTGAATTTTGGAGATTGGGATATGATGGAAATTCCCATGAAAACTGGCCTTGTGGACTGTTCTCTCACATGTAAGGGCCTACGTACATCAAACCCCCTGACCCCATCAGTTAGGCTCTAATGAAATTACTGAGAAAACCTTCCACTTCATCTGCTAATCTTATTGTTTTCCAGTTTTTTCACCTCTAAGAAACCAAGTATGGTCACAATTTGGTGAGACGGAAATTGCAGCAGACAGGTTTCACTTTTCGTCCTCTGCTTCCAAAGATGGTTAAAGCCTGATTATACTAGATTTTTCTCCAGGATGTGTTTTGAGACACACGTCTTCACTTTCATCAAACAGTTTGATAGAACATGTCTCCTCTACATGTTTGACATCGACAACCTTATTAGCTTCCGATACTGGGTTTTCGACACATGATGTTAACTATATGGACCCCATCACATGGCGCTCTTCAATGAGCATTTTCAAAACTCGGGAAACTTCAAAAATAGTTGAACATCAACATGGAAAAAGCTAAGCTTGCTTTAATAACATAGGATACAGGGATCTTTTTTATAATTACAGTATCACTATTGGCTTGTATGAATATAAACTTCAAAGCTAGAGTTAGGCAGTTGTTTCCACCTACAAAAAGGTTTTTTCCACGGCACAGTACTATTACAGGTGAAAAACAGTATTGTAACAGGTCTAGAATTCATTCAGTAGTCCAAAGAACCAACAAAGGCGATACCGGAGCTGAGATTTCTCGAGCCCTGTCGGGTCATGTAATCATCACAACTGCCATTTGAGAGCCTCTGAACTGGCACGGAGTTCAGAAGCTCCAGGCCACGTTTGCCCATTTGCTGCACTTCCTGCGGGGAAAGTATCTTGATACACCAGACACTGTTAACAAACTCCCTGGTAGATGAAAAAAACGAATCCGGAATTAGTGAAAGACGTCGGCATTGGAAAACCCCAGAATAGATTTAAATGCATGCAACAAAGATATTTTAATTAATTATATACACTAAATGAACTCAGACATGCAATCTAGGGTAGAGGAAAAACAATATTGATAATAATGAGAATGGAAACTCACGGCCAGGGGTCATCGCCGAGGAGAAGAACATCATTCTCCCGGTCAACAAATACAAGCTGCCAGCCTGATCTCAAGGGGTCCTCCAACTGGCCTTCAAGGCCAAACATTTGGGCAAGTTCACTGCGGAGCTCATTGTAGCTGCTGAATGCAGAAATATCCAATGATCTTCCAAAAGACCCTGATTTATAAACCTGTTCATGGTGAAAACACTCACATCAGTTATAAAAGATAATCGTCTGAAACAATGACACGATCAACATTCAAAAACCGGGTTGAACTCGCATAAATAAAAAAGTAAATGCAACTAACCTTAACAAAGGTTCTAGTTTGTGGGTTTCCTTGGCTCACATTTTCCTGAGACTGCAAGATTCCAGATTCATCAATGCAACTTGAAGGTGTCATTGCTGGATTAATGAAAAAATCAGTCCCTGCAGTACTCATATAATTAGAAAAGAAGGGTAGAGAAGTGGAATCACTATCAGTGCCAACTCCCCTAAGGCCTGTCATCCCATTCTGCAGTAGAACAGATGAACGCTCTATATTAATACCAAATAAGAGATGGCTCTGTGGATCTGTACCCCCTTGGTCTATCGAGCATTCCCTGCCGGGAAAAGGAGGCAATGAGATAGAGTTTCCAGACATGTTCATTTGGGATGGCCCCAACTGTTCCGCCTGTGGTAGAACACACTGTGGAGACCCGGATGAGAGAACATCAACAGCAGCCCACTTAGATGGCCATGCAGCAGAAGTTTCTACGGGGTTAGTTTGTGGCAAGTTGAGCAGATTGGAAGATTCATCTTGGGGGAAGGAACCCAAAAGACTATGCAAAGGTGAAACGACAGTGCTGGCCACAGGGTTCCCAATAGAATCAGAAAAGCTCTGTTGTTGGCATAGTGAAGGTATGGGTTGCAATGGAGATGATTGGGATTGAGAGGCTGAAGCATACACCGATATGCCAGACACTGCACTAGAAATATGCTGTGGCTGCTGCTGCTGTGACAGTGCATGCTGTGGCTGCTGTTGCTGTTGGTTTGTAGTAAACAGCGGATGCAGGGCCTGATGTTGTTGTTGGCCATTAAACAATGGATGCTGCTGCTGCTGTTGCTGTTTGTTACTAAACGAATTCTGATGTTGCAATTGTTGCTGAAGTAGATGTGGCTGAGTTTGAGACTGGTTGTCTTCAACAACATCCGGAAGTACGGCCTGAGGTTGAGACTGCTGCAGCATCTGGGGCTGCATCAGAGCAGCAGGCCTGCAGGAGATATTCTGGGGTTGCAGGAAATGCAGAAGGGAAGTAGTTGCTGATCTGGAAGGATCCACGGTTCTCATCTCTTGCAATGCAGCAGCAGCCATAGCTTGGTACATGTCAGTTTGCAAACCCATCATGGAGGCATCTAGCCTTGGCTGCATCCATGGTGTAACTCCAATCCCTTGAAAATTCAGATGCTGCATTCCTTGCGCTGCATCTCCTTGTAGCCACATAGAACTAATGCCTAGATCATCATCCTTGATTCCTATAAACAAAGGGTCATATTAAAAGGAATAAGGATGCTAAAAAAGAGAGGAGAAAACTGAGTCGTTGGCACTATACAGTCATGGAATTAGCAGTAGACTAACATACCATTGAAAGAAGGTAATCCTGGAAGCCATGGGCGCTTAAGCCTTAATGGAAATGGAGATGGATACATTGGGAATGATGTCAACGGTTCAATCTCCCATAAGGAAACTCTTGGCTGCCTTTCACCAGCTGTTGATTCATCCCAGCCAACCTATACAAATAAGTTAAACACTATCATCACGGAGATAGAAAATCTAAATCAACAAATGTGCAAATACTCAAAAAACAAATTATCAAAGAAATCATTCTAAACATACATTGACTGATCGCCAATGTGAATTTGGCCACCGAACAGGATCTAAGTCACTTATGCCAGTTATCGTCCCCATGTAACTAGGAAAACACACAATCATCACATACAAATTAAATGATGTTCACAAGTAAACAAAGAGATGGGACACAAGGCAAAGAATCATTGAAAAATGCATTATAAAAGAGCATAAATGGAACAGAATATCTTAGTAAAATTGCAATTTAATCCTTTTTGAGGAAAACCAAGCCAGTCGGGCATTAGTCCATAGTTAATTCTAGTCCTTTTGTAAGGAAAACTATTTTAAACAGTTAGGAGAATCAACTGTTAAAAGCCAAGAAAAGAATGAAGCTTACCGACGAACACTTGATTCTTCTGTTTCAAACAGCATTCTAAAACGCATACCAACAGACACTCGAGTATGATAGACAGCTTTGATATATTTTGAGATAGGTATGACAAATTCTGATGGAGTAGCCCTGGATTGAACAGGAATAAATTTAGATTGGTTGTGGAATCAATAATCAGAACATAGCAAATATTGACAATCTGAGAAGGCAAAGCAGTAGCATCATACCTTGGGTTATAAAATATAGTGAACCGACTATTTGTCGCAGCTGCATGAGCAGCAGCAGCAAGAAGCCCTAAGTGCATGCTATCGCTTGATAAGACTGAAGAAGGCATTACAGTTTGAGGTCGATTAGCTCGTCGGATTCCAAGAAGTAATTGATTTTTTTCATTCCTGTAAATATAACCCATATGCTGGTTTGAGCATCAACATACCAACAATCTACAGCAATTTTCATTTTAGAGAACCGAAGTAGGAAATGCAAAAAAATCCAGAGAGATAACATTCTCATGTCTGCATCTTCTTATACCAGGTGAGGAGAAAAAATGGGAACGAAGCCAGCTAAAATGAAAGACAAGCCAGCAACCTACCAGATAAAAAGCACTGAATCACCCGCAACTAGTCTTTTAGCACTTACAAATACACTCCATCCTGTTGTCAAGAGGTGCCTTTTGGGCTGGCCTGCATAGGAACAAGTCAATGACTGTTAGTTAAGGAGTATGAAGGAACTGCAGAAAAAAATTATTCATATTTTAAGAGGAAAAGGGATTCTTAATAAGCTCACCCCGAAATATATGCCTAAATTTCCATTCATTATCATGCAAGTCCCTTGCAATCAACTCTTGAGCTGGAGGCTGCTGGGAGAAGTCCTGAAAGTAATTAATGGCATAAAATTAGGAATAAATCATTGCAACTAAAAGAACAAACGCGTATCAACACTAGTGTAACAACAGCATACCAGTGGAGGAAACACTTTTTCAGCTGCGCGGCGAGGAACAGAGAACCCTCCATGAGTACTTGTGTCACTGGCTGTTAACGTTTTGCAGAAATAATTTGTTGGCTGTTTGCTGGGAGTGCCCAATTCTGCGGGTAGATAAGCCTCCTTTTGTTCTTGCTGTAGAGCAACTAGTCTTCAATACTTGAAACAATCAATAAGACTTAATAACTCAAAAGAAACCCATTAGAAAACAGCATACCGGAGTCAATGGTTGCAAGGTCATTTGTGCATATACTTCATCCGTTTCAACATCTGCCTGTTGACAAATTTTGAGGCTTCAGAAACAAGTCCAATGGAAGACAGCAACAGAAAAGCAAATTAAAACGATACTTACATGCATGGTAACATTATGAAGCTGACAAAGAAGTTGCGGGGGTAAGCTCGGGTAGTTTGGTATGTGGGCATTTACTTCCTTATTGGTTGTTGCAGCTACCTACAAAGAAAACCCACTAAATGCTTGGCTACTGAATACGAGTCTAATCAAGTACAATGAAGCACGATAAACAAAAGGATCCAAAATGATAACATCAACTAGCATGTTCGAAGATGTCACAGACTTGGTTACAGTCAAGCCGAGAGCAAAACACAACATAAACAGGAATCGACATAAAATTCCCTATGATCCATGACCATGCAAGCACTTAACAGAAAACATCGAATGGTTCCCACCATATACAACAAACCATGTTTTCCACAGTAATCGTGGGTCAATTATGGTCTCCCGTAACATGGTGGGTTGCAAAAACGGGGGTAAAGAATCCGACTTTCCCAGGGATTTTCAATTATAAAACAGTAGGTGGGTTGCAAAAACGGGGGTAAAGAATCCGACTTTCCCAGGGATTTTCAATTATAAATACAGTATAATGCATGTCCACCATAGATCTGCGGGAGAATCAATTATGGGAGACTTGGAGTCAAGCTGGGATGCTCATGTCAAACAAATGTTCATACTGTAAAATAGTATTTGGTGCTAAAAGAAGACACATTTAAAGATCACACTGTCAATATTTCACATTCTTTCAATATCCCATAAAGGAAAAGGGGCAGGAATGATGATATGCCTACAAATAACTTTTTCACTTTTCCCTCGGAAAAGACGGTGAAACAATATTTATGATTTATTCTTCATAAAGCAAATGCAACTTGATCCGTACACACCATCAGCAATTAAGAACATATGGTTCAAAAATCCCTTACCAAAGAAGAAGATAAGTTGAAGTTCAAGGATACCAACCTGTTCACTGTGGCCCTGTGGGAAATAAACAACCCTACTTCCAACAAGAGGTAGAGAAACAAGAGGCCCCGCACATGCATGCCAAAGCTCAGAGTTCAACACTCTCTTTTCCCCTGCGGGATCTGTTTTTGCATTAATTCAAAACCAGCTCAGCAAAATTAAAAGAGAAAAATAATAAACAAACTGACAATATTTATAAAAAAAAAAATGAGGGCGGAAAAAGAATCAGTAAACTAAACATGTAATCTAAAAGCATGAGGATTATTCAGAGAAAGAAAATCCAAACTTCCAACAAATTTGGGTTGCTTTAAGCTCCAAAAAAGGCTTGAGAAGAGCGCAAGAAATAAATCCACAAATTCAGTAAGATGTAACATATTAAACCCTTGGTTTGACATAGATAAAAGGGTAATGAGGTTAAGGTAGAATTAAGTGTCAAAAATATTCACCCCAGATTTTTTTAAATAGATTAATAAAATCAACTTCAACAAACCAATAATTGAAAATCCAAATAAACTGAGATTACTGATCTGGGATTTAACATTTTAAGATTTCAGCTTCTCCTGCATTTTCTAAGGCCAGAAAACAAAGCCAATTGCAACCCAAATATCAACATCCATATGATAATTTCAACTTCATCTCTCCCAAGAAACTCAATCTAATACTTCACACACACACACACACACACACACACAGAGAACAAAAAGAAGTAGCATGCCTTCCTGAGGTTGTGGATTGAAACCTGCTGAAGAAAGTCTCATTTTTCTTTTCTAGATAAGTTTCGACCCTCAAGAGAAAAAAGGATCACCTCCCCAAAACCCCTCCTTTAACCAGACCAAAGCCCTCCAAAACCTTTCTTTTTACTCCAATAGAGCAAAAGGCTTTAAAAAAACAGAACAAAGAACACAGCCCCAACAGTTGTCTTTTTTATTCAACCGAAACCGGTTTTACTACAAAAGACAATCGCTTTCAGCCTCATCCGCCTCCTATCTTCTTCTTCCCCACCCAAAAGAAAATAACCAAGTGCTCTTTCTCTTGATCCAGAACCTTAATGTTAAAACAACATAGTCTTCTCTTTTTCTATGTTTCCAGCACTTTAACCCCACATTTCAGCTCCCAAAAAAACAGAGACTATTGATCCTTAAAGTGTGACAACAAAACAACAGCTTTTATCTCCTTGAGTTCCTCGAAGCTTGTAAACCACTAACCCCCAGCAACCAAAAACACCCAACAGATTTCACCACCAAGTTCCTTTTTTTGAAAACAAAAGAAAAAGCCCAGATCTTTATTCTCACTCACAAATCACAAATACAAGCACATCTACTATTTTTGCATTTGGGGCACTCTCCTTTGTACAGTCTAAGTGTTTTATAGGAAGTATTGGGCATTTATATATTAGTTTTGGTTCAGAAGAATATATGTTTTACAGAGATTTTTCACTAGGTGATGTGTAACGGGAAGAGGAAAAAAAAGGAAATGAAAGGAAAGAGGAAAGAGTTTCGTGCTGCTGACTACTTGAACTGTTTACTGCTCTTTGCCTTCGCTGTTTGCTTTCTTCACCTTTCCCTCTCTTTTTTCCCTCTATTGCTTTGATATTGCTCCACCAATCAATGAACATATACGACCGCCATTACTTTTTTTCTTTTTCCCCTTTGGGCTGTCTTTCCTCTGTATACCATGAAACAAATACAAAGAAGAAATTGGAAAAAGGGCAAAGGGTTTTCACAGAGAAAGTGTCAGATGATTGTTTATTAGAGAAAGAGTTCCCCACTTGAACGCTTGATGAATGAATTACATTTTTCGTTTTTGTCTTCCAGTTTAAATTTAAACAAGAGAAGATTCTAATATTTGCATGAAATGATTAGGGGATCACTGTGAAAGTCCAACTTGCACCTTTGCCTGTTTCAGTTCAGGTGGGCAACTTATAGGCCCAATTGCATACCCTTTGTTTCTATTTAAATAAATAAAATCTTAAAATTAATAATATTATTTTTGTGAATTTAAATTTGTGTGTTTGTTACTATATTTAAGCCTGAAATTTACTTTTTTTCGGATGTTAAATTTGAAAAAATTGCAAAATCGAACTAAGCCACACCAAATTTTTTTATTTCTATATAATTCGATTTATATTTCATTTTAAAAATTAACATAGTGCATTGTAGTTAGTTTTTTATTAAAACAATAAATCGAACAAAACCGAATATATCATTACTAAATGGTAGTTAGATATTATTTCTGTCAATTCAATTAGATTATTGAATTACGTGTTATCATGTTTTTAGAACCAAATCGAATTGAATTAAATAATTATATAAAAAATGATCTAATTAATTGAATCGATGATATTAGATTAAAAGTCGTGTAAATCATATAAACAGTTAACAAGTCGCAAAGCAAAGTCAATACTTGTAACCAAAAAAAAAAAGCAAAGTCGATACCTAATGTTCAACCAATTGAAGCAGATTTTAATTTTATATATATATTGATTTTCTCAAAAAAAAATATTTAATTATATTTGAAACAGTGATTCAACCAGAAAAAAATAATCAAACTAAAATTAAAGATTTTCTCAAAAAAAAATATTTAATTATAATTGCCACGTGTCTCAAATTCAAATTTAGACAACTACTTCATCCCTATAAAAAAAATTTACCATCTTTCATTTAGGTTCAATTATTCATATGAGAAGTGCTATCAATCCCACAGGGATAAAGTTTGGTTACACTCAAGAATTAGAAAGGATTGCTCATCTTAGCACTCTATACCCATATGAACACTTTGACTTTAACATGCTATTTTTCCATCATACCATTCATTCATTGATGTTGCTATATATCACATATTAAATTTGATAAAAAAAATTTAAACAATATGTGAATTCGAGTTTTGATATTTGTTTTCGAAATCTAATATATTTCTAGTAAAAAAAGATATGTATATTTTTTCATACAAATGATAGAAGCGCGGTATACTTCAAAATAATTATTATTGCTTATATCAAATGATAACGAGTTTGATATTTTCTGAATAAGATTTTGAGTTCAAATCTTATTGATATAAAAGATTGAGAAAAAATTGTAATTAAAAATTTCTTTTATCCCTTTAAAAGTTTTAAAATTATGAATTAATACAATAATAAAATTATACTTTAACCCTTCTAAAACTTAGAAATCCAATTTAAACCCACCTAAATTGGATTTCTACCTTTGCACCTAATTATACACACACCTATATTGTGCTTTTATCCTTAAAAATCATATTTTAACAATGATACTAAACATTTAAATTTTAAATTTTTACTTTTCAAAAATATTTAAAAGAACATTTTATTTTTTAAGGGTTAGGTCATTCCAGTCCATGAAAATGCACTATTAGAGGTAAAAATTGTTAGGGAAATTATAAGTTGGCCCATGAGATTTAAATTCGATGACGGATTACATCCGGTGGCGGATGCACTAAGCCCCCTAGGGGCCAAATGCATCACATTATTTTGGAAATGTGGTTAAATTTAGTTTAATGTGTTTAGGAAAAAAGAAAAAAATTTAAAATTTTTGCATACCCATTATTTTTAAGAAAAAAAAATTAAAATTTTAGACTCATTCTTAAATTTCTGGATCCGCCACTAATTAAATCTTTTCAGTGGGTCCATTCAATTAGAACGTAGAAAATACATTATTTGGGTTGATATATATATATATATATATATATAATCATCTAGGAATCTCATAATTGATCTTACTGAAATATTCTAACTTTCTGAAATTTCTCACAGGCTTTCATATTTTCCTTTTTATTTTTATTTTTATTTTAAGCATGTATTTACTAATCATATTTTATGTTGTAAAATTATTAAAAATTATTAATTATTATTTAAACATTGATTCTTTTGGTACAAAAAAATTTAGGTCAAGGGTGACTCCCCTAGTCCACGGTCAGGACATACCTAACATCCAATTGAGATTTATATATAAATTTACAGATTTAAACATTGATGAATATTAATAAATAATATGATATAAATAATTAATATTGTATTGTGTCATTCGAAATAATTTTTAGAATAAAATTGAAAGGTTTTTTTATTTTTGTCTTCTTAAATTGTTTATAATTCTTTATATATTTCAAAATTAAATCGTTATTTAATTTAAATTCAAAATCAAATATCATTTATATTACATCATATTATTACATAATATTCAACAGTGTTACATAGTAATTAAGAAATTTTATCAACAATTCTGCCCACGATGAAAACGATTAGCATATATTAATAGTTTATGGATGAAATTAACATAATTCAAAATTTTGGCAGTTAATTTAAAATGAGATTTATAATATGAAATGAAAGTTAAAATATTTAAATGTTTGAAAGTTAAAGTAATACGAGAATCATAATTTGAGGACACAGACCTGAAGTTTTATATATCAAATATTTTCATTAAATAATAAATAAAAGAAATTCTAAATTTATTGATATTATCTTTTAAAGGCGTTGACATATATAAATGGTCGGTTGAATATTTGGTCCATTCACCCCAAAAATTAAATTTATCTACCATGAATTCAACTTGACGTGACTTTAAAGGACATTACCTAAGCGTCTTAAAAAATGTCAAAATTTACACTCGACAGGATCCAACTCAAATGTATATATATTTACTAGGTAAAATAATAATTTATTTAAAAAACAATGAAAATAAGATATTATTATAATCATCTTTAAATATAAAAGATATTATTTCGTATCGAATTATAACGAATTTTTTCACCTTAAATATGAATATAACTCAAATCCACTATCTTAAAAAATTAATCTAACTCAACCCAATTCTATTTTTTTTAACTAATATAATTAAGTTATATTATATCAAAACACGTCAAATTCTAATCAAATACACATCTCTTTTGAGACGTAGCATTCTAAGTTTGAAATTAAGATTTAGTGTAAGGTTGATTAAAGTGGTAAGCAGTTTAATATTATTTAAGTAAAGTTTCGAGTTTGAATCATTATGTATATAAAAAATTCCTATTAAAAAATTCACCAATAAAAAATAGTTGTACAATATAAATCGATCTGAATTTGTCAAAATCAAAATATGGAATCGGGAGATCAATAAAAAAAATTAAGATTTGGTACGTCTTATCTTGAAACACTTGGAGTGCTTTATGGAATACAATTTTGTTCGGTATGACAACTCTGTGTTTGCAGTCAAATTTTTGATTAAAATCCAACAACTTTGCCACTTCTCCACTTCAGTTTATACATTTAAACTTCCAATTTATCTATCACATAGTATATCACATAGTATATCATTTATAGATTAGACTTGATAAAAATTTTAATTTTGGAATTAAATGTTACTTTTATAATAAAATATGTGATTTATTAACCATAACGCTATACATATTAAAAACAAATTTTTAAGTCCACTGTATAAAACCCCTAAGATTTCCAAATAATTGGTATTTTTTTCAAATAATTTAAAGTGACAAGATTGAATATTTTATGAACAATACTTATTTAATAAAACAGCCGACGTTTCAATTTTAAAAATAATAATGTTTTCTTAGTAAATATCCGGTAAATTATACATGTTTTTTTTCTCTTGTTGAGCCGACACATACATGTGTTATCTTTTAACAAATATGTTGTCCTAGTTAAATTTTCCACCTGATAATATCTTCCACCCGAATCGATCGATCGAAGCAGAAATTGAATCCAGAAAGAGGAGTCATGCGTCGTTTTCAATTCACGGAATAAGTAAAATATCGTGTTTTAACGAGGCCTCTTTTTTTAACGAGGTCATGGTCTTTGTTTTCCTGTTTTGTATGTGCATGTTATTCAATACAATATAAAACTCTTCTTTTTTTCAAAAAAAGATTATGTGTTTTAAAAAAAACTATTTTTTACTCAAAATGTCTTATAATAATTAATATAAGTGAATCATAACGTCATAAGCTTATATGGTATAAAAAGATATCAATTCAAAAAATAATTTGAAATGAATATTAATCTTTTAAGAATAATTGTTTTCAATTAATTTATGGTAAGTACAATGTAATATATGTTTAAATACGACTTTTAACCGTTTAATATGAGACATTCATTTTTCTAATGTTCCTAATGCTCAAATTCAAGACCTCGAAAAATATTATTTATTATTATTATTAAGGTTGTTTGGTTTGTACTTTAAAAATGATATTTGAATAAAAAAACTTAATACTTTTATAATTATACTATTACAGATAGTATTTTTTTAGGGAAATAAAAAGAATAGAAAGAGAAATTGACGTGATATAGATTGATCTAAGTTATTTAGATAGGACATTGGGAGGGAAGTTTTGTTGTGAGATGGTTAAATTACGGTTAACAAATGACGTGATTAGTTAAATAAGTGATCGGTTAAAAACGTTATATGTTTTTACTGAAAATGTTATTTGTGTTGGTAATAATAATAGTAATAACAGGAAATATTATCGTCGTATGTAAAATAAGCAAAAAAAATATTGAATTTAACATAACCGGTTAATTATTAGAAACATTATCAACTATAATAACATAATAGGTAACGCTTATTTAATGTAATAGGTAGTGTCTGTTTAAAGTTGATGGGGCCTTAGAAATCTGACGATAACAAAATAGATTAATTACTTAATTTGTTATCAATATTATTAACATATTATGTATCACCTAAAATATTACTAAAATTTAAGTTGATGAGCCTTAGAAATATGACGATAACAAAATAGATTAATTACTTATTTTGTTATTAATATTATTAACATACTAGGTAGCACTTAAAATGTTACCAAAATTTAAGTTGATGGGACCTTTGAAATCTGACAACAACAAAAAATGTTAATTTCTTATTTTGTTATAAATAAATATTAAATACTAGGTTGCATCCAATAATGTTATTTTGAATAAAGAAGTCGGTTGCAATATTGAATATTAAAGTTGTGTTTAATGATATCGGTAGGATTTAATATATTACTTATATTAGGATGATAATTATTTTTTAAAATAAATATCGATACTACTATGATCTGATGGTCGATACTTTAGCAAATATCAAAATCATCTATGATGTTCGATATTTTATCATTTTAGAAACTTGATAATTTGAAAAAATTGATATGTTAAGATTGAAAGTGACTTATTTACAAAATTACATTAAAATATCTTTATAAAAATATCGATACTTAGTGTAGATGTATGTAAATTATTATATGCTTAGTGTATATGTATCAATATGTATTCAAGAAAATTATTAATACCTAGTACCGATACTTTAGATTTTAGATTTTTGATGACTGTTATTGATCCTTTAGCGTTTGAAAAAATTGGTGAATGTTAAAATATCGATAATTGATATATGATGTATTGATATTTTTGAAAAAAAGTTGATGAATTTCTCCTCTCACATCAACCTACAAGTATCAATATTTTTAAATTTAAAAAAATATTTCAAACTGTTAAATTGTATATATTTTACCGTTTACATTATTATTAACATTTAAACAAACCGGTAGTTAGTTTAACGTAATAGGTAGCACTTATTTAACGTATTAGGTAGTGCCTATTTAACATAATAGGTAGCGTCTATTTTATTTTACCGTTTACATTATTATTAACCTTTAAACAAACCGGTAGCTAGTTTAACCTAATAGGTATCGCCTATTTACCGTAATAGGTAACACCTATTTAACATAATAGGTAGCGTCTATTTTATTTTACCGTTTACATTATTATTAACATTTAAACAAACTGATAGCTAGATTAACGTAATATGTAACACATATTTTATTTTACTGTTTACATTATTATCAACATTTAAACAAACCGGTAGATTGTTAAGTTAATCAATCGACGAAATAGCCAAGAGGGGGTGAATTGGCAATAAAAGTTTTGGTGGAAGCTTTTGCAGAAAATGGAAAATAATTGCACAGCGATTTAGAGTGGTTCAACTTTCTCAACCAAAGTCTACGTCCACTACCTTAGCTATCCACACTAAGTATTTTCCCCAGATTCACTAATTTGTCTTTCTTTTGAGGACAAAAAGTAACCTTACAAATCCCTCAAGAATTATACCCCAAATTCTTGAGAACACTCTCTCCCAAAGAGAATAATACAAATTTTGCAAACTTATAGAAAAACCTCATAAGGCAATGTGTTTGCACAATTCTAGAAAAAGAAAAGAACACTCAAAGATGATTACAAATGAGCACAATATGTGTTCTTGAAAGCAAAAATGAATATTGAAGGAAAATTGACTTGAAATGCACAAAATTGATGTTTAATGCTTTCGCTCTTGTTTCTCAATCAATTCGTATTGATCAATGACTTCAGAACTTGTTTAAATAGACATTGGATTGATTTTAGTCGTTGTGAATCATTTGGGTAATGTTAGAGCCGTTGTAGTGTGAAAACACTCTTGAAAAAGTCTGCTGGGAGCGTAGGGTATCGATACCTGCAGTGTAAAATTCAAATATTTCGACCGTTATATGGATAGGGGTATCGGTACCCATATAGCATTCTGTTATTTTCGGAGCCAAATATTGCATAGGGGTATCAGTACCCTAGGAGGGGTATCAGTACCCTCTGGGCAATCTGTTTTTCTCGAAGACCTTATATCTAAAATTATTTTTGGCTAAATTAAGGTTCGAAATACTTTGTAAAAATTGTTTCAAAAATATTTTAAGTTTAAAGCACAATTTTACACTTTAGTAAGGTTTGAAATTGATCTTTGAAAAACTTGGACTAGTATTTTGATATTCGAATAATTGAATCGAATATACTTTAAACATGATTGTGAAATCTTAAAATTCAATAACCCCTTAATCTGTTATATCGAAACATCAAAATGTTTTCAACATAGATAGTTAACGTAATATGTAGTGCATATTTTATTTTACCGTTTACATTATTAGTAATCTTTAAACAAACCAGTAGGTATTTTAACGTAACATGTAATGTCTATTTTATTTTAACGTTTATATTATTAGTAATCTTCGAACAAACCGGTATGTAGTTTAACATAATATATAATGCATATTTTATTTTAACTGGTTAAATTTTAAATATAAACATTGATTCATACAATATAGGTATAGATACTTTTTCAGGGAAATAGTTGGACATAGTTTAGTGTTGAAACATTATCCATACTTTTAGAGTAAGTATAGATATAGAAACCATACAATTTATGTTTCAATTTTTTTTAATGATTCTTCATGCTTTCTAGCTACAACATTAATTTAATAATTTCATTTACACAAATATTATTTGATTATTTAGATTTTTTTATAAAATATTATTTAGAATTTAAATTTAACAATTTTAACTAAAGATAATAATATGAGAAAATCGCCTCAGTGACCAAAAATACCTTATAATATACGATTTTAACCAATTTTTTTTGGATTTGCCAAAATGACCAATAAAATCGCAACGCGATATAAAAATCGCAACGCGATTTAGAAAATCGCAACGTTAAAAAGAAAATCGCAACGGTCAAAAGAAAATCGCAACGCGAGCTTCTAAGTTCGCAACGCGATTTAGAAGAAAATCGCAATGCGATTGATAGAATCGCAATGCGATTTATAGAATCGCAATGCGATTGAGAGAGTCGCAACGCGATCTAGAAGAGAATCGCAATGCGACTGAGAGAATCGCAATGCGACTGAGAGAATCGCAATGCGACTGAGAGAATCGCAATGCGATTTATAGAATCGCAATGCGATTGAGAGAATCGCAACGCGATTTAGAAAATCGCAACGTTAAAAAGATTTTGTTTCTTAAGAATTTTCTCTAAAAAGATAGTATCCGCGCGGACGTGTCGAAGACACGTATTACCATTACCATTACCACGACCACGACCACGACCACGACCACGACCACGACCACGACCACGACCACGACCCCGACCCGACCCGAGACGAGACGGCGGCGGCGGCGGCGCGCGAGAGTCCCCCTTGTCCTCTTTCACTCAACAAGGAAGTGCAAAATACAAGCCTTAAATATAATTCCCAATAGTGTTTCCAATACTATGTGGGATTGAGCATTACCAACACTTGTTCCCAATATCATTATTCTTCAAAAGTTATCATCCATTACAATATGAATTATCGATAATAAATTAATTCATTTTAATAAGTATTTAAAATTATAACTTGATAAATACATGAAATAATTCTATTATTAAATAAAAAATATATTTTTTATATTAAAATTATTGAGATAGATATTTACTATAAAAGTAAAAGATTTTTTTTTCACGTACAACCTCTATGTGAATTAGTTTCACAATAAGGTATCGGTTATGCATTGGATTCTTTCGTATTAGATGGTCTTTAATAAGATCATCATCATCATTCTTTTGTTCAACAATACCATATATTAATGAGGTATATTGGTTCATTAACACGACTAATTCATATTGTAATGGATGATAACTTATGAAGAATAATGATATTTGGAACAAGTGTTGGTAATGCTCAATCCCACATAGTATTGGAAATACTATTGGGAATGGTATTTAAGGCTTGTATTTTGCACTTCCTTGTTGAGTGAAAGAGGACAAGGGGGACTCTCGCGCGCCGCCGCCGCCGTCTCGTCTCGGGTCGGGTCGGGTCGGGTCGGGTCGGGTCGTGTCGTGGTCGTGGTCGTGGTCGTGGTCGTGGTCGTGGTCGTGGTAATACGTGTCTTCGACACGTCCGCGCGGATACTATCTTTTTAGAGAAAATTCTTAAGAAACATAATTTTTTTAACTATTCTTTTGACCGTTGCGATTTTCTTTTTAACGTTGCGATTTTCTAAATCGCGTTGCGATTCTCTCAATCGCATTGCGATTCTATAAATCGCATTGCGATTCTATCAATCGCATTGCGATTTTCTTCTAAATCGCGTTGCGAACTTGGAAGCTCGCGTTGCGATTTTCTTTTGACCATTGCGATTTTCTTTTTAACGTTGCGATTTTCTAAATCGCGTTGCGATTTTGATATCGCGTTGCGATTTTATTGGTCATTTTGGCAAATCCAAAAAAAGTTGGTTAAAATCGTATATTATAAGGTATTTTTGGTCACTGAGGTGATTTTCTCTAATAATAAATATGTAATATATATATTTATTATTTTTAATTTAATAATAATATAACCGTAACATAAAAATAAGTAATTAAACATTTATAATTACTAAATTAATATCTTAAAACTCACTCAAAAGATAACTCTATGTTAATATCTTCCACAGTAAAGTAAGTATGAATATTTATATATATATATATATATATGTATCGATACTTATTGATAATAAAAATTTATCGATTACCAAACATTTAACAGTTTTTTATATTTTTCGCATACAATATTATAAGTCTATCAATATTTTCAATAGCACTTTATTAAATTTATTAATAATCTTATTAATTTTTTTGTCACATCACCTTTTAATCTATTTCCTTATATATTACCAGTGTGAAATCTTCGTACCATAAAGTAAAATAAATCAGCGATTAAAGAACAAACCCTGACCTTTGGTTTAATAAAAGAAAAAGGGGACCCGAATGAGTTGTGATGGCGACTAGACCTTCAATCACTGTTCTACTTTCTCGTTGGCCTCCGTCGTGATTGTACGGTATAGAAGCGCCACACGTAATAAAACTGCCAAACGCGGCTTTTTCAATTATTTTTTCTGAAACGATAATCAAATACAAACAGTTTTTTTTTTTGGGGTGGGGGGGGAGTGGCAGAAATCGTAAATATTCGACCGACTTGAAAATGAAATAAGTCAGCTCAATTGGTAGAGCACAATGTTTTTAATCTTGAGATAATAGGATCGAGTCTCACGGAAGGTATTTTATAATTCGGAGGTCTCTTACGGAAGTTGTTCTCAATCTGGTGTTGATGGTAGCCTACTATCTTACCTTCCCTTACCCCATATATATATGGAAAAAAGAAACAGCTATTTTTTTATTTTTCAAATAAAATAAAAACAAGAGAATGAAAATGAAAATTCTTTCTCATTTTCCTTTCTTATCTTCTTCTTCTTCATTGTTTCATTTTTTTTCTTTATATTCTTTTCATTTGGCTGATTTGTTTTGCTTATGATTCATAGGTTATGGATCGAAATTAATCTCTACTATTAACCAAAAGTTTATTATTAGCAACTCTTTGTCGTCACATCATGGATAGGAATGGATATGATTGGGTTGGATTGGATTTTTGATCCACTTAACCGATCCGAGAACAATGATTTCTTCACCCGAAATTCGAATTGACTTGCATAATATATACCCTCCACCTGAATTAACTTTTTAAAATAAAATCCGAACCTGACCTGATCCAATCCAAAATAATAAAAAATATTATTTTTATTCAATAAAAATAGTGATTTAATTGACAAAAAATAATATATATAAGGGTATTATTATAATTATTCCTAAATATATAAGATAAAATTATATTTTTTCCGGGTTGGGTATTTTCACCCTAAACCCGAATTCGACCAGACCCAAACACCACCTTTAAAAAAACCCGACCCGAGCCCAATTTTTTTTTTTAAAAAAGACCCGATCGGGTCGAAACCTATTGGGTTCATGTCTCATACCTATTCCTAATCATGGATGTGATCCATCCAACACTTTTACGATACACTAATTAAGTTTTAGGGTTTAAATTTTTATCACAGCAGACAATGAATTATTAAGATCAGAGATGGATCGAAGGGCCAACACATATTTTAAATAATTATATTTTTTTACTAATAATATGTTTCTGCTCTCTTAAATTTTATAGGTTTGTTATCTTAAAATTTTAAAATTTTATTTCTTAACATAAAATTATAAGTCAATTTTTATTTAAAAGATAAAGCCAACTAAATGTCACAATGAAAATTAAATTTACTTATCTTTGTAGGGGGCAACACATAACTTCAAGGAATTCATGGGAACCAGGATTTTCAACCTAAAAATCACCCTACTTTTCTAATATTTTCGATATAACACTTTTTTCTAATATTTCCTGACTAAATCGTGTTTACGGGGGAGTGCCTTCGCAGGATTTGCTGATGTGGAGGGAAGGCGCTTTTCAAGGGAAGCTCCTTCCACCTGATGTGGCACCACGGTGGAAAGAGCGTTTCAGGGGGCGCCTTCCAAAAATACTTTTGGGGGAACATGCTTTTCACCTGATTTTGAATTAGAGTTTTGGTTTAAGGTTTAAGGTTGAAGGTGATAGTGGTTTAGGGTTATTAGAATTTGATAATTTATTAGGTAAAAGGTTTCGGTTATGATTTAAGAATGATCGAAGGTATTTTATAATTTTTTATTTTGGTTGGAGTGGTTTTAGGTTAAAGTGGTATAGGGTTCGTTACACTACAAGAAAATATACCTTTACTGACACGAACAATGACACACGCTAATTTATGACTTGCAAAAACTGTGTGTCATGACTTACAATAATGTGTGTCATATTTAATATTCATAAACCAAAAAATTTACAAAACACGGAATACACTTTTTAAATGTGTGTTATCTCTAAAAGTCATCTTTTAATTTTCCCCCCATTATTTTCATCCTTTCCCGCTTCTTCCCCCTCGATAATTATCAGTCCACTCCGCATGCTTCCCCATTTTCTTTTTTCCCATTTTTCCCTTTGTCCAAAACGTCATCTTCTCCAACAAGATTGTTATATTCTCTAAATCCTATTGCCCATATGCCATTTTTTTCCATTTCTTTTACATTTACAGTTTCGTTTCAACCTTTCAATGTTCATGATTTAGAATCAGGATAGCGTAATCAATCTTGTTTCGACTTTTTGACTTCATGGGTATTTCTTCAAAAGTATAATTGAAACTTCAATTCTTGGGGATTTTGTGATTAGATAATATGATAGGTTGCTCCTAATTCTTTCGCTTTTGTCTTGTTTGTAGGTATTGCCTTCGTGCCAAGCGGATTTTCAGTGAACAAAATGAGAAACCTTATGTTGTAGAGCTTGATCTCCGAGGTATATGTGGATATTATTCATCTGCTTCTGATTCGTTTATTGTATGTGTGTGTGTGTGTATGAGTAAAAAAAGAGTAATTTTAGATGAAGTGTTGACTTGTTGAGTTTTTATTTTAGACGATGGAGGTAAAATCCAGTATGTTCTTCTGGATTTGATAGGTCGAAGCACTGTTCCACAAGTGTTTGTGAATGACAAGTATATTGGAGGCTCTGATGGTTAACTACTTTGTCTCCATAGTATTTGTTTTTCTAGATATTAGACACACACATATATATATATATATATATATATATATGATTTCATTTTTCTTATTTCTTTCTGACTATTTAGATCTCAGAGCTGCGGTCGATGATGGTACATTGCAAAGGCTTCTAGCTGCAAGTTGATGAACTGTTAGAAAGAAGGAAATACAATCATTCGATCTGATTCGTTAACTATAAAACTGCTCGAGGATTAGAGAATCATATCTGGGTTGTGAGTTTTGTTAGTTCACAGCAAGATTTCAATGAGTGCTCTGTGATAATGGCATGCCCTTTGTGAGGTTATCTTATATTGTTTCATCGTTATGGATGACTCTAGTTTAGATCTTAAGTACATTTTAAATGTAGATGAGGGAAGGGGCAATAACCTCATTTATCTTTCACATTAATCTATACTTCACATTAATCTATACTTCTATTGGTTGATCCTTTTTCTCTAACAAGCGGATTTTAGGAAGTCCATGTTCATAAGATGCGCTTATTCTGAAATATGTCAACATGGGTTTCCTATATAATTTTCAAATAAAATGTCTTCAGTTATGCTTCTGAATGATCTATTTTGTGGTTCTTTCTTATTGTTAGCATTGATATGTATGACAAATCAGAAAAATAAAGATATTTGGTTAATATTATTTGAACTGACTGCTGCTAGTGATATGGAAAAAAATACAGGAGACGAAATCCAGTTGTCTGAAGATGGAGCATGCAAGTGATTGGATGGGTGCCCAGCTGACCAAACAGATTTTGCTTCAGGACAACATTCCCGCAATAGATGATTATCCCTTTACAATATCATGCAACAAAAGTCCATAACTGATCAAGTTTTATTAATTCATTACTTGTGATAGTTAGATTTAGGTTACAACTAAAGCAATGATGTTTTTTTCGGTTTCAATTTGATTAGGAATGAACTTTTCGTTTATGCAATTTATTCTCTCTATTTTTTATGTTATTTATTTCTTATTGTAGTGGGTGTTGTCTCCCAAGTACTTCAATTTCCCGTTTCCAATGACTTTGACAATGATTCAGATGCAAATAACTTCAATTTCTTTTCCATCTAGCATTGCTAACTATTGTAAGGAATGTCTTCATACTAAACTGTTGAATGCTAAACCACATACTCCTGTCTCAATAATATATGTAAATATAACTAGCTGTAGGAATTCCAATTAAGTTTGTCACAATAAAATATGTTTGTTTGTTACATTGTCCCTATTTCCATAACTTAGTGGTCTCTTTATGACCTGCAACTAGCTGTAGGAATGCCAATTAAGTTTATCACAATTAAGTTTGCCTTCATTCTCTTTATGTCTTCTCAAGTGGTTTTACAGAGTGCTAAATGCTATCTTTTTTTGGGTATATCAGCTGGTGTTTCCACAGATGATAAAAATTGGCCGCCAATTTTCCCAATTATATATCATGATATAGCTAATGAGATACCGATTCATGATCAGAGGCTGCAATATCTTGCATTCGCAAGTTGGCTTGGTGTGTAAGTTTATTTTTTAGCTTCTTATTGGATTTTTCTGTACTACTCTTCATTCCTGAATTTTTAATGTAATTGTTACGCAAAAGATAAACTTTATTGAATTCAAGTTTTTGCACTGAATTTTATTGTTATATTAGGTGCAGTTTGATAAAGTGAAAAATTAAGTTCTAAAAAGCTAAGCATTGAACTGTACGGCATCTGTGGTGTTTTCTTTTATGTTAAATGCTTTAAATAAAGACTGTGAATGCTAAGTTGAGCTTACTCCCATTAATTTAGTTCATTTGTTTTAATTGGAGCCTGACTTTTAGTGCTTAGTTGACGTTAAGGATAGAAGAAAGAAAGAAGGATAACAACTATATGGACAGAGGTGAAAAAACATTGAAGGGGTATTACACTTTGATGTAAAATCTACTGAATTATAATTCAAAGATTGAATAGTTTCTTGCACAATTATGCTGCTGTTAGCATTAAAATATCTTTCCCATATATTATCTTTAGCTTTAATTTACTAAGAATAATCATATGTTTTATAATGTGTTATCTGATTATCTCTGTTATTATTAGATCCTGATATTTGGTATTTATAATTGTCAGTGTTATATAGCATTATAGTAAGAAATCCAAGAAGTTGGACGAGGGGAAAACAATTCATGATACACATACTAGTTTTTGGTCAATACTTAGTTGAGAGAACATGAACTGAGCATTACTAGTTTACAACTGTATTTGTATAACAATTTATACATGAAAGTAGTGACGAAGAGTTCTGATTTTTCAATTATTAATTGAATATGTCATTTATTTTATTCTCTAGTCCTTAAAGTTTTCCTGATTTAGCAAGCATTTAGGAAGAGGGTTTTTCCCATTTATTTGCTTAGTTTTCTTGCGATGTTAGTCATGTTGTTGATGAGCTGAATTTTTTTAAAATGTCCTCCTTTTAAGTTCTAGATAAAGATTAAGTGACTTTCTTTTGGGCTGGTGGTATTTCAAGGACTCAAAAATTATAGAACAGTTTGACCGAGATGTGAAATGCACTAATCCAGACATGAACTTCTTTTCCAGAAACTCGTAACTTGCAAAGTCTAACCGGGTATGCATTTTCTTTCTTGTGATTTTGTTGTTTAACTCTTTGGACTCAAGTTTTGATATGAGAAACAAAGCCATTTCTGACTTATACCTTGCTCATTCAGGATGAATTGACGGACATATTAATTGTATTTGTCAAGTTAAATCTAGGTATAAGATATGTTCAAGGGATGAATGAAATCTTGACACCTCTATTTTATGTATTCAGAAATGATCCCGATGAAGAAATGGCAGAAAATATCTCATTGTCATTCATCATCGTCTTCTTCTTCTTCAGTAGCATTCGGTTCGTTTTCTTCTGATCTTCATACCTTTCATCCCCATGGCGGTGCTGCTCCCTCATTTTCTCTGAAGGTTCAATCTTTTTATCCATTATCTATTAAACTCACATCTCAATTTTGTTTGGATATAGACATTTTGATTTATTCTCAGGGTCGTTGTTTAGATTTTTGCTTTTAAATTAAGATTATTTTTAAAAAAAAATCATTAGTGCAGTAGCTGTTAGGTATTGCTCTTTTGAAGATTGAATCCTTGTCATACAGTTTTGATTGTTATTATTGATTATACTATCTCTAAAATAAACTTTGCATTTGTTTTTCCACCTAAAAGGCTCTACATTTATGTCTTTGTGCTCGTAAATAACAACCTGGTATTTGATCAGTTGTCTTTCATATGGTCAAATCAAAGCGCAGAGTAAGGTATTGTATTAGAACTTCAAAAAAGGAAGAGTGATTTAGTTTTAATAGCAACCATGTATTAGCTGTATAAATAATATATTGTTAGATATTACATTATATCTTTAAAGAGGAAAAATGTAATCAGCTTTGTCCTAATTCTTTGGTACTCTTGGTACGCTTACTTGATTTAAATATGGATAAATAAAAATATTAAAGATCTACAATAAAGAAATAAGGATCTTACATAGTTTATACAAGTGAGGTGTTCCATTGATAAAAAAGATTTAAGGATCTTAACCAGTTCTACTATACAATGGTTATTGTTCCCCTATTTTTTATTGTTGTGACTTGCGAGCTAAAAACTCTTTTGGTTTAATCGATTTCCACGTGTTTTTTTAAGTCTAAGTAAAGAAGTTAACAGTACATTATTTAGTAAACACTCTTATGGAGTTTCTAAACTCTACTTCTTGTGTGTAAGATAATAACTTACAGTTACATATTTGTCACTCAATTGCTTTTTGATCTTCTTAGTTGATGAAGAATAATTTTTTGAAAGTGTATAGGATTTTAACCAAGTATTATTGAAGATTTTGGAGTGCAAAAGGTTGGGTCTTGTGGTTACATCTTTATGATACAAAACCATCATATTTCAAATGTGGTTCCCTATTCTTTGTTTGTTACTTAAGATATGTTTAGCTTATATTTTTTTAATGTTAGATAAGTTTAGTTTTTTTATTAATATGTTAGGAATATACCTTGTAGTTTGCATTTTCTGTTGCTTGCTTTATTCTTTAGATCATTAATTAAATGTCAACATACTGCATATTGAAATACATATGGTTTGTAGAATCTGAAGTTTTCGATTTCCATACTGTTGTAGGCTGGAGACTCAAGATTTAAGTGTCAAATGTGCTGCATATTGAAATACATATGGGTTGCAAAATCAAAACATAAACTATGTTAGTCTGTTTTTTTATTAGATGTTGTAGGTGCTAGAAAATTATAGACTTTTCATATTCCTTTTTCCACTTGGTAGGAAATTTATTAAGGATGTTTAATGTTTTTCTTTATCAAGAATCTTGAAGCAAACCAATTTTCAGGCCCTGTACCACATGAACTTGGGGATTTAGTGAACTTCGAAACTTTGTAAGGAAAAACTCAATACCTTCTTCTTCTTCTTCTTTGTTTAATATTTTACGATTCTCTTAATTTCTTGTTAAATTGGCCTTGATCAAATGATTTGTTTTCATGCTCATTGTAATTTAAGGATGCTCTCCTCCAATCAATTAACTCGGAATTTGTCAGTTACGTTTAGTTTACTAAGAAATCTAACTGACTTGTAAGTTTCTTCAAATTTTCCTCTATTTTAAACCACGTATCTGGACATGTTCATAGGATCAACACTGATGTGTTTGCAAATATTGCATTTATCTTTTGTGCATGAGGATTAGTGATATAAATGGGCCAAGTCAGGATTTTCCTGTGCTCAAAAACATGAAACGCCTACTGACATTGTATGTTTTGTGCTCAAGTTATCAAATATTTTGAAGGTTCCATCTATATATTATTCATTTTGACAGAACATAATCCTGTTATATTTGTATAGGGTTTTGAGGAATCTTATGTGACAAACTTTATTATGTCGTGATATTTGGTATCGACATATGATTACAATATTTTTGATAACTTAATGTGAATATATTGTATGCAAATGGATTGATTATATATAATATGATATATATATTTAGTATTATGAGGCATTAAATGTGATTTAGTTTGATTATTTGTCAATCTACAATATATATATATTTATAATTTACGACATACAATCACGACACACGAATGTGTGTCATCTTTTCTAATGATGTGTGCTTCAATGACACACAATATAAGTCATAAATGTGTGTCATAAATTTATGACACACAAATGTGTGTCATCTTCATTTATAACCGGGGCTTCAATGATGTGCAATGAGCGTCATAAATGTGCGTCATAAATTTATAACTCACATTTGCGTGTCATCTGAGATTCATGTCGGTGACTTCAACGATAGGTATTTGTGTGTCATTCGCACCCATAGATGACGCGCAATGCACGTCATTAAAAGGATTTTTTCTAGTAGTGTTAAGGTGAAAGTGGTGAAAGATTTTGTAGGTTAAAGTGGTTTAGGGTTTTTTAAGGTGAGAGTGCTCAAGGGTTGTGTAGGTTAAAGTGGTTTAGGGTAAAGTTCGATTAAAATGAAAATGTTAATCACTTGAAGTAAGAGGTAAGTGGGAAATTTATGTAGAAAATATACATACATTGGGAAATTGTAGAAAATGCAATTACATTGAAATATTAGAAACAAAGACATACATTGAAATAGAAAATGCAATTACATAAGTAAGGGTTAACGGTTAAGTGATGATAAAAGAGTTGGACATTTTTTCCTATTGTGGCCGATGTTTCTACAATGCCCACTTCTTTTTTGTTCTGTTGATCTCTCCCGAATATCCATATCACAATGAATTCGAGTGGATTTTGGATGACCTAAGTCACTCAATAGCAACAGATCTGGTACAATTGTAAGCCAAGTTTGAATCTCATTTGGGACTTTTTCGTTACCTATGGGGAAACTCAAATTCATATACCTTGAATACTTGTGAAAGTTGGTATACAAGATCAACATAACTTTTGTAGTCCAAATGAGAATGTGAGCAAGCTGCTATGACATGAGAGCATGGATATTTGAGTGCTTGAAAGAAACCACAATCACACCACCTCCCCTGCACATTAACTCTGAGAGAGATAGTTTCAATCCCTTGAAGAGAACGTGTCATTTCGGTAACACGAAATAATTCATGAGTGCAAGAAAAATTCGTAATCAATATCCCATTTGATACAACAACTTTTTTCTGTAAATCAATTATTAGTCTTGGGTGATAAATATGGCCGTTCTGCATCAAAGTAAGAGCTTGTCCCCCGAGCTTTGCAAATAGTTGATTCATCCAACACTTTCACGATACACTAATTAAGTTTTATGGTTTAAGTTTTTGTCACAGTTGAGAATGAATTTTTAAGATCAGAGATGGATCGAAGGACCAACACATATTTTAAATAATTATATTTTTTTACTAATAATATGTTTCCACTATCTTAAATTTTATAGGTTTGTCATCTTAAATTTTAAAAATTTATTTCTTTACATGAAATTATAAGTCAATTTTTATTTAAGATAAAGCCGACTAAATGTCACAATGAAAATTAAATTTACTTATCTTTGTAGGGTACAACACATAGCTTCAATCATGGAATTCATGGGAACCACACATCTTAATTATATATGAAAAATCAGCATTTATCTTTCCATTATCGATTACATACTTTTGACCTTTACTATTATAGATTTTTTTTAGCATGTTGAAGTTATGGAGTGGGCTAATCATCGTGGGCGGAACTTCATGGAGGTTAAGGGGATATTTAGCTCCCGTTAATTATTTTTTAAAATATTAAATATATATATTTTTAAAAAAATAAATAGAGAAAAAATTATCAAGTCTTTCTCAATTAAAAATATTTTAACACCTGCTATCATACATTTTATACAATTTAATAAATCTTAAAAATAATTAATATATTCATTTTAAATTTAAATAAAAATATTTATAAAAATTATTGTTTGATGCATTGAACATGTACATAATTTTATACATCAATATATGTTTAAACTTAATTAAAATTTGATATCTTAAAAATGTAATATTTGATAAATTAGTTTATGATTTTTCACGATCTTATATTATTCGATGAAAATAATACTTATTTCGAATGTTAAATGTTAAAAAGGAAAATAAAATAAATATTTTTGAATGCAACGTTTCATGATTGAAAGTTTTGAAAAGATTGTTCCAACTTTTGGGACGATGGTTGGAACATAGGCATCAACACCCATGTTTTTGGCTTGGAACATCCGTGAAATTAATTATTTGATTTTCTAAATAGGATAATATATTGATTTGGAGAAACATTTATTAATTAATCTAATTAATTGAGCTAATGATAGAATAATCGTATTTGTTTGTCTTATTAAAGCTTTCTTTTTCGACGTTGGGGCAAATTAGCTACCGACTTTTTTTTTTGTCTTAGTGTGTCTAAATGTTTATTATAGTATCACCACGTTTTTTAATCACACCAAATAATATCAAAAGAAAATAAATCTAACTTATATATAGAAATATTACACATTATAAGATAAGTTAAAAAAATAGGTCAAATTTTATTCTTAGTCTTTGTATTATGCATAAGTTGTGACTTTTATTTATGTTTTTTTTTATTTTAAGCCTAATTTAAATTATATATAAACAATATGAGTATATCATATAGACTTAAAGTTATCAAATTAGATGATATAAATTAATCTATAATTTAAGTATAATATAGGGGCTAATAATTTCTTTACCCTTTTTTCCTATGACATTTTTAATTTGCATCTTAAGAATCTAAACCCAGGAGTTACGAAAAAATGGTAATGTAACGCCCTAAATCTCAGGCTAGTAGTTTCGTGTGGACCCCATGGATTTTATAATTTAAGTCATCGGATCGAATTGGGCTTAAATGGCTTGAACATGGGCCCAATTAACCATAAAAGAGAGTTTTTGAATGATACGAAGATTATAAAGACCAAAAGCCTAATTAACCCATTTTTAAAAAATGAAAGATTTTATATCTCCTTTCATATTTTTCTCTTCAATTTCTTCATTTTCACTTCTTTTCCTCTCCATTTTCCCTCCCAAGTACCATAGCTCAAAGGTAAGTTATTTGGCATCTTTCATACTTCAATTTCGTTCCTAACCCCTCCAACAATATTGTTTTAATGATTCAAAGCTTTGGGTTCTTTGTTAGCAAGAAAAGTGGGGGTTTTATTATCCAAGTCTTGGTGGAGAGTGATTTATAGCTAAAAGAGCTTCATTTAAGGATTCTTTAACCAAGGTAGTGTATTTCTAATCCTTTGGAGTTTTAAGGCTTTCATAAATATAAAGAATTGTTAAGATTTATGGATTTAAACATTTTAGGGTTTATATTTAATTCCATAATTAAATGATATTTTAAATGTAAATAAGATGTTTTATGCCATTTTATGACCCTAAGTACCTCCCTAAAGCTTTATCACATGATTAGGGACCAAACTAAGACATTTGGGATGGATTTTGGTTGTTTCTAGAGCCTAAACAAGTCATTTGTGTGTTCGAGTATCGATATTGAATCAATTAAGACAAATTTAGGGATTTTCAGTTGGAAGTATCGATACCACTGGGGAGAGTATCAATATTGCCCCTACAGTATCGATACTTAGTGTAACAGTATCGATATTGAGCCACATTTTCAGCAACAAAATCTATTTTTGGTACATATATTCATAGGAGTATAAATACTTGACCCTAGGGTATCGATGAGGCCTAAAGTGCCATACTGGCCCACCGAGACAACCCCTAAATTTCAAAACATGTTCATTTTATTTTCAAACAAATTGATTGGTATCATAAATAAAACATAAATAACTGTTATAAAACATTTTAAAAAAATAGAGCTCCGTGACACATACTTTAAAACCAAATAATACAACATTGAGTTTAATAAACTGAATACATGAGTAAGGTTCTATGAATACATATGCCCACTAAAGCTACAGTACAATACTCTATTGGAGATACTGAAAATCTTGATACGACGATGCTCCACGAACGTGTAACACCCTAGACCAGTATGACACACAATTGACCAATCAGAGCACTACACAGAACCAACAAAGTGGCTAACCAACTTTTTACTAATTCTTTGTATTTTAAAATGACTATTTTAAAACTCATTTTCATACATAAACATCCATAAAAATATAAGTTAAACTTTACACTAGGGATCCCAAAATAAAATATTTACATTTCAAAAGTAATACATGCCACTTTACTAAATCTACGACTAAACTTGACAATAATGTTTACTAATATGCATGCCCTTAATAAATGTTGAGATGTACTCTGATATACTCTGGTCTAGACCTCGGGTAATCTACTGCTCCTTAACTACTCCACCTAATTTGCATAAGGAAATAGATTTCAAACGCTGAGCTAACTAGCCCAGTGCCACACTAACAACTATCAAGTATACTTCTCTGCTCTGATGTAGTGAGTATACTTGTATACTCACTCTCTACTCTATGGTAGATATCATGGTGCGGTTGAGGGGCTGCATCTTGGACCTCACATATCGCTCTAGTCTACCGAGAATATGACCCCCGAAATCTCTGTATCGGACACTATATTCTCGACTAACCCACCCCTTGTGAGTGTCAGGCCTCGACCTTAGTTAGTCAACTTAAAGTGCCTCGAACACTCTCTAAGGATATATCTGGACTACATATATACTTTTGACTCTACCATCTTTTCTAAAGAAACTCATGTGTCCTGGTCGTTTCCCGAGCATTCAAAGAAGGCTAATCTTATTTGATCCTACTTTATTCTCATTTCTACATTTAAATTAAACATTATTATTGTTCTCACTTGTAGTCTTATTAAGATAAATTAAAGCTTTTGGGAAAACCTTGCCTTATTTTAACTCCGCTAATATTAAAACCCTCAAAACCTGACTGTTGGTTTCAATACCAAGCATATTGGTATTGGTATTGACCCTAGGGTATTGATACTCCTACTTGGATATCGATACTCAAGGTAAAAAATCACTAAAATTGAAGGGTAGTATCGATACTCTCATACCAGTATCGATAATCCCATACTATAATATCGATATTGACTAGAGTATCGGTACCAAAATGGAATTCTGGAATTTGAAATGCTATCCTAGTATCAATACCACCTCATGGGTATCAATACCAACCCTGTTGTATCAATAATCTATGCATTAGTATCAATACTACCCTTAATACCTAAGCACATTTTTGCCATGCTAAAGAACAATATCGATACTGACTCATACATTATCGATACTCCTACTCGAAAATACTCTATTTTGGGCTCTAAAATGCCACTCAAACTCCCTAAATTTCCTTACTTGAAGTTTTCCACTTGTTTATTAAGTCTTATGAAATTAAAGGGGTCATAAATAAGGCTTTAATACATGATAAAGCAACTTTGTAAAGAATCTACCATGAAAACTTTCTAAACATGTTTCAAACTCACTTTCTAGCAAAAATTCATTTTTAATGATCCATAACTGGTATGAGGAAGTTGTAAGTGTGTTACCTGGCCTTATTGGTTGCTAAAACTTCTCTCAATTCAACTAGAATTCATCTTTATTTCATCTCTAGCCTTGAACTCTCTTTCATCTCTTTAACTAAACCAAGCAAGAAAATGAATCACTACTTAACTAGAGGTTGGATTGAGCTTAAATACAACTCCTATAACTCAAATCTACCCAAAAAATAAGTTTAAAACACTTGATTTATTTATACTCCCCAAAACCCATTTTCTCAAACCTTACCTAAAACATAAGATTTGGGGCTTGAAATGAAGTTTAAGGGATAAGGATTAAGGTTCTTACATTGGTTTCTTCATTATAGGCTTGGGATTTGAAAAGCTTTATCCTTTAATCTTTTTCTTGAAATAAAATAAAAAGAGAAAAGAGGAAGAGAAATGAGAATATTTTTAGTGAAAATTGTGCATGTGAAAAACATTTGGGTTAGGGGGTTTAGCCTTTAAAATCAGCTATGGGTAAACTACACTTTTGGTCCCTCACTCTTTTACCCCAAAACTTAAAACACCACTAACATTTAACTCTTGGGCCAATCTTTAGCCCAATACTCTTATAAATTGGTCCAACTGGTCTAGGAGGTCTAATGGGTTTGACTTATAGGTTTTGGGTTGACCCAAACTACTGACCCAAAATTCGGGGTATCACATAACAGCTCAAGCTACTGACTTACCAACAAAAAAATCCGAAGACTGAGCTTATAAAGCCCAAATGTATAATTGCTAATCTAGAGCAACATAAGATTTTTATAACATAAGCATGTTGAAGACATAATACTAAGCAGTAGGTACATGTATGACCTATATAAAGTGATACATACTTAAGGCTTTACTGCTCTATCACTAAAGTAGGGGTCTCAAGCTTCCTTTAATTCTCTACTAAGGGCCTTGCCATGACCGCTAAAAGGTCCCTAGCCATAATGCTTTTACTGATACGCATTACCTAAATGCAACCTGAATGTACTGGCATTATCTGAATGAACCCTACATTACCGTGTATTATATGAATGTAAACTTGACTAGTATCTGGTCTTACATAGCCATCAGACACTAGTTACCTGAGGGAACCCCAATATTACATAACATCATCGTAATTCCTATAGAACATATAGAATGGTCTCCTAGTCCTCACATAGCCATAAGGTAGATCACTGAGGGGAACCCAATATCACATAGTATCAGTATAATTCCTGCACAAACTAAAGCATCAACTCAATTTCACATAGCCTTCAAGCCAAGCTTAAACATAAACATCACACTAAATTGATGAGGTTATACATTCATAATGGATATAAACAGACATGAGGTAAGTCTAATGGTGTAATCGGAGGAATTTTTGTGCATCTCGGAACAACACCCACTCTACCATGAATACAGATTAGCCTATGAGTAAGAACTAGAATTTACTTGCATCAGAAGCTTGCCCAACTGAACCCAACTAAACTAAAATAACATAACTACACATGGATATATAAAACCCACAGTCCGCATAACACTGACATTGCAAACCCACTCCTCGTGAGTTTTTGGGTCTTGCACCCTAGTTAGCCCCTGAAGTGCCTCACGTACTGATAATACCCCCACCAAGACAATTAAGGTAACCTAAGTATACCATAACATAGCTAGACTCATTAAAGTGAAGTCAACATCACATTAGATGTTATCTCGCTCACTCTCTCATCTAGAACGTCATACGAATGGATGACCGTGGAAGTGACTAGACTGATATCTAGCTCGGCTTCATTTATGATAAGTGGTACTCCATTCGATCTTATTATACTTCCTTTCATAACCTCTTAGACCAAAAAGGGTGACTTACTCTTTCTACGTTTACTGACATTCTTGAATCATATACTTTTCGCAACCACTGAATCTGAAATAAACATAATATCGTTTATTGGATATCTCCTGTAATGATCCTCGGTCCCAAATATCTATATATATCATTATTTAAAGATACTTCGATGTAATATGCTTAATATGGTTACTCCTGATGTAATTCACTCCTATGAGTGTTTTTAGGTATGCTTGGTCATTTATGTCCCTCAAAGACTAAGTCTTACTATTGCATATCATATTTAGCTTTTATGGGCTTTAAACGGGTCAAAATTGGTTATCCAAAGTGAGTAGTATCGATACTCTACTTACAAAATCAATACCCTAGGGTCAAGTATCAATATCTTTATGAGTATCAATACCAAAAAGGATTTCTGTTGTAAAATTGGGGCCTGAGTATCGATACTGTCACCTTGAGTATCAATACTATAGGGGTAGTATCAATACTGTCAAGATCCCTAAATTTTGCCCTAATTTAACCAGTGTGGATATTGTTCATCCTAATATTGATACTCGAACCCTAAATAGCTTATTTTAGGCTCGAAAAACAATCAAATTTCATCCCAAATGTTATATTTTGATTTTAAATCATATGCCAATGTCAGGAGAAGTTATTTAGGATCTTAAGGTGTCATAAAACACATACTAAACAACAAATTCGTGATTTATGGTGTGAATCAAAAGTGGAACTCTAAATACTCAACTACACAAATTTTAACATTTCTTGTGATTTATGAAAACTTAATACTCCAAAGGATTAGAAATACACCACATTGATGATTTAATCTTGAAATATAGCTCATTTAACTAGCAATCACCCTCCTCAAGGTTTGGTTGATAAAAACCCATTTTTTTCTTACAAAAACTCAAATCTTGTATCGTTAAAAGTAAGATTGTTGGGAGGTTTACTAAAACAAAATTGAAGTATAAAAGAGCTCAAGATCTTCCCTTGCTATGGAACTTGAAAAGGGAAGGAATGAAGAAGATGGAGAAAAAAATGAGAGAAACCTAGGTCTAAAATGGTATAAAACCCCAAATTTCAATTTCAATTTTAATTTTATGAATGGTCTAATTAATCTTTTGGTCCTTTTTATTTTTTTCCATATTTAAAAGTACCTTTTTTATGGCTAATTAGGCCCAAAAACCAACCAATTAAGCTCAACAAATTAATTTATAAATTTTACAAGGTCAACTTATCTCTATGGGAAACCCGAAATTACTAGCTCACAATTTGGGGTGTTACAACTCTCCATTCTTTAAAATAAATTTCGTTCTTGAAATTTACTTGGTTCAAACAATGACTTATCCTTAAGTCAAACACTTAGAAACCTTAAAGTAATTAAACTTATATAAAAACTGATTCTAAATGAATAAGTTTCCATAACCTGACATGCAGCTCAAAACTCACAAAATTGATATACGATTTTCTAGAGGCACTACCAATACTGAACTTAAAGCAAAAACCTTCAAGAAGTACGTAACTAAAGAAATTACATCCTAACTACATGAAACTATATGCTCATAACATTTCACAAGAATAACGGTGCTTCAAGATTTACTACTATTGCTAAATCCATTTTCTGGCTAACCATACTAAATCGAGTTAACTCACTGTAGAACATGCTAACTCTTTTACTTGTTGAACATAGGCAACTCATCATTTCACACCCCAAGACCTTACGACACTTACCAACACTGCCTCGATACCGACTACTGAAGAGGTGACGATAATTCTTGATCTCTATGTTTCTATTATGCAACTCTAATTCTATACTTATCTACATTACCTGACTATTTTTCATATACCTTGCTGCTTACATACACTTTTCTCACCTGACCGAGTATCTAAGGTACTCACAATTGAAAATTGACCACTTATCTAGCGAAGCTTGCAATATCTGGCTCTCTTAGATATGACCCAACATACATGAAGATTTATCGTAACATATTCTAACTTAAGGGTCTGAACTTTTACATTTTGCACTCACAACATCATTGAATTATTTGATGACAGTTATCGCTAGTCATACGACACTTAACGCACTTGACTTCCTTTAATATGAAGCACTCAAAGTTTGTGATAATATCCAACACTACATATTGCTATGTGTTATATAAAGCGCACGCTCATATATTAACACGAAGACATAACTATTGAGGATTGTTTCACTCAGCTGACTCACTTATTGAGCACACTCAAAATCATACTCATGAAATCAGAGAAATCTCTGCGCCTCAAAAACTCATTACTTGGCCTATAATACTCTTGGTACTTAGGGAGGAATTTTGGAACTGCTATATCAGAACATATACTCTGCTAACTTACTCATCGAGAGTACTTGGGGCATTTGTGCCCAACTATCAACTAAAGTGTCGTGGTATTGACTGGGGTACATCCTGACGTTTCTGGAAAATAGAGTAATTGCAAAATTTGGGTATTTTCAAAATTCTATGTAGGTCGATCATACGAACCTTCGAAGAATATCAAAGATAAACTATCTTATTCTGCTAAGTTCTACCAACTTGACATTTAGATCCTCACACAAATATTTCTTTCTATCTAGTTCACTTAACACCATAAAAGAATGCATGTACTCATGCATACTGAAGTAAAGGGAAAACTAAGACATCTAAAAACATACCTGGCATCTCATCTACATCATTAATAAACTGATCATGTCTCTTCATGATTTGATAAGTTGGATCACACACCGTTAAACAGAGAATGGGTTGATCCACTCATCTACTCTTCTGTCTGAGCATAGAACCAACACCATCTTAAATAGGGCAATCTCTCATCATATGTGCCAAGGCTCCATATCTATAACATTTCCTAGAGAGCTTGAAGCATCTCTCTATATGATTTTTGCTATAGTGCTCATACTCTGGATACCTCAGAACTCTATCAGAGCCTCCAAAGCTCGCCACAAATGGAGAAACTGACGATCTCCTACGAGACCCTACGTCTGACCTTTGACTCGGCTGAAGTAACAAAGATGACATCACTATTCTCTACTCTTGTGGGCCTTTGATCCTCTCTACAACTGAATAAGATAGGTTTACTGCATACAAGTCCTCATACTTGGGCTACCTGCTCAACAAACTTTTCCTCATAGTTTGTATCCTCTTCATGGCCTTACTTGCTGTGTCAACTCTGAAAACACCCTAGGCAGATCTGCTACCAACTGCTCATGGATATCGATATGAAGTCCCTCGAGAAACCTCTTGCGCCTCAAGGAATCATTCTCAACTAACTTTAGGGTATAAGGGCTTAACTTGAGGAAATCTCTCTCATACTCGAACACTGAGTAGTCTCCTTGAACTAGTTAAGAGAACTGTATTATGAACTCATCTACGTACGCCTCACCAATATACTTACCTTTAAATTCATCTAAGAACTAATCCCATATAGGTACATCCGATTAAATATCCATCTCTGTAGTCTCTCACCAATCAATAGCATCACCCTTAAGCAAAGCTTTGTCTCACTCTAACTTACCCTCTAGGGTAAGGTGAAGCTGACTCAAAGTCCTTATGGTTTCTCTCAACCACTAATTAGTCAAAATCATATTATCACCTGAACCATAAAATTTGAATATCTTATACCTCATATGTCTATCTACTGAGGTCTCTAACGACATTAACGCACTCTAGGTGGCCAGCTGGACAATCTACGCTTTAGGAATAACGTCCATTATCTCCTTGAGAGTGAAGTTCAAACCTCTAAATAAGGTCACCTTTGTGACTCTTGCGCCCAACATACTTCCTTGATCCTCCACCAATGGCATGTACTCCTCACTGACGTTGACTGTATGATAGGCTTGGCTCTTCTTCATATCCTCAAAACCATGCTTGAAACTATCGACCATTACAATACTCTACAACATAAATCAATAAAGGAAACACCATCAGGATTCCATATGTAATACCCCAAATTTTGGATAGTGACTAAAATGTAAGTTTTAAAACTTTAATGGCTAAAGTATAAACTCTATAAAAATCTAGGGGTTAAAATTTGTGATTTTGGAAAATTTATATATTTTAGCTTGTAAATGAACATACTGGCCTAAAACAAGACCTTACTTGGTAATCAGATTTTCGATACGTGATATGTATTAAAAACTATAAAGCGAAAAAAGTTCAATATAGAAATTGGGTAATTGGATCAAATTAGAATTTACAAAAATTTGAATAATAATAGATAAGGGTTGGAAATATTATTTCCATATATTAGATTAGAGATATTTAACACAGATTAGTGTAATTTTCATATTTGGCCGAAAAATGAAATTTTAGTGACTAAAATTTCATTTTCAAAAATTGCATTGCAAAGTAGAAAGTCAAAGCCAAGTTGATTCATTTTTGACTAAAGAATATTTTAGTGGAGGATATGGAAATGGCATTTGGTAAATTTTCAGATTCATTAATCGAATTTTAAATTCAATTAAATTAGTTTAAATTGTCATGTGTATTAGGAAAATTACTAGAAAAAACAAGAGTTTTCTTTGTCATGTTTGAGCTATTTTAGTAGGATTTTAGATTAAGTTGTAAAATAGATGTTCTCCATCAAATTCTCTCTCATTTGGTATAAGAAATTCATGCTAAACATGTTTGAATGTTGAGATTTAGTGATTAGGGTTTATGAAGGGCTTATGGATTTTGAGGATTTGATGAAAGGTTTTTATGTTTTTGACGTTGAATATTAATTCTAAGGTTTACGTGAACATTATAATTATGTGTAAAGTCCTATATTAGATTCAATCAAGTTGAAGTTTATTGAGGTTGGATTAATTTTGATTTAAATTGATGTTGTAATGGTTAGAATAGCATGAATTTGGTATAAGGAAGTTGAATTCATGCTTGAAATTGAATAGAAATCAAGCTTTATGTTTCTTATGATCTAGAATTGATATTAGATGTGTTCTATGTGAATTGGAGATAAATTTGGAAGCTTGAATTAAAAAAAGGGCCATTTACAAGTTTTTAAAATTGTGTCATATTATTGATAAATGTGATAATTGGAGGGTTCAATGTTGAATTTTAACATTTGAAATGCTAGAATTTTTATGTTAGGAATTTTTTGGAACCAAATTTTAAGTTTGGTAAATTTTAGTTGTAGAATTCAAAAAGTCCTAAAGTTTAGGGACTTGATTGCGAGTTATTAAATGTGAAAGTATCATTTGAGTAAAATATTACAATGCTGGAAATTTTATTAGTATGCTGATTTTTGGAGTTTGATTATAAGTTGGGAGCAATTTGCAAGTTTATTAAAGGGTTGAATTTGAAAAGTCTAAGAAAGTTTAGGATGAAATTTCATGCTTTTGAATGTTTAATTGTTGGTTTGAATATTTTAGTAAGATTTTGTAAGTTTTAGAAATTTATATGGAATGATCATAATGGTGAAGAGCTATTATGAATTTAATGGAAAAGTTAAGGTGAATTCTAGAAAGAATTTATAATTAGTGGCTTGATTGTGTAATTAGCAAAAGTTGAAGGGTTAATGATAGAAATAAATAATTATGGAATTTAAAGAGTATGTTTGACTTGAATCTTTGATGGAAGTATGATTTACTTTTGTATCGATTTAGTATCGATTTTATTTTTTAGATTTTTATATTATTAAGTTTAGATTATGTTAGTAAAATACTGACATATAGTTGAATATTTTATGTTATTATATGGCATTGTCAAATCACAATAAACCTAGCAATATGAAAGGAAAGAACAAAGTACAAGAGTGAGGAGTATTATATAAAAGTTCGGTGGTGAGACAAAGGTGAATGCAGTTTATTTATTATGATCGAGGACGACTTGGGATAAGTCAACCTCATTATTTTCAAGTATGATTTATAAAATTTAATCATGGATGATTTCCATAATATTTTCAATAAGTTTTAAGAAGAATTTAAGGTATGAACTACCCAAGTATGATTTTTTTATAATGATGAATTTTAATTGTTTATGATTTTAGGACATGAATTTATAAATGATTATGTTACAAATATTAAGTCCACTGTATGTTCCATTGAGAGTTGTAGGTACATTTGACATGCCATTATGTTGAGTAAATTCAAGTTATGGTACATTCGTGTACGTTATGTATTTGCAACGTGAGTACACATGATACAATTTGCACTTGAAGTGAATCTTATGATACGCTATGATTGGTAATGTGATGTGCCTAGTGTGCACCTTATGTTCTACTCACGTACCTTGTGTTCTCATAAATATACATTGGGCTATGAAAATGAATATGAAAGTTATGAATTACATCAAGTTAACATAAAGTATGATATGATTATTTTAACTTATATTATTTATCATGATCTTTATGAAATCATGAATTAAGATGAATTCCAGGTTATGATGAATAAATTGGCTTGAATAAATCAGTTTGCAAGTTTAATGTTTTATTTAAATTATTTTGTTTATATTTATGTCATTTTCAAGTTTTATCTCACCTTATCTTATCATTGTCACACTAAGTTATACTTAGCACGTGATGATTTCGTACGTAGGTTCTGACTAGATAAGGATGTACAGTGAGGAACGTCTCGAGCATCTGTTTAGAAGTCATATCTATCATCAATATCAGTAAGACATCTATGATGTTACTTTTGACTTTTAGTGGCATGTATACCTATATCAATAATTTTATTTGTTGGATTTGCTTTTAAATGGTATGTAATAGTAAACTAGGACCGTTTTATTTTGTCTAGTCTAGTCTTAACAATATTATGCATATATATATATTGTCTAGTCTAGTTCTAAATGATTTATGAAAATACACTAAAATGTCTAATTACTGCTTAAAAATAGATTTATTTTCTACGGTAAAATATTAATTTATAATTTTTACGCTATTAAGAAATAGATTTAAAGTTAAAATATGAATCTTTTAAAATGAAACAAAATTTTAAGCATTTATACTCAGTGAATGTCTGTCAAGTTGATGTGACATCTTTGGCTTGTATTTGGAGACGTATACGGGCTATGGGTGTTACACCAGACTTATACAAGTATTTTAAGTACTTAGGGGCATGTATTCACTAACACCTTTCTAAACCTGACCACTGGGTCCTAAGACCGACTCAACCTAACGCTCTAATACTACTAAATGTAACACCATAAACATGATTGGGCCTAAAGTGCCATACTGGGTGATTAGTGTTTAAATTATACATTATTTTATGATTAATTACTCCTTGATTGGATAATTTATTTGCTAACTTGGGTCTTTTCATTCATTCTTTATGCAGGACATTGAATTCTATAAATTATGCTAAGAACAACGAAATCGTGCAATTTTTTATTTTTCTGGATTCATGGTTGGATTAGTGGGCATGACTCTAGGCATGACGCATCTGACAAGGCGATGAGTCAGCATATTCCAGAAGGTCCGATCAGAGCTTCTAGAAGGACGAATGGGTCTTTCACGTTTTTGAAATTCAAATTCAAGTTAAACTCATGTTTTTAGAATTTTAGTTTAAATATTTTAAGAATTATCTTTAGGAATTATCTCTTGTTTTTATAAATTATCTTTTCTTTGTTTTTAGGATTTTTAGAAGGCTATAAATACCCCTTGGGGTAAGCTTAATGGAATAATCCTTTCGTTAGTTTAATAAAAATTATTTTCTTTTTTTTCATTTTCTTTAATTTCTTTCAAGCCGAGGGCTAAAGCGATGACTCAATTCCAACGTGGGAATTGAAAATCACTTGAATAACTTCATAATATATCTTGGGAATTGAAAACACATTCGACTTCTTGGGAATACACTTGGCAAGATTGCCTTGCTAAGAGGGAATTGAGATCGAAATTAGTAGTTATTGAAACAACAATCCAAGTTGATCTTCACGAACTTAAACGGTTATTGATATACGATAATTGATGTTGATCAGGTTAATTTCCGAATCTAGAATAAAAGATTGCCTTGGGTATTCGGTATACAAAGAAGGTCACGAGGATTGCCCTTGTAGACAAAGTAACTGACGTGAATCCTGACGGAAAACTCTAATTCAATTATCCAAAGGAAATTAAGTCAAAGCGAAAGCCTAAGGTTGAATTTACCATATTGAATTTTCTTTTTAATTTTTTTGAAATCTTTTTATTTTTCATTCTTCTATTTTATTTCTCTTCACCTATAAATCCCCACCATTACTCTAATTCTACTCCATCCACTTCTTGGCTCGAAGATTAAACAAAGCACGAATAAATCTGGAAGTTTTCTTAGTCTATGTGGGATCGACCCTTACTTCTCTTTACTATGTTAAATTTCCTTTATTTATTAATTGAGAAGAAGAAATTATTTTGACGCAAAAAACGATCGTGTTAAATTGGCGCTGTTGCCGGGGACTAACGACAGATTACTGATTTATTTATTTGTTTTTAATTTAGGAAGTGGAGGAAGCATCTATCTCAGAACCTGTAGTCTGAATTAGATCGTCGAGCTATTGACGTTAAAAATAGCGCTTTATGGGAGGCAAATCATTATTTTTTTTATTTTACATTTGTTCACTTTTTATTTTTATTTTCAATTTTATTTTCTGATTTATTTTTGTTTTTATTTTTCTTTAATTTTTTAGGTACACCGTTATTCCTAATTGAATTTTAAGCAAGATAAAATCAAGAATTGTTCGAACCGAAAGCGGAAAAAATGGCGAAAATCCGAACCTAATGCTTGAAAATATTGCGTGGCAGCGATCAAAGAAAAAATTATTCCCAATAAAGGAAGAAATATTTTGAAATACATTGTTCGAACAATGCAGTGCAAAAAAAGATTTGGTTCGAACTGTGTAGAAAAGTTCGAAAAGAACAATACAGAAAAATATAGCACATATATTGAATGAGTAGAAAAAAATGCACTATTCGAACAATGAAAAAACAACAATACAATTTTGGTTTGAACAATGAGAGGAAAAAAAGAGAAAATGGTAAAGGTTGATTGAGTTCTTTTCTTGAGTCTACTTCCTTTAGAATAAAATCTTGGAATGCTCTATTATTTTCTTGATTTTTGTTTTGCATAAAATTTTAATATATCTTCTGGTGGATTTTCGATCGGACATTCTACTCTACAATAGTTCATCTTGAAGCAGCCACGACCACTGTCGCTACTAGATCTAGAGTTTTCATTTTCCCTCTCTTTTGCTTTATATTTTAATTTACGTTTTGAGACAACAATTTAAGTGAGGGGGAGGGATTGCATGTTGAATTTCGCCTCGCTCGTCGAATGATTGAACTTAAGATATTTTGATCTTGATATGTTGAGTTGTTTGTTACCTATTCTTGTATTTATTTGATTACTTTAATATTTTCCGATGAATTCTTTAATCTTTCTTTGAGTTGAACATTGGATGCATGATAGTTAATTAGCATAGTTAGTGATTTTTTATGACATTTTTTACATTCCATGGTTTATTAGTTGAATTGATTCTAGTTTTGATATATTGAGCCAATTTTCTGAGCTTTGAGCTTATTGAGCATATTTTTTCATTCTTTCTCTTTACTTCTTTGTGTGTACCAAACTCGTTTTTAGCATTCTAGAACTTGTGGTGGAATACTAGTTTAAACTACATGTTTGAATTTGATGTTTTTAGTATGATAGAGGCATTTAGGATTAACCCTTTCATTACCCAAAAAGACTAACCTTTAATTTATCCCTTAGTGAACCACATTTGAGCATATTTCCCTTTGTTTGATTTTCAACTCACCAAACTAACTCCGAAGCCTTTCTTTTTATTTTCCCTTTCTTTTCACACCCTTGTCGAGACTTGAGATTTTATATCATTCTTGTCCCACAAAGAAAAAAAAGGAAATGAAAAAATAGTTTCGTAAAAAATAGTACATTTTTTCGAATAGCAAAAAAAAAAGAAAAAAGAAGAAAAAAAACATACCCTTTATTCGAGTGAAAAGAAAAAGAAGGAAAAATCGATTGTTTCAATTACCTTTCATCTATTATTTTTCCTTGTTTTATTTTTCATTGTGTTTCATGTTAGTTCGTGGATTGTTCCTAATTATTTTAATATCTTGTTTTGACATTTTAATCATTTTTTCGGCCTTTTTCCTTACAAATACCTTAGCCGCGTTACAATCCAGATTAAAGACCTCTTGACTTTTGCGTCTTATTCAATTTAAGGTAGTGGAGATTGGTTTTAATCATAAGCTTATGGTAACATTTAACTTGTTCTGCCTTGAGCTTTTCTTTGTCCTTAAACACTTGAGTTGAATGATGAATCCTTTATGAGGGTATTGAGTTTTGCATCATGAGATTAGTGAGCCATCAAAATATCTTATTTTGATTTAACTTATTTCCTAGCTTTACCACATGCTTGATTGTTTTCTAATTTATATTTATTGTCCTAATTTTGGTTCATTGGATGATTAAATATGATGTGAGTTATAGAATGACAACTATTGGTTTTGGCATGTTGATTGAGAAATGCTTAAGGACAAGCTTTAGAAATGCTGAAACGATTATTCATCTACAACAATTGATGCTGATCAGATTAATTTTTGAAGCCAGAATCAAAGATTGCCTTGGGTATTCGGTATACAAAGAAGAGTCATGATGAATGCCCTTGTAGAGACAATAATCGACGTGAATCCCAAAGTGGAAAATCTAATCCGATGATATGAAGGAAATTAATTCAAAGCGAAAGCCTATGGTCGATTTTACCATATTGAATTTTCTTTGAAACTTTCTTTTTAAAATTTCTTTTTAATTGTTTTTGAAATATTTTTATTTTTCTTTCTTCTATTTTATTTCTCTTCATCTATAAATCCCCACCATTACTCAAATTCTACTATATCCACTTCTTGGCTCAAAGATTAAACAAATAACAAATAAATCAGGAAATTTCCTTGGTCTCTGTGGGATTGACTCTAACTTCTCTTTTAGTACGTTAAATTTTCTTTATTTATTAATTGAGAATAAGGAATTATTTTGACGCAAAAAACGACCACGTCACTGGGCCACCAAGGCAACCCCTAAATTTCAAAACCTATTCATTTTCTTTTCAAACATACTGAATTATATCATAAATAAAACATAAATAACTGTTATATAACATTTTACAAAACTGGAGCTCTGTGACACATAATTTAAAACCAAATAATACAACATTGAATTTAATAAACTGGATACATGAGTAAGGTTCTATTAATGCACATGCCCACTAAAGCTAAAGTACAATACTCTGTCGGAGATGCTGGAAGTCCTGTTACGACAGTTCTCCACGAATGGCTCAAGCTACTGACCTACCAATGAAAAATATCTGAAGGCTGAGCTTGCAAAGCCCAATACTTTAATTGCTAATCTAGAGCAACATAAGATTTTCATAAGCATAAGCTTATGAAGACATGGTACTAACCAGTAAGTACATGCATGACCTATATCAAGTGCTACATACTTAAGGCTTTACTGCTTTATCACTGAAGTATGGGTCTCATGCTTCCCTTAATCCTCTGCTAAGGGCCTCACCATGAGTACACCTCTAAAGGGTATTTAACCCTAATACTTGTACTAATACACATTACTTAAATGCAACATGAACGTACAATGCATTATCTGAATGCACCCTAACATGTTGTGCATTATCTGAATACATACCTAACTAGTATCTGATCTCACATAGTCATCAGACAATAGTTACTTGATAGAACCTCAGTGTCACATAGCATCAACGTAATTCCCACAAAACATACGAAATGATCTCCTGGTCCTTACATAGCCATCAAGTAGATCACTAAGAGGAGGCCAGTATCACATAGTATCGGTATAATTCCCACACAAACTGAAGCATTGGCTTGGTCTCACATAACCTTCAAGCTAAGCCTAATAATAACCGACGTAGTGAATTGATGAGGCTATACGTGCATGACAGACTGATAGATTTTGAAGAGGCTCAATTGAACAACCGAAAATATTGCAAAGGGGGGAAATTAATAAAATTTGTTTAGGGAGTAAGGAGAAAAAAAGATAAGACAATAGACATAAGGATTTATAGTGGTTCGAGTTCTCAAGTTCTCAACTAAGTCTACCTCCACTACATTAGCTCCTCACTAAGGATTTTCTAACAAATTCACTAATTTGTTCTTTCTTTTTCAAGGGCAAAGAGATAACCTTTCCAACTCCCTATCTTTTCAATTGGCTAAGATAGAACCAAACCCTTTTACAAAAGGTAAAAAGAAGTAAACAATAAAACCTCTTAAAGGTAAGGCGATTACAAATTTAGCTCACTAGAACAAAAATATTTACAAGAGAGATAAAATAAGATTGGAAAACTCTTCTCTTGTGTTTGATTGCTTGGATAGGTGTTCTAACCCTTCTTTAAGTATCCTCAACTTGTATTTATATGTTGGAATGTTGTTGTGGTTGTTTCTAGTCGTTGGGATCAATTTTTGTGCAAAATAAAGCTGCCCAAAACAGAGAGTATTGGTACTCCTAAAGGGAGTATCAGTACTACCTTTTTTATATTTAAATCAACTAGCCATTGGGGCCTAATGGTATTGTTGGAACCGTCTTTCGGTTGGGCCCCGGAATTGGGATTTGATTTAGGATAATGTGGATTGGGAGTCACCACCGATCATTTATTTTAAAACAAATGGGTTTATCAGATATCTTATTTCTTACCTGATCTGTGTCTGACCAAAGATGTGTCGGATTCGGGAGTCGGTTACAGTCTAGGAAGGGTTAGCACTCTTGAACTGCCCTTTCGGTACTACATAATTTCCAGTTGTCTTAAATTACAAAATTGTAACTTTGAATTAAAAGATAAAAATATTGATCCAAATTACTTACTTCCGACAGTTTTCAAAATGTACCTTTACAAAGTCAGGGAACGGGTTAGAGAACAATATAAATATAAATAAAAGCAAATAAAAATAAATAAGATAGAGAAAGACAAAAGGAAACAAAGAATATGACACGAGGGTAAAAGGATAAAGAGATTACAAAAGAACAAAAATAAAATGAAGAAAATAAATAAACAAATAAAATCTATATACAACCAATGAATAAGTAAATACAAAAAAAAGCATCAAAGGAACAAAAATAAAGTAAAAATAAAAAATGATTAAAATATATACATAATAAAATAAAATATAAAACAATGAAAATGAAAAAAAAATATGAGTAATATATATATAATAAAAATAGCAATTATAATAGTAAATCTAGTAATAAAATAATAATGATGAAAATAATAAATAAAAATAATAAAGAAATATATGTATATAAATAAAAAGATGTACATAAGAAAAAAATATATATAATAAAAGAAAATAAAATAAAAGAAAAATAGGTAAGATATATATATATATATATATATATATATAAAATAAAAATATAATATAATATAGCGTAAATAAATAAAAAACCAAAAATAGGAAAAAATATAGTAAATACGAAATATAATGAAATATATATATAAATATAAAGGGGGGAAATGAAACAAAATAAAATTAGATGGCCAACTTAGAAGATAACCGAGGGAATTAAAACTGATTTGGGGCTAAAATGAAGTAATTAAAACAAGCGAGGACGAAAACTGGATTTACCCTTTTATACACAAAACGCGCGGATCCTATATGGATGGGTCGAGTTGCAAACGGGTTATACGTGTTTACTATAAAGGTCAAAGAGCTTTAAAATTTCCATTTGTTTTCATTTGAATCAAAAGTTCCCCTTCCCCCTATTATATTCTCTCTAATGTTCTTCGGTAATGAAGAACACATCGGTGGGTTCCAGCGAACCCAGAAATCGGCTACGGCGCCGCTTCGTCGGTCACCGTTGACCGGCGTTGACCACCGGCGTCGACTACCGGTCATCGGCAGCACAATTTTTTTTTATTTTTAGAAACCTTTTTTATTCCTTTCTTAAAAAAACCAAAACAAGTTTGTTCAAACCAAGCCTCAGGGCTAGATCTAAAATGAAAAGTTTCGAAAGACCCCCTTATTTCATTGGCGTTTTTGGTACTCAAATCAGAAAAAGCAAGCATGCATGAATGATGAAGCCAATAAGGTAAAAATTTCTACCTTTTTATTTCCTTAAAAAACATTACAAATTCACCGAGTGGTTCGGTATTTCTCTGGTATGTTTCATGTGTTATTTTCAAGTATATTTGTGCGTAAAATCCATGCCTAATGGGTTTGATTACATCAACATTTATAGTGTAAATCTATGTTATTTTTAGACTTATTTTGAGTCCTAATAGAACTCTAATACCCTTGTTTGTTGGTGATGGATGAGTCATGCGAGATCCTTGCGCCTGAGAACTCGGGTTGTTGTTGATGCGGTGAAAACCGGTGGCGTGGGGTTGACTTCATGCGGCGTAGAGAAGAGCAGGGAGCATGCGGCGCTGGTGAGAAGCTGCTAGGGTTTAGGAACCCTAGCTGATCTGTGTTGGGTCTAGGTATTGGGTCCGCGTGGTGGGCTGCACTCCAACGGATCTTGGGCTTTAGCAGATTGTACTTGGGCCTGTACAAAAGAAATAAAATGTAAATAAACATATATATATATATTATAATTTATAATATCATATAATAATATTATATATATATATATATGTTATAATTTGTGTGGGCGAAATTAAGTGTCGTTAGGTATCAATATTATGCCTATGGTATCGATACTACTATGTAGAGTAGTACATGTACCCCTTTGGGTATCAGTACTATTTTTGTATTCTGGAATTTGAGCAATACTGGTAGTATCGATACTAATGTAGTATCGATACTACCTAGTGAGTATCGATACTTACCTTACCTTTGGTATCGGTACCATATGAATAATATCGGTATTGTTCATTAGGTATCGCAGTATCAATATTACTTGTCCAGAAAATCATTTTATGCTCAATTCCACTTTTAAATGGACTTTGAATTATTTTTTAATACTTTGAAAAACTTTGAATAAATTCAATTCAAGTCCAAAAACATTTTGCCTTAATTGTTACATCAAATTATAGTTCAACACGGACACAAATAGACATGAGGTGGGTCTGTGGTATGGTCGGAGGAATTTATGTAAATCTCGGAACAACACCCTAGTCTACCATGAATACAGATTATCGTAGGAATAAGAACCATAATTTATATGCATCAGAAGCTTACCCAACTGAATTAACCTGACATAACTACCCATGTATATCTAATGTCCACATGCCACATAACACTGACATTGCTAACGCACCCCTTGCGAGTTTTCTGGTATCGCACCCTAGTTAGTCCCTGAAGTGCCTCACATACTAATAATGTCTCACAAGGGGAACTAAGGTAACCTGAGTATACCATAACATAGCTGGACTCAGTAAAGTGAAGGCAATATCACACTAGCTACTATCTCGCTCGCTCTCTCATCTAGAAACTTATATAAAGGCTTATTTCATAACCGTTGAACTGACGAGCCCGATATCTGGCTCATATTCATTTTTGAGAAGCAATTCTCCATTCGATCTTATCGTACTTCCCTTAAAAACCCCTTGGACTGAAAATGATGGCTTACTCTTTTTAGGTTTATTGACATTCTCAAATTTTATGCTTTTCACTACCGCTGAATCTGACATAAACATAACACCGCTTATTGGATATCTCCTATAACAATCCTCGATCCCAACTATCCGTATACATCTTCATTTGAAGATACTTCACCGTAATATGCTTAATATGGTTACTTTTGATGTAACCCACTCCTATGAGTGTCTTTACGTATGCTTGGTCATTTATGTCCCTCAGACTAAGTCTTACTGTTACAGATCATATTTAGCTCTTATGGGCCTTAAACGGGTCAAAAATGACCATCTAAAGTGAGTAGTATCAATTCTATACTTGCAGTATCGATACCTTAGGGTCAAGTATCGATACCCCTATGAGTGCTGGTACCAAAAATGTATTCTGTTGTGAAATTGGGGCCTCAATATCGATACCTCTATGAGTACTAGTACCAAAAATGTATTCTGTTGTGAAATTGGGGCCTCAATATCGATACTTTCACCCTAAGTATCGATACTATAGGGGTAGTATCGATACTACAGGGGTAGTATTGATATTGCCGAGATCTATAATTTTTCCCCAATTTAACCATTATGATACTGTTCATCCCAATATCGATACTTGAACCTCGAATGACTTAGTTTAGGCTTTAAAAATACTCAAAATTCATTCTAAAGGTCATAGTTTGATTCTAAATCATGCACCAAAGTTATGAGTAGTTATTTAGGGTCTTAAGGTGTCATAATACACATATTAAACAACAAAATCATGATTTATGGCATGAAACAAAAATAAAACCCTAAATGCTCAACTACAAAAATCTTAGCAATTTGTTATGATTTATGAAAACTTAATACTCCAAAGGATTATAAATGCACTACATTGATAATTTAGTCCCGAAATAGAGCTATTTTAGCTAGCAACCACCCTAATCAAGGCTTGGATGATGAAAAACTCTTTTTTTCTTGTAAAATAAAACCCAAAGCATGAATCTTAAAAAATAAGGTTGTTGGGAGGTTTACTAGAAAATGAAGTATAAAAGAGATCAAGATCTTACCTTGCTATGGAACTTGGAGATGTAAGGATGAAAGAAGAAGATAGAGAGGAAATGGGAGAAACCCACGTCAAAAAAGGTATAAAACCCCAAATTTTAACTTCAATTTCTTTTAATGGTCTAATTGCTCTTTTAGTCTTCTGAATTTTGTCACGTATTTAAAAATCCCCCTTTTATGGCTAATTGGGCCCCAAAACCTGCCCAATTAAGCCCAACAACTTAATTTATAAAGTTCACGAGGTCCACTTACCTCTCGGACAAGCCCAAAACTATTAACCTAGAAATTGGGGTGTTACAAACCATTACATAACGTTCTAGATGAGATAATAATGTAATGATATATGTGTTCAAAACATAGCAACCCTATAAAATAAGATTTCATAAAACTACCGTTTGTATGACACTCGGGAAACAACAAGGACACCCGAGTTACTTTAGCAGTATGGCGATCGTCTTGTGTGTCTTGTTTGTTAGAATATCCGGATATGTCTAAGCAAGTGCACGAGGCACTTTAGTGGCTAACTTGGTCACAAGGCCTAACACTCACGAGGGATAGGTTAGTCGGGTGTTGTTTCCAATGCAAAATTTCGGATCTCACCCTAGGTAGGCTAAAGGAGTGTGAGTCCCAAGATGCTAAATGATCCTCCGACTACACCATGATACCTACCCTTGTTTGTGTGGATGTTTGTGTGTCGCATGATGATGGATTGTAGCATGATACTAAGGTTAGAGATCTGGTATACATTTACTTATGGCGAGGCCCTTAGTAGGGATTAAGAGAGGCGTGAGACTTACACTAAGAGATAAAACTATTAAACCTTAAGTAGGTAACACTGATTAGGATCATGCATGTACCTACTGTTTAGTACCATATATTCATCATTCTTATGTTTATGAGACTCATAATGTTTCTCTATATTAGCGATTATACTACATAGCTTTATAAGCTCAACGTTCGGATATTTTCTGTTCGTAGGTTGTTAGTTTGAGCTGATTGAGGTGCACCGTCGCAGTAGGAAGTCCAGTATCTCATTCAGAGTACTATACTGTACCTTTAGTGGACATGAGTATTCATAGAACCTTACTTATGTATTTGGTATATTAAACTCCGAGTTTGTATTATTTTACTTTTAAACAATGTGTCACGGAGTTCCAATTTTCATAAAGTGTTTTTAAAATAGGGTAAATTATTGTTTTCGTCTAGTTTTATTTTTAAAATTAACGGCTACTAATAAAATTTTGCTCTATATCATGTTTTTATAAAACATTTTCTTATTATTAACTAATATAATAATAAAATTATATTTCAACTTTTATAAAAAAATAATTTTAACCCCTTAAAAACCCACGGCTTCCCCTCCTGTTTACTTTAACTCTTAAGAATTATATAAAAAATACATAATATTAAAAGAATTCATAAAGTTTTGCATAATAATCATTTTGGTCACATCCTTTTTTGGAGTACTATAGTCTAGGGATACCAATAGGTAGAGTTTTTGGTCAACTTGATCCGGCTTGAAAAATATGTATCCTCCATCTGATCCGACTAAAAAATTAGATATCTTCTATCTGATCTGACCCAAAAAATATATATCATTCATCCGACTCCGACCCCACCTGTCCCAATCTAAAATAAGTACTTAATCAATAATAATAATTTTTAAAGGAGATTACATTATTATCCCGGGTTGGGTCGGGTAAGAGTTTTTCACCCTCAATCCAAAATGAACCATACCCAACTCTCTTAAAAAGTTGCCCCGACCCAACTCGGACCCTAAATTTAAAAAAAATATAACCCTATCAGATCATGTCGGGTCAAAACCTGTCAGTTTTGGGTTAAATTGCCATCTCTACTATAGTCCCGAATGTTTCATTTTGTGACAAATGATTCGCGATTAGATAAAAACAATTAGTTTAGTAACAATTAAAGTTTATTGTTGATATAACAAATCTCATGTGTCTAAAGTGATGATATGACATATATTAAGTGTACATAAGTAATGATGTAATGTGTGTCATATATACATAAATGATGATGTTGCATGTGACACATATTCAAAGTAATGTTGTAATATATACACATGTTAAAAGTGATGACGTGATATGTCACACGTACGTAAGTGATGATATAACAAATGTCACGTCATCACTTTGAATATATGAGATATTACGTTAACGATGAATTTTGAATATTAATTAATAAATAATTTTGATCAAACCAGAGACATCTACCTTAAAATAAATATTATAGATCAAAATATTTGAAAAAATAACTATTTATTAAATATTACGAATAAATTTTAACATTATATCTAAAAAAAATTATGAAATTAAATTTCTTGATCCATTATAATAGAAAAAAAAACGAAGATATCAAAACTTTGTTTTAGAAAGGCTTAATACAAAAATAAGTGTCTCAAAAATATTTTGAAAAATATTTTAGTGTCTAAAGAATTTTTTATAAATAATATGTGCCTAAAGTTTTATCCGTTACATTTTTGGATGCCTACCATTAAAAAAACGTTAAATAACACGTGTTACATCTTGTTTTTTTTTAAAATAAAATATTATTTAAAAATATGTTAAAAAATCTAGACGTGACACATATTACGTAACGACTTTTTTAACGGCAGTCACTTAAAAGGATAACAGAAAAAACTTTAAACCTCTATTTTTAATGAAAAATTCTTTATACATCAAAAATTAATTTTGAGTATAGTTTAATTACTTATTTTTATATTAAGCCTTTTGTAAAAAAAAATCAAAGTTATGGGAAGATTTTTTTAAAGCTGCCGTGATGTATTGACTGTTTTATTTATTATTTGTTTATTGTCCATGTAAAGGTCTGTTTTCTATTATATATTATTTAACCATTTATATTCATTGCAATAAAATAAACAATTTTTTATTAGTATTAAATGAAACAATTTAACGTCCTAAAGGCTTAGCATTATAATATATATTGAAATATTATTGTTTAAATTTGTATAATTTAAAGGAATATGTCATTATTTATCATTAAAATCATTCAAAATCTTAGCATTATAATTACAGAAAAATATTTTAAAATTCCAATAATTAATACTCAATCTTAATATTAAAATAAGTGGCAAATATGAGTTTTTACTAAATGAAATAATATGGAGTTAGCCATGGTCATAGGGTACATTGAGGAAACTTTAGCCCATTCTCAAATGTTAGGCTGCTAATATCTCAGCCCATGAAGCATACTATACTACATGCAGTGTTTATACAACGAGTCGAAAAATAGTTATAAGGTTTATATTTTTATGTATTAACGACATAAAAATTATAGGGTAAAGTATAAAAATGGTTCTCGACTATAAAATATTATTTTATTAAGTCACTCGACTATTAAAAGTTAAAAAATAGTCCTCTGACTATAGAGTGTTACTTTGTTGAGTCCCTTGACTATTAAAAGTTACAAAACATTCACCGACTATTCTTTGTGTTCCATACTTATATTTTTTATTAAAAAATTGAAAATATTTTAAACTGAACGTTAACCTACTGATTGTAATATAATAAAATATGATCCTAGAATCTCAAATGACTATTATATCTCAATCATTATGTTAACGTCCAACTTAGACAACTGTTATTTTTTAAACAGAAAATGATGAGTTTGGAACATAATGAATAATCGGGTGAACATTTTGTAACTTTAATAGTCAAAGGACTTAACAAAACAACATTCTATAGTAGGAGGACTATTTCATAACTTTTAATAGTCGATGAACTTAATAAAATAATATCCAATAGTCGGGGGACCATTTGTGTACTTTACCCTAAATTATAATTTTACGTTTTATCAGTTAATAGATGATAATAATTAAATCATTAATTCTAGATTAATTTAATTTAATTTATTGAATTTAGGCCGATTGTGACAAAAATGTTATTATATATACATGCTGTAATGGTTAAAGACTTAAAGTTGGAACTTAGTGAAGCATTTTATACGGACGCCATGTAATTAAGACAAAAAAGGTTTCGCTAATCACCATGTCTATTTTCACACATTGAACTTAAAGTATGTTATGATCTTTAATTAATGTATGAGACAAGCTCATGAAGAAAACAAAATTGGACTACCAATGGAAAGCCAACATAGTATACATTATTTGTGTTTTAATCATGTTTAATGTCTGTCTAATCACAACCACCTCAGTAATCCACGTTGAAACTTCAAAGCATCATTAATCAATGATTAAATTATTAACAATAATTAATGGGAGCAAGACATGGACCAACAAATCCTATGATCCTTTTTCTTGATCATGTTCTGGGTGACAAAAGTCTCCGGCCAAACAGTAAACTAAAGGGTAAATTACGCGTTTAATATCTAAACTATCAGTTTTTATCCGTTTTAGTACCTAAACTTTCAAAATTTTCAAAACTATACCTAAAGTTCAGCATTTGTTTCATTTTAGTGCCCACCATTGAAAACTTTAGTTTTTGTTTCATATTAGTTTCTGTGTTCAAAATTTAATGCTAATTTTTTTAAAAATAAAAGTCTAGGTACTAAAATGAACCAAAATTGATAGTTTACGTACTAAACGCGTTAAGTTTTTAACGGCGGGTTACTAAAATGAAATAAAAACTAAACATTAGGTATAATTTTGAAATAAATTAAAATTTTAAATACTAAAATGGACCAAAAATGATAGTTTAGGTACTAAATTCGTAGTTTATCCTAAACTAAATACCATATACTATTTATATATGACGTTATTATATTATAAACCCCAACTATTTATTTTTTGATGAATAACACCCTTATCAGATTTGTTAGAAGAATATCCCCAAAGTGTACACGTAAGACCAACTCGCGTCCTACCCAACGCGTGAACATGTCTCGCATTTCACAGGACGCGAGGTACTATGCACTTTTCAGATTTCTCAATTTAATATATTTAATACCCCGTGTTTCCCATAACGTGAGGTCCATGAGATATTGAATCGTCCCGATAAATTTATCGCGAAAAGTATTCAATATATCTTTCGTTTTCCAAAAAGCGAGGTATTTAGTTTTTCCAGCAAACCACAAGGTGTTTATAGGCATGTTCGGGGGGCATGTTCAGATATTTAATCTCGAAATTTTTGTAATTTATAAGATTCTTCACTTAGTATTGAAATTTATCTTTAAGTTGAGGCCAATATAGAGATATACGAAATATCATAATTGGGGTTAAAAATCGGGTTGAAAATAGTTCCAAAGCTTGTTTGGTGCTTGAAGGAAATGCTAAAATGGTTTGGTAGGCATATTCAAGGTTTTTTTTTTTGTAGTTAATTTGAAAATTTGTAGAATTTATAAGAGTAAATGTGTAGTAATGTAACTTATTTTCGATTGAGAGTAATATTAGCACATACGAGACATTGTAATCGAGGTAAAAATCGTGTTAAAAATGGTTCTAAAGCTTATTTTTCACATGAAGAAGATGCTAACAAACTAATCGAGATTAGGGTGTGATCGATTAGGACATTTGTTCTTCGAGTGTCTGGGATTCCTACAAATACTAAAAACCTTCGGCTGTTTGGTTCTTTCTCGATGGTTAACCAAATCTTCGTCACAGTAAATTCTCATTGATTGTGGACGACCCCTTATTTTTTGGCATTGTAGTGCAAAATCTGGACGTATTGTAGGTTTATTATCAACTGCATCCGAATTCCTTTCGCTTTGAATTAGAGGAAACTCATACCAATACACATTGAATACAATTTCCAGTAAGTACACGCGATCAACGAATTATATGTAGTCAATCCGTACAGAAGAACAAACAGTAATGACACGCATACACAAATATTTAAATATTTGGAATACTCTGCAGTCTCATGTTCTATCATGTAGATTGACGACGTATGCGTTATGTTGTATGCCTTCGAATGGCCTAAAATATTTCAAAACATGAAATTGATTTTGTTCGCGAGAGACACATGTCGCACTCATCGCGTTTGAGTGCTGGAGAAAGGTTAGCAATTTTCGATGGAGGTTTGGGTTGATTTTGTGACCACTTGCAATCCACTTAGCTGTTTGTCTTCCCAAGGTTGTAAACATGGTTGCCAAACAATAATATGTTGCTTTGACAACGGAAGTGATAGGCAAATACCACACTCCCTTCAGTGATGAATTGATTGCCTCAGCCAAGTTCGTTGTCATGTGACAATATCATCTACTCCCATCAAATGATCGAAGCCATTTCTCCCTCAGGATTTTAGCAAGGTAGTTGTAGCCTTCCTGATTCATGTTTCTCAGTTCTTCAAATAGCTCATTAACCTCGAGTGTAGAATGCGAGTGGCCTACCCATTGAAAATGGAACAATTAATTATAAATAATAAATGACAAGATATCTAAACCCAAATAAACTAAAAGATGTATACATTCGAAGCACCATTACGCGTTCACCTTCGTTCCTAAATTTCTGTAAATAATTTAAGGTAATATGGTGTAAACAATATCGATGATAAATATGAGAAGGCTTCTAAGAAGGCTCATGCACTCGATTATGTATCTGATTTCTACGCCTCTATAAAAAATAAGATATATCCTAGCAGGACGCTCTCACAAAACATTTGATAGAACATACATGTGTTAGTACTTAAAGAAGAATTCCCAATAGTGTATATTTTCCTTTTCTACTATTGCAAATACGATGGGAATTATTTTCAAATTGTCATCCTGTGTCACTTTCAACAACATTATTTGCTTGTATCTGTCGTACAACCAAGTGTTGTCGATATGAAACATCAGTTTACAATACTAAAATACATTAACAAAACGTGGAAATGTACAAAATAGCCTGTGAAATTGCCACACACCTTGTATGACACGATCGTTTTAATACGCCAACACAGTTTCCAGTTTGATGATCGTCCCTGATATGTATTTCTTCATCAGTTTCATCCATAGCCGCAACTCTTTGTACGTTTCTTCACATTGACCATACACTTTTTGTTCGGCATGATACCTAGAATACCATGCTTTATGGTAGCTAACAATGTATTCGTATTGAGATGTGATTGTAGCAATACAAATGGAAACCATAGTATGTGGATTTGCTTTGACTAGTAGTATGAAGGCATCACAAAGCACGTGAATATCTAAGTTTGGATGATTCTGAGTGAGCCTGCTGACAGTATATGTATGAGGTTGTTCATATTTTTTTAGCCTCCATAAGTTGTTCAACATCTTCATGTGTGATATACGAACCTCTAATTACATTCATTGGGCTTATAGAAACGTTTAGCCATGCACTTCTCTGCGTATGCTTTTTTCACAATCGAGTAACCGAGCGACGCATATTATAGTTCTTAATTACAGCCACAACGAGTTCTTTTATTCTGAATGTCATTCCAACATAGAGCTCACCATCACCATGTTCGTTGTATTGATCAAGCTGTGGGAATTCTGAAAAGTCCATAGCGTTTAAAGGTTCAATCTCAACTATTCTGAAGTGGGATGATGACTGGTAATAAGAAAAAAGAGGCACGACATGTGGAATGTCATCATCAAACGCTCACTCTGGCATGTTAAGGTCATCTAGTTGTTTATTGAAGGGGCCTACCTCGTCGCCATCTAGGTCAATGTATCTTAATGATTCTTCGTTAGAAGTATTCTCATCAAACCGAAATAGTTCAGTTTTGTCGACTACGATGATAGCAAGAGACCACTCATAAACCGTACTATGAAGATCAAAGTCGACAACACCATCACAAGAATGTCTCCCTAGAAATGTTGGAAAATCTTCAAATGGGTTAAACACTTTATCTTCTTGTAACCTCATTTCATGCTGCGATGATGATGTACCCACACCACTGCTGTATGGATTATACGATCTAGATTGCAGATTCAAGTCAAAGTCCAAGCTAACAACGCAAAAACACCTTGGCATCGAAGAAAATGATGAACCAATTTTATATCCCCAAGCAGTAACACTCAATAAGTCAATGCCGTTACGTAAATAAGCTGTCAAACTATGGATATTATGATTAAAGTTAAAATCAGCCCATCTCCAATTTGAGACAGTAGTAGCATCATTATCATATGAGAAATTTGCATACAGCTTAGGTGGCCCTCCTAATAAATATTATATGTGGTAATCAATCATCATGTCCATATCAATATTATCGTCAATGTTGCATATTGAGTATGTTAGTGGTTCTAACAACGTCGGTAGTCGATAATTCAACGTTCTCAATTTTTTCTCGCAACCATGTGGAACAACATTATTGACTTATTTCATCAATTTCTTATGAGTTAATTTCTTCGGCAAGGTTATCGTCACAGTATGTGTGGACTGAAAGACGATGCCAAGATATTTATGATGCACCATTTTGCCATAATAGTATACCATAGAAGCAACAATTCCTCTCCTCAACATGTTCTGAAAATATATACGATCATGCAAAGAGAATACCAAAATATGCACAAAATTACAATCCCTTCAAACTATGTAATAATCAAGAAGCGTCAAATAAACTTACAAGTGAGATTAAGCTTGCTGATCAATTTCATTCTTTGCTTTAACTTTGTGTGTGTAGTTTGCTTCTTCACCACTATTTGCTTAAAATATGAATTGGAATAAAAGTCTCCTTTTTTAGTAGAATAATTTGTTAATAAAATGTGGAAGGGACTTGAGCGGCCTGCAAATAATATTCCTGGTGTGGAAGGAACCTTGTGTTTTACAATGCGTTAGTTCCAAATATTCCTGACGTGGCAGCAGCTGATTTGACATGGTGGTTTGACAAGTGAGATTGAGAATTTTGCATAATAATAATTTTACTCTGATTGATCTAATCAATAATCACTATAATAAACATTACTTCTAAAGATTAACACAATCTTCCAAATCTCGTACACCTAAAGTAAGGAAGTGAAACACGTTTGTGTTACTCTTTTTAACAAGAATTTTGTTTAAAAAAGCATTAATTATATATCAACTAGAAAAAGAGACTAATCATTTTTATTAAAGTAATAGATAAATAAAATTGTTAAATTACAAGTATTCTCTTTAACCGTTCTTTATTGTAATTCACACCCTAAAATTTGCATACAATTCAAGTGGCCCTCCTAATGAATATTGCATGTGGCAATCGAGCATCATGTCCACATCATCATCATCGTCAACGTTGCATATTGAGTAAGTTAGTGGTTATAACGATGTCGGTAGTCGATACTTCAACGTGCTCATTCTTTTCTTGTGACCATGTGGAACAACATTATTGACTTCTTTCATCAACTTTTTATGAGTTAATTTCTTCGGCAAGGTTATCGTCACAATATGTGTTGAATGAAAGACGATGCCAAAAGATTCATGACATATCATTATGCCATCATAGTATACCAAAGTAGTAACAATTCCTCTCCTCGACATGTTCTGAAAATATATACGATCATGCAAATAGAAGACCAAAATATGCACAAAATGACAACACCTTCAAACTATTTAATAATCAAGAAGCATCAAATAAACTTATGAGTGAGATTGAGTATTCTGATCAATTCCCTTATTTGCTTTAACCTTGTGTGTGTAGTTTACTTTTTTACCGCTATTTTCTTAAAATACAAATTGGAATTGAATTCTTTTTTTAGTAGAATAGCTTGTTGACGAGATGTAGAAGGGACTTGGACAACCTACAGATAATATTCCTGACGCTACAAGAACCTCGCGTTTTGCAAAGCACGAGTTCCAGATCTTACATGGTGAAACACAAGTTACTCAGATATTCCTGACTCCCAGCAGTAGATATTCCTGACTATATTTGCCTATTTAAATTCCTCTTGTTCCACTGAATCAAACCAAACCATCTCTGCGAAATCTTCTCGAAAAACTTCTAGTTTAAAAAAAATACATCCTCTTTTGGTTTCATCTGCATTTCCTTTGCACACTTCTCGAAATAGTGCTGCGTTTTTTTCCTTTGCATTTTGTACCCACGGTACCAAGAACAGTGTTAAGGCATCATCTTCTAGTAGCATCTAGATTTTTGTTTAGGCCTTTCGAGAAACTTCTTCCTCCATGAATTAGCTCTAAACGAATAACCTTTGTGAAACGCTTCTGAGCTTTTTACTTGGTGCTCAATGCAGACTGCACGAAGAAAGAAGATGGAGTTTTCCTTTGTGTTTCTCTGGCACGGCAGTATCCGTTAATTAAAGAAGGCAACATCTATTTCTCATTTCCCTTCATGTGCGATAAAATTAAAATGTACAAATCGCTTAAGTTATTTACATAAATTGTACCTTGTTTACAATTTCCTATATGTGTTCACATCAGCTTCAATTGAAATAGAAGGTACAAAACTACGCTTGTAACCTCAAACATTTTCATAAATGTTTCGTTTAACAATCCAGATTACTCAACGAAAGTTTCTATCAACCAATTTAATAATAAGGTCATTATATTTTTTATAATTAAGACCTCACGTTGTATAAAAAACGAGACGTATCTCGCATCGTATGGAATACAATTTCCTTTTGAACTATTGGATTTTATTCGATTTAAAGTGTCGCACCTTTACAATGTACCTCGCATCCTAGGAAAAGCGAGGTCCATCAAATCCTCGCTTTGGGATGGGTGAGAGGCTTGTTATAAATATGTGCCAATTTTGGAAGGTTTTCTAAACTGATTTCAAAGTAAAATGCCATTTTTTTAATATTTTCAAATTCCCGAGAGATGTCTTAATAAAAATTTTATTTCATGTTGCTTCTAACTCCATCCTCTATTTCGTCAACACGCAGTTGAGTTGCAAGAGTTTTCTTGAAGCTGCTGATCAATATTACATTTTCCAGAACATTTCCATGAAGAATATTAGCATCATGCCGTGGGATCAACTCGAGAAGGTGGCTCACCAAATATGTCTTCATGCTAACAATCCTGAAGCTTTATACAGAGAGGGCATGTTTAAATTTTTTAGTTGAACAAATTCAGAATTCGACCTATATTATTTGAAGCAAGCAGCCGATAGAGCTCACATTCTTGCCATATATGTCTATGGCCTTATTCTAGTTTGTTTTGGTGGCAAATGAGGGATGAAGGACTTCAAATCGTGAGAGCTCTTGATCCCACGAAAATAAAATTACTACCTCTTCGTTCGGAGATGAATATTTTTTTTACATTTATAGTTGTGGTATCGTCACCACATTGCCTTCCTAGAACAAATCGAAGATTGCAGTTGTCCTACCAACTGTGCGCGTAATTTAGACCTCCAACGTTGGCACCGACATTATGACAATCTATGTACTTGTCATGCTTCTTGTTTTTGGAACCACGAAACAAATTTGTTTCGTCAAGTTGTACATGACTGTCATTTCACTGTTATTAGTGTTTATTGATCTAACAATCTACTTTTTAGAAATGTTATTGCCCTAAATATTATGTAATTAAAATATAACGTTCAAACTTTATATAGGGTAAAGGTTATGTAAATTTTTTATATTAAATCCTATTTAAGCAAGAAATGATTAAATCTAACCCTAAAATCAAAATTATTAAATTTAATTTGAAAAAGCACATCATGCCTCACTTTTTTTTTGGAAGAAGTGAGGTACCTTGAATACCACTTACTATAGATTTATCGGGACGATTCAATTTCTCGAGGATCTCGCTTTACTCAAAACTCAAGGCGTAAATACCATTATTAAAATTTTCCCTCTGAAATGTTCGTCCAGGTAGGACGTGCCTTGAGCCTTGTAGAAGGCGAGGACTTGTCGCACGTCTCGTGGGACGCGAGTTAGTATTACGTGTGCACTTTGAGGGGTATTATTCTAACAAATCTACTAAGGGGTTATTCTTAAAAAATGGGGGTTTTAATATAATAACTCCTTTATATATCTTAAAAAGATTGTTATTGTGGTTTTAGTCCATGTACTATGATGAAATTTAAAATTTAATCTCCCTACTTTAATTTGATATAATTCGGTTCTACTTTTATGTTGTCATTAACTTGTAAGTAAGCTAGACTTCATAGCTATGTTAGTTGTTGTTATCATGACTATATTCGAGCAGCTTTATGGTAGGTTCAAATCATATTAGGTTTTTTTATCGCAGGTTCGTCTGTCAATGTATTTAAAGCGCTCTTAACTCTTATCATGATTATCCAGAGTCAGCTTAGAGGGGGGCAACCAACATGAGCTTAAACTTAGGGTTTTATCTTCCACATTCACAAAATAATAAAGGTGACGTGCTTAATAATATTGTAAGTTAGTAAATGCTCTTATTTTTAGTTGTATCTAGAATGTTTTCTCATAACAATATCGATCATCGTTAGGGTTTTTACGGATTACCTGTTTGACGCCGCCTCCAATGAGTATACGAAGTTATCTCAACATAGATGAATGCAAGAAACATTGAAGATATATTTCTTAAACAATCCAGAAAATGCAAACAATTTATTCTTTTCATATCATCAGTCATTGCAATGAATTCTTCAGTACTTCTTGGATCAATAAACGAATAATTAGGATATTGTCTGGTAAATGACATTTTGATCTGATGTGAGGAATCTTCAGATCATCTTCTCCATCACGTTATGTCCAAAAACAACAATTACAAGTACGCACGTGCCACTTGAGAAGATCCAGCAGCTGATAATATTTCTTACATACTGCTTCTTCTCCACAACATGCAGACGACAGGAAGCTAGAGTTCTTAGATACATCATAAATATTCAATGCTGTACCTCATGCAATGATCATCGAAAGTTTTTTGTTATGTTCACTCACGTCAGGGACATACACATGAGTTTATGTCGTGGGGTGAATTTGAACTTATACAATTTCAGAGACGAACTCGAACTTGTAAAATCCTAGGGGACGAAAACAAAATTTTAGTAGAAAATACATACATAATATCTAAAATATATAATAATTTTAAATTTTTAGGAGGGACAACCGCCTCCACCTGCCCTGTCTAGGTCCATCCCTGACTCTAGGGGCGAACGTACTTGACTCCCTAGGGGTCCAAGTGCATACATATTATTTTGGGTAAGTTATTAAATATAATTCAATATATTAAAGAAAGGAGAATAAAACAATAATTTTTGCATACCCATTTTATTTGAAAAAAGAGTATTAAAATTTTTAAACTCACATTTTTTAAAATTCTTGGATTTGCCACTGTTCGACTCGCATCATAAATCACTTTTTCTTGACGTAAAGAAAATCATTTGTCATAATTTGCATGCTTGATTAACACTCAAGGAAACAAAATAAATATGAAAGGAAATCGGTAGATTTCATACGTGAATTTCATGTTTTCTAGTTCGTGCTTAGTCTAACTTCCTTCGCCAACCAAACTCCACAACAAGGGGTCGTTATTGTAATATTAAATTATTTTCATGATCGTGGTTACATGTGTAATGTCATAGTTACAAATGTTACGAACGTTATGACATGATTTATTTCTTTAAATAATAATATTTTTAAATTGTGGTTACGGTTGTGATTGTGGAGTCGAAAGGTCGTGATTGAAGACGGACAATGGGTGACTTTTGATTAAATTTAAAGGTCAAATTGATATTTTATCTAAAATTTAAGGGTCAAAATGACATTTCACCTAAAGTTTGGTGGTCAAATTAAATAATATCTAAAATTTAGGGATCAAAATAAAAAATAATCCCTTTTACTAAAGTATCACAGAATCAAATTTAATCGATAGGGTAACTTTTTTCAGAATTGATGATCAAAAGTGAACATAATTAAAACAAAATCAATCATTTCATTAGCTAATCCTAAATTTATATTATTGAATTACATTTTGTATTTATTTTTAATTATACTTTTAAATGTAATTAAAAAAATCATTTTTACCGATAATCAATATCTTATAATTTTTAAATTTTATTTCTTTAATTTAATTTCACATTTATTTTTATAATTAAGTTGGTTTATCCAATCTCAATAGTTTTTGTACTTAAAATAAAATTTATTATAAAATTGAACTCAAGAATCAATAACAAGGGAATATTCTCTCTATTAAGTAACTCAGATTCAAAACAATAGTATTTGAAGGTATACATGAACTTATCTTGATTCAAAAATGAACATAGATAGTACTTTAATTTTCTATTACTGTATTAAAATTTATTAAATAAAATTATAGTACATATACAAATATAATTTATTAAATAATTTGTTTTGCAGTTAAGTCCTTCAACTTTCACTTATTCCCCCTTAACAGACCTCCAGTTTTCCATTTTACGCTTTGCCAGCATTAAAGAGTTCGCTTGTAAAATTGAGGATTGGTAATGGTTTAGTGATGGTTTCACAGTTTATGGTTGAGTTGCAAGGGGGAAGCTCCACCTAAGATTTTACATTTGAATCCTCGATTGAAAGGAGATTGGAGTCACAAACCAGTCATTGAGCACAACACATGCTATAGAATGCAATGGGGTAAAGCTCAAAGATGTGATGGTTTGCCATCCAAGGATGATGAAGACATGCTCGGTAAATTTTTATCAAGCATCACTCGTTTTCAGTTTTGTCCCCTTTTCTTATTTATTTTTCCTTTTAAAACTGAAATTAATCGTGCATTTATTTGGAGGGATAAAAGAATTTACGTAATAACTGTTTGAACACAAGCCATGCTATGCCGATTTTGTGTTTGAGGATAAATAAATGTGACTACATGGTCAAGAAACAAGAACTTCACAGAAATTTATGAATCATGTTTTTCTTCATAATAGACTCAATTTCCTTAATATATCAATGATGATAGCCTGCAATTATCTAGAAAAACTTATGTTATGATCTTTGCTTAAATGCTTTAACAGTATTTCTTAGAAAGTGCTTACTCGGAGTATTAGCAGAGACGGGGTTAAGATAGCGCAACGTGAGCGACGGAACATGGCCTTGGAATAGCAAGGACCCAAAAAAGTAGATTTATTACTATTGTTACTATAAAAAAGCAAATAAAGTATTATGGATCGGTGGTAAAATTTTTGAGCCCAAAACCACATATAATGCGGTCAAATCTTGTTGAAGTCATATGGAAAATATCAATAATTAGTACTGTGCTACAGCTGTAAAATTTATCTCATTTTTTTTAAGAATTCGCACAGAGCCTCCAATGTCCTAGCCCCGACCCTGAGTATTAGAGGAAGGCATGTAAGCTGGTAATCCATATGGAAGTTGTTTCCGGTTGAAAAACTTTGTAGTGCTTGTGTTCGAATGTGGTTACATGCTAGCAGAATAGGAGGGATGGGCATGTTTCATGTTTGGTATTTTGCACGTGGAAGACAGAGCCTTGTTGTACTTTTGTGACTTTGTTCAGTTTATGTCTTCTATTTTTTCATGTGTTTTGAGTTTTGAAATTTCGAACGACATTTATCAAGTACCTATACTTTTGGCGGTTGATGGACAGCGAAAATGTGAAAAATGGCTTCGGAATGATGGTGCAGACTCGAAAGAGTCCAAGACAACTTCTTGGTTCAGGCGGTTCATTGAACGGGAACAGAAACCTAAAGTTACCTGGCCATTTCCTTTCGTGGATGGCAGGCCGTTTATCCTGACTCTTCGTGCTGGCATTGATGGATATCATATCAATGTCGGGTGGTCGACATGTGACTTTATTTGCATATCACACAGTATGTTGCTTAATTTCTGTTAGATTTGGCTTGAAATTAAGTTGGCAAGTTGGAAATTTTATTTTGGTTGGTGACCAACTTATTGGAAATTTCATATTGGTTGGTGGCCAAACTTTGAACATATGAATTTCATATTTGGTGGCTAACTTGTACACATTGAAAAAATTTTTGGTAGGTGTCCAAACTTTGAACATATTGTTCTTAAAACTCAACTATAAATAGGCCTAAGTATTTTCATTAAAAATCATCTCAAAAACAAGTTCTCTCTTCCTCTTGTATTCTTCATTCTCCCACTTTGGGAATTCTAAAGAATTCCATTTGTTGTAATATTGGCAATATAATGAAGTTATCATTCGGTGTGGTGCCCGAGGAGTATACGATATTCTCGTCGAACCTCGTAAATTTGGTGTGTTCTCTCCTTTATTATTTTTATTCGGTTCTTTTCCATTGTGTTTCAATATTCAATAGTTTGACAGGTTTATCCGCTGTGCAACCTTTGGTGGTTTTAATCTTGACATTTTAGGTCAATTTTAAAACTACGTCTGTGTGGGAAATAACCCGTTTTCCCCAACAATTGGTATCAGAGCTTCGGTTGAGGTTATCCTGGTGGTTCCGTTGCTGAAAAGATACAGTTTGTGATATTGAATATTGTTCGTTAGAATTAAAATGCTAAAATACGGATCAGTTGAGACATCAAGCTCTTCATCTGGACCAATGAGGAGGGTGATGTCAAATGCAAATTTTTCGGTGGAGTTGTTACATGAATCCAATAATTTTGGCATGTGACAAGGCGAGGTGTTAGACGCTTTATTCCAACAAGGTCTAGACATCGTCATTGAGGAAGAAAAGCCTGAATATATGGAGGAGAAAGAATGGGGAACAATCAATCGTTTGGCGTGCAGCACGATTCGATCTTGTCTTTCCAGGGAGCAGAAGTATGGCTACAAAAACGAGACTTCTGCAAGTAAGATGTGGAAAGCTTTGGAGGAAAAATTCCTAAAGAAAAGCTCTCAGAATCGTCTTCACATGAAGAAAAGATTGTTCAGATTTGATTATCAACCAGACACCAGTATGAATAAACACATCACTGCGTTCAATGAGCTAGTGGAAGACTTATTGGGCATGGATGAAACCTTCAAAGATGAAGATTTGGCTTTGATGTTGTTGTCATCTCTTCCAGATGAATTTGAGCACCTTGAGACAACGTTACTTCATGGTAAGGATAATGTTACCCTTAAAGATGTAACTGTTGCTTTGTATAGTTATGAACTCAGGAAGAAAACCAAGAAGGAGAGCAAGTACGAAGCAGCGGAGGCCATGGTGGCAAGAGGTCGCTCGAAAAGTCAAAAGCCAAAGTGGAGAGGGAGATCAAAGTCGAAGTCCGGACTGAGAAAAGATGAATGTGCCTTTTTTCATGAGAAAAGCCATTGGAAGAAAGATTGTCCAAAGCTGAAGAAGAAAGGAAAAGCTGCTCCAGATGCATGTGTTGTAGAGCATGATGCACATGACTCTAACATATCATTGGTTGCTTTATCAACAACATTCCATTCCGATGAGTGGATATTAGATTCGGGTTGCACCTATCATATATCCCCTAATCGGGAGTGGTTCTCAGATTTAGTGGAACTAAATGCAGGAGTTGTTTATATGAGCAATGACAATGCCTGTAAAACTGTTGGGATAGGTTCAATTCGATTGAAGAATCAAGACGGATCAACCAGAGTTCTGACGAATGTCCGATACGTGCCCAGTTTGAAGAAAAATCTCATCTCGTTGGGAGCCTTGGAATCCAAAGGCTCAGTAGTCACTATGAGAGATGGAGTCTTAAAAGTCACATATGGCGCACTGGTGATGATGAAGGGCATCAGGAAAAATAATTTGTATTACTACCAAGGTAGTATAATTATTGGAGCAGTTGCAGCAGCTTCTGGAGGTGATGATTTGGACGCAACCCAGTTGTGGCATATGCGGTTGGGACATGCTGGAGAGAAATCCTTGCAAATTCTGGAAAAGAAAGGATTGTTGAAAGGTGCGAAGGCTTGCAAATTGAAATTTTACGAGCATTGTGTTCTGGGAAAGCAGAAGAGAGTGAAGTTTGGCACCACTATACATAATACAAAAGGTATTGTGGATTATATTCACTCAGATGTATGGGGTCCTTCAAAGACATCGTCTTTGAGAGAAAACCGTTATTTTGTAACTTTTGTAGATGACTTTTCCAGAAGAGTTTGGGTGTATCCGATGAAGTCTAAAGATAAAGTGCTTCAAATTTTCCTGAAATGGAAAAATATGATCGAGAACCAGACTGGTAGAAAGATCAAACGTCTTAGGACGGATAATGAAGGGGAATATAAAAGTGACCCATTTTTTGTCATTTGCCATTAGTATGGTATTATTCGACACTTCACTATTAGACATACACCACAACAGAATGGGGTGGCAGAGCGTATGAATCGAACACTATTGGAGAAAGTTCGATGTATGTTGTCTAATACTGGGTTAGGCAAGACATTTTGGGCTGAGGCTGTGACATATGCTGTCCATCTCATCAATCGTCTGCCGTCATCAGCGATAGGAGGAAAAACACCATTGGAGGTATGGTCTGGAAAACCTGCTACTGATTATGATTCCTTACATGTATTTGGATCCACTGCTTATTATCATGTGAAGGAATCCAAGCTTGATCCGAGAGCAAAGAAGGCTCTCTTTATGGGAATCACTCATGGAGTGAAGGGATTCCGCCTTTGGTGTTTAGACACCAATAAGATAATTTGTAGCAGAGATGTTACTTTTGATGAATCTGCCCTAGTAAAGAAGGTAAAAAGTGAAGCTGTCTAGACAAGTAGTACTCCGCAGCAGGTGGAGCATACTCCAAAACAGGTGGAGTTTCAGCAGACGATGATCCCAGAAGTTGATGCAGTTGATTCTTCAACTCCAATAGAAGAATCAAAAGATGAAGAGGTTCAAACCCAAGAACCATTGGAGACACCAGAACCACTTGCAGTTATAAGGCCAAGGAGAGAAATTCGTAGACCTGCTCGATTTGTTGATATGGTGGCCTATGCTCTTCCAGTTGTTGATGATGATATCCCTATCACTTACCAAGAAGCAATACAAAGCTTGGAAAGTGATAAGTGGAAAAGTGCCATGGATGAAGAAATGCAATCTCTCCAAAAGAACAACACTTGGAAACTAACACAATTACCGAAAGGTAAAAGAGCATTGGATGCAAGTGGGTATTTGTAAAGAAAGATGGATCTCATAGCAAGAAAGATGTTCGCTACAAGGCACGGTTGGTAACTAAAGGCTACGCTCAAAAGGAGGGAATCAACTACAATGAAGTATTTTCCCCTGTTGTGAAGCATTCCTCCATTAGAATATTGTTGGCCTTGGTAGCACAGTTGAATTTGGAGCTAGCTCAACTTGATGTAAAGATGGCTTTCTTGCACAGTGATTTAGAAGAGGAGATCTATATGACTCAGCCAAAAGGATACAAAGATGGTGGTGGTGAGAAATGGGTTTGTAAGCTGAACAAATCGCTATATGGATTGAAGCAATCTCTGAGGCAGTGGTACAAGCGATTTGATAGCTTTATGAGGAGACAAAAGTATACTAGAAGCAAATATGATCATTGTGTGTATTTACAAAAGCTCAAAGATGGATCTTTCATTTATATTCTCTTGTACGTTGACGATATGTTGATCGCTTCGAAGAGTCAAAAGGAGATAGACAAATTAAAGGCTCAATTGAATCAGATTTTGAGATGAAAGATCTAGGTGAGGCCAAGAAGATTCTTGGTATAGAGATAAGCAGAGATAGACAAAGAGGGAAGCTTTGTTTAACATAGAAGCAATATCTGAGAAAGGTATTGCAATGTTTTGGCATGAATGAAAATACCAAACATGTAAGTATCTCATTGGCTTCTCATTTGAAACTTAGTTCTCAATTATCTCCTAAAACTAACGAAGAACGAGTGTATAAGGCAAAAGTTCTATATGCTAATGCAGTTGAGAGCTTGATGTATGCAATGGTGTGTACGCGTCCTGACATTTCACAAGCAGTTGGAGTTGTGAGCAGGTACATGCATGATCCTGGAGAAGGACATTGGCAAGCTGTGAAATGGATTCTACAGTATCTCCAACAAACCGTGGATGTTGGTTTAGTTTTTGAACAAGATGAAACACTTGGTCAGTGTGTGGTTGGATATGCTAATTCCGATTATGCTAGTGATTTGGATAAGCGTCGATCAACTACTGATATTTGTTTACTCTTGCTAAAGCCCAGTAAGTTGGAAGTCTACATTGCAATCTACAGTAGCCTTTTCTACTACAGATGCAGAATACATGGCAGTTTCAGAAGCTGTGAAGGAAGCAATTTGTCTTAACGGGTTGATGGAAGACTTGGGAGTTGTTCAAAGTCACATTAGTCTCTATTGTGACAGTCAGAGCGCTATTCACTTTGCGAAAAATCAAGTTTACCATTCAAGGATTAAGCATATCGACGTGAGGTATCACTTTGTGCGGGAGATCTTTGAAGAAGGAAAGATTCCACTTCAGAAAATCCTGCAGATATGATGACCAAGGTGGTAACAGTAATCAAGTTCAATCATTGTTTGAACTTGATTAACATCCTGAAAGTATGAACACCTTCGGGTGTGTGGCGCTTGTGAGCGCAATTAGAGGCACTACAAATTTGGGGAGATGAAGAAGTTGAGTAGGCTTGGTAATTTCAAGCCAATGTGGAGATTTGTTAGATTTGGCTTGAAATTAAGTTGGCAAGTTGGAAATTTTATCTTGGTTGGTGGCCAACTTATTAGAAATTTCATCTTGGTTGGTGGCCAAACTTTGAACATGTGAATTTCATATTTGGTTTGTACACTTTGAAAAATTCTTTGGTAGGTGGCCAAACTTTGAACATATTGTTCTCAAAATTCAACTATAAATAGGCCTAAGTATTTCCATTAGAAATCATCCCAAAAACAAGTTTTCTCTTCCTCTTGTATTCTTCATTCTTCCACTTTGGGAATTCTAAAGAATTCCATTTATTGTAATATTGGCAATATAGTGAAGTTATCATCTGGTGTGGTGCCCGAGGAGTAGACGATATTTTCGTCGAACATCGTAAATTTGGTGTGTTCTCTCCTTTATTATTTTTATTCGGTTTTTTTCCATTGTGTTTCAATATTCAATAGTTTGACAGGTTTATCCGCTGTGCAACCTTTGGTGGTTTTAATCTTGACATTTTAGGTCAATTTTAAAACTACGTTCGTGTGAGAAATAACCCGTTTTCCCCAACAACTTCAATTAAAAAGTGATGTTTCTGCTTTCCAACATCTATATCAATGCATCTTTCATGGTTTGTAGCCATGGAAATCTCACACTAAGATCACATAAAAACTATTTTTTCAGGGGTTTTCACTTGAAGATGCAACAGGGCTGGCCATAAAAGGAGATGCGGATGTTCATTCAGTTCATGCAACCTCTCTTCCCACCTCTCATCCAAGTTTCTCCCCACAGTGTTGGAAATGTCACCAAAATGGAAAGCATCTCCCTTGACATAAAGACCTATTCAACTTTTTATTGGGATTCTCTCTGCTACCAATCACTTCGCAGAACGCATGGCAATTAGGAAAACTTGGATGCAGTCTTCGGTCATCAAGTCTTTAAACGTAGTAGTCCGATTCTTTGTTGCATTGGTAAGGTCATTGAACTTTCTAGATTTTAAAATCTTGTTAATACTCGACTGTTATGCATCCTAAGTTCAGTTTGTTTCACAAATAACAATGTGATGTTTGGAAAAAAGGCTTGGAATGTCTGTTGCCCTGGCCAGTGTGGCTTTTATCTATTCTATACTTTCTGGTTCTTAAGTAATTGTCCTTTTCAAGACATTCTTCTCCAGGCATTAATGTTCAAATTGCTTGTATTACTCTGTGTCTCTACTTATTTGTGTAATAAATTGCAGAATCCAAGGAAGGAGGTGAATGCAGTGCTAAAGAAGGAGGCAGCTTATTTTGGTGATATTGTAATTTTGCCATTTATGGACCGCTATGAGCTCGTGGTTCTTAAAACTATTGCAATTTGTGATTTTGGGGTGAGTTCATGGTATTACTGTCTTCCATTTCCTTTCTCTGAAAGGCCGTCTGTTCATATTTTCTGCAATTCATTATTATGTATTTAAGTGCTTGTGGTCCATGAATATGGATTTATGTGTTTCTCTGGGTTGAATTTCTTTCAATGGTGATTCTAAATTTCCAAATTTTATCGTTTCAGGTGCAAAATGTGTCAGCTGCTTACATCAAGAAATGTGATGATGACACATTTGTTAGACTCGATACTGTCTTGAAACAAATTGATGGCATCTCTCCTAAAAGGTCACTTTATATGGGCAATCTCAACCTTCTGCACCGTCCTTTGAGAAATGGAAAGTGGGCCGTCACTTATGAGGTATGTCTTTACTCTCTACTATCAACTTTGGTGTATTAGAAGTATTCTTAGAAATTAAAAAGTAATTACACCCTCTGGCTCGTAATTTGTATATGTTCCTTCAAGAGTTAAATTAAATACAGAGCATTCCTTAATGGATTATCGTCTGATGTAACAGGAATGGCCCGAAGAAGTTTATCCTCCCGATGCCAATGGACCTGGATACGTTATTTCCAGTGGTATCGCCCAGTTTATTGTTTCACAACATACTGATCGAAAATTAAGGGTTAGTTATAAATTTATAAATTATTAAGTGCTGTCTTCAATCTACTGCTTCAGTTTGATCAACCCCATTATTTTTTACCCTCAGCTTTTCAAGATGGAGGATGTAAGTATCGGAATGTGGGTCGAACAATTTAACCAGACCACAACCGTCCAGTACTCCCACAGCTGGAAGTTTTGTCAATATGAATGTTTGGTAGACTATTATACTGCACATTACCAGTCCCCGAGGCAGATGATTTGTCTTCGGGACAAGCTTTCGAGAGGTAAGGCACACTGCTGCAACTTCAGATGACAAACGACAATTCTCGGTGTTCGTTAGAACAATTTTATGTGCCTCACCTTCCTCTGCCTTGTATTTTACGTTGCTTTCTACCCATTTTTGTGCAGTTAAGTGAGCTCTAGGGGGTTCAAGTGTAACAAACCTTCTAGTGCATGATATTGTTCTGTGATAACTTCTGATTAGTAGGTTATTAGCTTGAATTGTATACGTATTGTGAATATTCATGTAATTTGAACACTTGGTAGCGAAGCCCTTTGCCTTTAAAGTTCTTACTTTCCTTGCTTGCAAAAACTGTATGTTATCTTCTTGAAGAATAATAAAATAATATAGCACTGAGCTTATGGAAACTAATTCGTCAATAGCTAATTCAACAATTCATAGGATGCCAACAGGAGATGTTGAATTCAACAATTCATTTAATTAAAAACCAAGCCAACAAAGTATATTGCTCTATGAATCTTATCGACAGAGGAAAAAACAATAAAATTTTATCTAAAATGGAGGCTGATGTTGAGTGGACTTAATGATATATGGAGAAATGGAGCACATCAAGCTTCAATGTCGGTTCAGCACAAGTCCCTCATGTCATTTCATACCAACACACTTGGGATTTTCAACTTCTTTATCAACATATTAGTTGACTTGTTCAGCAAGGCAACATCTCTTATTGGTTCCAGCTGAACTTTGATGTCTGTCTAATGTATCCATCTAACAGATGAAGTTATATCAAGTTATGACACTCAGTATTATCAGGATGACGCCCTAAATAGGGGGAATGGAACACATCAAGCTTCAATTGTATGATGCGCCTGTAAATCCATTTGTCTTCCTGTGATAGCTGTGAATTTGTTGAAAACGGTGTTGAGATCCGAGAATAAATTCGGGTGATTTCAGGACTATATCTTGCTTGATGAGCATTCTTAGTGCCTTTACTCTCAATTCATTGAGCTTCTCTTTGAAACGTATGCTACCAACTCTTGGTGCAGCGAAAGGAGATGACGCTGATGAAGAGATCGGAGGAAGTAAATTGTGGTGTCTTAGGCATTGAGTACTACTAAAGCACCTCCAAGGCCATGGCCACGAACTGTCAAGCTTCGCCACTGTCTTGTAAAAATGCGACGAGTCTCCGAAATTACCCGGGTTTATTCTCGACTACTCAATAACTAATTGAACTGACTTCTACGCATCCTCTCAATTGATCGAAGAAAAAAGCTTGTGATGTATATGTTATTCTGTAACTGGACTTCTTTTTTATTTACTGCAAATGCCATGGAACTTTCTGCAACTTTCCGAGTTATGAGCTGCCATCAACATCTCGATGGTCAATTATATAATAAAATATATGACATCGACTTATATAATATCATCCACACGTAAATCCATGCATGAATCAGTTATTTATTTTACTACATCTAATTTTGTTCAAATCAGCTCAACTGGATCCCAGTTTTTGTTTAAACGAAGTTGAACAGCTACATTGACAAGATCATCCCAAGTCGCATGAGTGGGAGGAAGATCATCGAGTGAACCCCAAACCCTGTCGGCATCGACCTCCTCCTGGATAAAATCCAGAATCTGCTGAGCAATGGGTTCAAAACAGGGAAAACTCCATCGACAAAACCAGAACCATATTTCCATCCTTGTCCTCTTAAAGAACCACCTACATGAAGAAGATTTAAGTCTTGAAGACAATTCAAAACTGATAGATTCAACTATAAAGCACATTATTATTTGCCTCGTTTCCTGAATAGTTTTTTTCTTTTTGGGTGATTAAAGGTCCTCAATTTGCCTAGTTTGTCAATGTAAAAACCAAAACGTTTCAATCTCTCTGTAAGTACATCACTTGAAGAACTCTTTGTTATCCATCTGAAACTGGGTTAATAGATTCTTAGTTGAAGGTAAACGTGGTGGACGGTGTTCCCGGTAACCAGCCTAGAAAAGGGTATTGTTTGTTTATTATTGTTTGTTGTGTCAACGTATCACCGTTATGGATTTGACTTCTTTATTTTAGACACCATTGATGATGTATTATATTTTTTTGTTTTTCCTGATTATTTGACATTGTTTCATTCTCTTAGATGGCTTTCCTTCTTATACAACTTGGAGGAAATAGATGATAATCAAAAAGAAAAGCTATCAAAAGTGATTGTATAAATCAATTAAACTAAACCCGAAGTTTATAACTCATCCAATTTCAGTTCCGGCATCAAGCGGACATTGGCAAAGTTCTTTGTTTTCAATTCCAGTGATGAACTAACAACATTTGACCGAATTGGGAGTCTCGAAACAAATGTTACATAAAATAAACACTTGTAGATAGTCTCAAATAGTAAGACAAGTTACTCGACTTCGGCCAAATAATCATCAATTTCAGCAGGCGTAAGTACCCTGCAAGATAAAAAAAAAAAGCACATTAAATCCAAAAGGATCACTTACGGCACTTCTTAAAGCTAAAAGATTATTTTCCCATCAGCATAATGCCGGTAAAATACATAGGAAGGAGGAAAGAGTTGAAGGCTTGAAGCAGGGACTTGCCTGAACTTTTTGTCAATTCCAATAATCCCGATTTCAATGTTTTTCCCTGAGATTTGTCCTTCAAATCTGCAAAGTTGAGAAGTGGCAAGTAAGATTAGTAAAGATGCACAGCGCTACAAACCAACATGGACCAACATTTTTCCCGAGGTTCTAAATTTTGCAGATAACCAGGTGGAGGAAATTTAACTCGACTTACCCCTCTTTGAGAGTCAAGATAGCAGTATGAACGGCATCATCTAGCTCCATATCATCAGTGTATCTACAAAAATGAAAAAACCAATCAATTGAGTTTGCAATGTTTCAACAAGGAAATGTAAAGTAAAAGAAAGTCCAGCTCAATTCTGGAAATGAAGCATAGCTATTTGCCATCATAGCTTATACCATCTATATGAAGGTAACAAGAAAAGTTAAGACTACTAGAATTGGATATACTACAAATCTCTTCATATACCAGAATGAATAGAACATATGCGAGGAAACTTACAATCGATTTGGTTTTGAATGCTTTACAAACTAGATTTAATGGTAGGGTACCTCTTCTCAAGAAATGTTTTTGCATTGGAGACGTTCTTCCCCATTGCTGAGGCTTTCCATGAGAAATATGAACCAGAAGGATCCACCTAGTAAATTGTTATAGTATCATACAGCTGAAAGCAAATAAAACATTCTATGCGCTGCAGCGCTCCCTCGTACAATCCAATATTAGCTACGAGAAATACCTGATACAATTGTGGACCATTGTCATCATATCCAGCAACCAGTAGAGATACACCAAAAGGCCTTACGCCACTACAAATGAAAAGTAATATGAGTCCAGAGGATTGCAAGTGTTTCAATTTCCAATTTCTGATCTAAATTCAAGTCGACCCAAAATGTAGTGGTAAGGTATGTGAAAAAGTACAATCTACAGCATGCAATTTTCTCAAAAAAAAAAAAAAAAAAAGGAAAAGAGAAGTCCATTCAAATATTCCACTTTCGGCCCCCACATGAGGCGGAATCTTAAGGCCAAAATTAAATTCGAAGAAACTTTATTTCACAGGAAAAACATTTTAAGATATATATATACTAATGAAGTCACATTCTTTTTGGCCACCAGCTATCATGAAGAAAAGCACAGCCTGAAACTGAAAATAGACTACCAAGCAACTTAAACTCTTCGATACAATTCTGAAAGTAGAAGTAAAAAGGTGTGAATAATAGTTCTTTTTTATTTGCATAAGGATATAATTCTTACCCAGACTGAGTGAACTCCTGCATAACAGCTGCAGTTTCCCTTACAAGTTGTGTTACTGGAATTGGTTCCTGGAAAAAAAGTTCATGCAATTATGAAAATCATGCGAGGTAGAAGACCACATAATTTTTTATGTTGGAAGTAGTAAGAAAAAGTTATTGAACAAAATTTATAAAGATAAATATACAGAAAAGATTAACTTTGACCAACGGATCATGGCTGCAATACAACCACAACGTGATATGATAATAACTTTTCCCAGATGCAAGGCAAAGTAGCTCATTAAGTAAAAACAACCATCACTGAAAAGCCTACCATACCTTATACAACCTATGATATTGTTCAGCTTGCTTCCTACTTTTCCGAACCAAAACTCGAAAATCAGGACCCATACCACTGCAGAACAGTATGAAAATAAAAGGGAAAAAAAGCGTATATGTATAAAAAAATAGAGAAGTCATATTACAGAAAAGAACTGGATTAAAAGTTAAAGACACATAAAACATATAAGTTATATCAGCAACCCATGAATATGATTCTATATTTACTCTTATCAAAAGAACTAAAGAAATTAGCTTTCTAATGCTCGTGGACATGAAAATCAAACCTGTAAACAACTCCAATATTTGGTGTCAGGAACTGTATTTTCTGAACCTGAAATCAAAACACCAAATATTTATTAAAAAAAACCACATTTCTTATCCCAGGAAGAAAACATGAAGCATAATTAGCTGTCAGTTCGTTCTAAGGCAGATTCGATTTGGTTCCGAGATCGCATCACACCATAGTTGATGGCAACATCATTGCCATTCATTTTCGTTCTTCAATTTACATGCAAAGTTACCATTTCATATATTCTTAAACAGTAACAGATTATAACTGCAAAAATGAAATCTAAAAATCCAAAAGCATCAAAAACAGATACTCACAGAGGTTTCATCAACTAAGATTGAAGGCAATTTCTTCTCTGTAGCGATTACGACTCCATTAGCAGCTGCAGATCAAAACTCATCATCAAATTAAACCCGACGTATTGATTTATACGAATAAGAATATAACTCACTAGCCACTATTCCACTAGTTTCAAAACCCTAAACCAATCACTTAGAAATGGGAAACGGGAAAAAAGTACCTTTGATTCCAAGAGATGTTTGACCCGAACCCACCGCCGTCAGGGCGTGCTCGATCTGAACTAGCTTCCCCGAAGGACTATTCAAAAACACAAAAAAAAAAAAGATGGGTTTACTCAAAATTTAATTTTGAAACAGTTCATGAATGTAGTTATGAAAAGGACGAAGGGGTTACCTGAAAGTTGTGAGGGAAAAAGAATATTGACTGTCACCCATGGCTACGAAAAATCCAAAATCCTGAACAATGAATAAAAAGAAAAAGAGAAATTAAAATAAAAAGGTGATGACAATGAAGATTATGATGAGAAAAAAGAATTACTTTGGGGTGTTTCTGAAAGTGAAGAAGGCAAAAGACGGGGATCCCTTTTATATATTTATTTGTTCCAAGTAGGCTATAAAGATTTCTTGGGGAAGAAGGTTAAGATTACAGAGAGGCGAGGTTCTGATTAAAAATAGTTGTTATTCTTTAAATATCGAATAAAAAATTAATTCCTTGAATGGAATCAAATTTTGTTCATTTTTATATTTAACAATTAACTCGTATTTTAATTTTAAAGAAAAATCAATTCTTATATTTGGTTTGATGATCAAATTAATTATAATCTTAAAATACACTCCCAAACAATCCTCGAGAAGGCACAAGAAAAGAACAAATGATCTCTAAATTGAGGATGACCATAAAAAATACAATGATTATGCACTGCGACACTCATCTCCCATTTATCACTCTAGCAAAGAAAAAATCATTATATCTTTAACATGCGTTCTGCTTCAAATTCAAGAAATAATAAGAAACCTCCCATTTATCACACTCTAGCAAAGAAAAAATCTATGTGCTATACATAAATTGTAGATTTAACCTTTTTTTTCTCTCTCTAATTCAATTATAAGTCATTGTACTTCGATCATATATTTAAAATTGAAAAAGAAAGGGACTGAAATTGACCAAATTTAAATACATGGACTAAATCCATAAATTAAATACAGTAAAGGACTATTAAAGAATACTACCCAAGAAAAACCGCTACAACCCCAAGCACGCCTATAAGTACCATGGCAGAGACGCTTGCAGGCACACGGATTTTATTTTCATCTCTCTCTCCAAAACCAAAGCGACGTGTTTGTTTTTCAAAACTTCCATTTGGAATTCGAAACATAGCCTTTGTTACGGCCCTTGTCGAGTCTACAAAGCACCTCTTTTCTCCGTTTAGGTAACTTCCTTTTTTTTTATTCTGCAAATATTTAATGAAAATTTATTTTCCAAGGGTTAATTATCGATTGAAAACGATAGCATGAACTCGGCGTGGGTTTTCCGTTTTCGGTTTTGAGATTCTGCTAATCTTCGCTTTCCTGCTTTTATCTCTTATTGGTATTGATTTTATTTTTGCATGATGATTTTCTCATTGCTGAGTTTATTTTTTTGCTGATCGTTGTTCTCTGGAAAATAATAATAATAATTTGATAGGTTTGCTGATTTAGGTATTGTTATGGTGCGTGCAGTAGTTTTCCGATTTATTTTTACTTGAATATTTAGTCTTTAAATTGCTTAGATTAAACACGAAGATTAGTAGGTTTTGATTGTTGAAGTAATTGTGACTTTGCTCTTTTTGGATTTTAGTGTGTTGGCTTTGGTAATTAGTAGTACTTATTTAGCATTATTCTGATTATTCATCCATTTAAGTGTTTGCTTGTAATAATCTGAGAAATTCAACTGTATTGCTGTTTAAGTCTCTGAATTGGTCAATGAGATGATTATAGCTTGCTGGTGATTGGATGAAAATATTGTATTTAAGTTGATTGAGATATTTGCGACTTATATTTGAAAAGAGGGGGGGGGAGTGAGGGGAAGGGGTATGTTGTTGGTTGAAGATGCTTTGTAACTTAAAAGAACTTGGCTACAATATGTTGGTTCAGTTTCATCAAAGCAATGATTCTGTTTTTGATTTAGTCTCTATAACTAGTTAACGTTAGACATATAAACCTTTATTTGGTTGCTGTTATTGTCGTTATTATCATTGACTGGCAGCCCGTCCTTGTGAGCAAAATGGGTGATGCAAAGAAAAATGGTTTTCCTGGAAGTTGTCCCGAGTTTGGTGCAATTTTAATGTCAAACCACGCTACAAGAGAGGAATGCTTAAGAAGGAAAGTTTTTGCCCTCCCATCTTCGCAGTCACACTTTGTGAAACAGGTTAAATATGGGATGATTTCTATTCCTGTTTGAATTTGAGAGGAGAGAACTACATGGTGTTTTTCAAGCATGCTCTGATGGTGCAATGAATATTCTGCCTGGTGGATTCAGTTTTTCGGGGAAGCAATTCCCTGCACAGGTATGGGTACATTTATTTCTATTGATTTTTATGGTTTTTTATCCCTCAAAGAAGGATGGAGAAGGATATGTTCGGGGAGATGTTAATCCTTATTGATTTTTATCCAGGTCAAATTCACCCTTATGTGGTACTGCCATCCTCTTTCTGAAAATGAATTTCATGATGCTATCAGAGAAAACTATTTTTCCAAAACTAAGTTTAACTTTGGACTCTCTGAAGATCAGGTTTTCCTTTTTGCTATCAAAATCCAATTTGATAAATTGAAATGGCACCTTTAAAAAATGTTATAATATCTCTTTATTTAAAATGTGCAGGTTCGAAGGCTTCTATCATTGTTCAGTTTGAAGAGGATGGAAAATAAGGCACCTCCATGGTGGTTGATCGAAAGTAAAGTTGCAAGGAAAAGTGGGTACTCTACAAGTGAAAATAAAAGACTAGATAAGTCTACATTGAGAAACCATGGAAAATTAGTTGATAATAGAAGCCAAGTACCAAGTGAATATGGTGTGGACAACCATCATGAACCAGATATTTCCACTATTCACCGAGGGGACTCTTTCTATAATGATGACAGATCAACTGATGATGGCAGATTTGGAACATGCACAGGGTATAAGCATAAAGCTAGTGCCTTCTTAAATGAGTGTTTTCAGGATCTTATGTGTAATGAACATACCACAAGTGACAGGGTGGACACTGAATGGAAAACTGGAATTGACCTTCAACAAGAAGTTTCAATTGGGTATTCTTCAGGTAATTTCAGAAGCATTTCCAATGATGTTAGGTTTGCAGAGAGTGATAGAATTGAAATAAAATGTTACAAGGGTGATGGTTTTGCACCAACCATCTCAACAGCACATCCTAGTTCTTTTCAATCTAAAGTTAATCCACTGGTGTATTCTAGCAAACATGTTCTAGAAACAGATTCATTTGTGAATGATCCAACTAGGCCGTCTCCAATGTTCCTTTCCTCAATGGAGATGCAAAATTCCAATGTTAGTTATCCGATTAATTTTGAATATCAAAATGTTGCAAATAGTATTCCTTATGATCCCAATGTCCCTACTACGAATTATAGGGGCTCCTCATCTTTGGGGTTTAATCAGGGCTGTGCTTCATTCCAAGATGCTAGCTGTGATAGTTTTGTTGGTCATGCCATTGGTACTTCCAAAAATCAATCATTTCCTCCATTGTTAGAGACTATAAGGACTCCCATAACCTCTGATGTCAACTCTGGTTCTAGGGACTTTGTTACATTGCCTTATTCTAATTCATATGAACACTCCAGCAGGACTATCCTGCAAAGGGCTGACTATTTAGATGACCTAGCAGCTGAATACTCTAAAATAGAAAGCTGTGGAGATCGTTCCCTTCCAAATCCCTCTTTATCACCTGTTCCTCCTGAAATTAGAAACAATGGCAGGATCGGTGAGCATTCATCACCTTATAGAGCCAGATCTAGCAAGTTCCCTTCTCTTACATTTTCTGACAGGCATCCTATGTTATTACAAGATAGGCATGATTTTCAAGTGTGCAAGCGTGACAGGTATCAGACATTATTACAAGACAGACATGATTTTCAACTGCAAGAGAGTGACAGGTATCCTACATTGATACAAGACAGACATGATCTTCAAGTGCAAGAGAGTGACAGGTATCTTACATCATTACAAGACAGACACGATTTTCAACGGCAAGAGAGTGACAGGTATCCTACATTATTACAAGACAGACATGATTTTCAAGTGCAAGAGAGTGAAAATGATGCACAATTTGGTTATGATGGTTTTATGTTTAAAGAGTGCCAGCCCCATGGTGGATCTTTTGTTGATAACAGCACAATCAAGGATGGCAGATTGGCTATATTCAGTAAGGCGGAATATGAGTACGAAGAGGGCCAGCAGCAGCTGCATGTTCATGAACCGATAAATGTTGACTACCATGAAGTTACTTCATTGGGAACTGCTCCGTATCAGAATGCTGATTGTAGGAAGAAAAGGAGTAGTGTGTTTTCTCGCTTGGCTTTGCCTCCTAAGATACGTAAAAAAGAAAGTGACACCTGTCCTATCACTGCTGACAATGATAAGCATACTTCAATTGATGAAGTCATGGGCATTCTGCACCAAAGGCGTAAGCATTGGGCGAAGACAAGTGGTAAACCGTTAGTCAAGCACAATGCTGCTGCCGCTGCCAACCTTAGAGATAAAAAACAGACCACCAGGAACGATGATCATCCTATGATCTCAAAGGAGATGAATCTGAAGTCTACCTCATTCAGCAAGGAGAATAGCTGCAAAAAAACTGGAGAGAATACTTTTGTCGATTTCAAACGTCGTAGTGCAGTGAGAAAGAACCTTGGAGATGGTAAGACTGGGAACCATTGTGAAACTCAGAATGAAAGGATTGCAACAGCTGCACAATGCAAAAGGAGAAAATTGATCAGGCCAGACTTTTGTGAGAACGAGTCATCTGACAGGGGCATATCAGGTGATGCTCCTCAACTTTCAATATTACCTTCAACAGAATGTTCTGTTAAAAAAAATGCTGAAATTATTAGGGTTTCTGTTGTCCATGTTAATGAAAAGGATATATCGCAAAATGTTAAATTGCCAAATGCAATGTGCCAGACTGCTGTTGAAGGCAACAACAGTGACAAGGGAAGTGGCTCAAATTCAGATCAATTTAGTGTGAAGAAGTCTCTTGATTCAGGAAGTGCAGATGGTGGAAAAGAATCATCAAAACGTAACTGCATCTCATGTATGACTTCTATTTCTTGTAGGAACATGTATGTTGAAGTTGAGCAAGATATGACCCCTAAAGATACAGGAATGGATGGATTGTCTCAATATCGAAATGATGTGAGCCACCATTCCACCTATGACCCGTCTCCAAAAATCTGTGAAGACCATGATGATGATGGAGTTGCAAAGAGCGAGTTCATTCACAGTATCGAACAGATGAATGAATTGACTCCTGGATTGTCTCAAGAAGATCAAGATGATATGAGCCACCATTCTGCTCATGAGTCATCTCAAACAATCTGCAAAAACAATGATGGTGATGGAGCTGCGAAGAGCGAGTTCGTTCACGATGTTGAACAGATGAATGACTTGACTCCTGGATTGTCTCAAGACCGAGATGATGTGAGCCACCATACTACTCACGAGTCATCTAAAAGAATCTGCAAAGACGGAGTTGCAAAGAGGGAATTTGTTTACTGTATAGAACAGATGAATGACTTGACTCCTGGATTGTCTCAAGATCAAGATGATGTGAGCCGCCATTCTATTCACGAGTCATCTCAAAAAACCTGCAAAGACAATGATGGTGGAGTTGCAAAGAGCGAATTTGTTTATGGTATTGAACAGATGAATGACTTGACTCCCGGATTGTTTCAAGATCGAGATGATGGGAGCCACCATTCTACTCCCGAGTCATCTCAGAAAACCTGCAAAGACAATGATGGGGGAGTTGCAAAGAGAGAATTTTTTTGCGGTATTGGACAGGTGATAGACTTGACTCCTGGATTGTCTCAAGATCGAGATGATATGAGCCACCATCCTACTCACGAGACATCTCAAAAAATCTGCAAAGATGACGATGGTGGAGTTGCAAAGAGCGAATTTGTCGACGGTCTTGAACAGATGAATGACTTGACTCCTGGATTGTCTCTAGATGAGTCATCTTCAAAAATCTGTGAAGACAAAGATGGTGATGGAGCTGCAAATAGCGAGTTCATTTACAATAATAATTAAATGAATGATTTGACTCATGTTGGTGTTGAGATATCCATCAGCACTCTGAATTAAGGGATCTGAACGCCAAATGACAAAGGCGGCCCTGGAGGTCTTGCATTAGTGTACATATATATATTTTGTTGCAGAAACGGGATTCTCCTGAAATCAAGCAAAGGCCATATTTTGAACTTTTGGTAAGAGAATGTGTCGACTTTCGGAAGCCACCAACTGCTTCATATGCACGAGTAATGACAATAAAATGCATGTTGAAATGTTATTGTGGAAGTACTTTCTACAATCAGTGAAGGTTTAAGCTGTGGAATTAGTTGCAATCAATGCTTTTCGGAGAAGCTGTAACGTGATCATCAGGTAATGAAAGATCGTCTCGTGCAAACCAAACTCATAAGTCACATCATGAGAACCGATGTACAGCTCATATGACATGGCTTAGGAGGGTTTTCTCCTTTTGTTTAAACACAACGATGTTATTTTTTTTAAACACAACTATGGCTTAGGAAAGTTTTATCCTTTTGTTTAGTGGAGGTAATTTGTTTTATTGTACACTTTTTTCTGTTGGTTGTAAAAAAGAACTGTGGTGGCAAATTGCTTTCATTTCGTTCTTTATAGGAACATGTCTATTCCTCCTGGCTTGAATGCTAGTATCCTCTCTGTTTACTCACATCACCATTATCAGTGCATAGGACCTATCATCTATGGTGTTCGGGCTCCATCTTTCTTTAAATACCTTTGTCCGACAGTCGTGGATGTCACACTCATGTTGAATGCATACCCGTATTTGACTTGCACAGCCGAGTCTGAGCTATGCAGATGGTTAATCATCATTTTTCATGTATGTGATAACACGTTCACATTGTGCTGATATTTATGTTAGCTTCCAGAACAGTGAAAGCCAAAGTAATCAGGATACAACCTGCTCTTACAAAGTGGTGCTTTTGAAGGATTTTGGATGATTTCATTTCGAGAGGTTTCTGTTCATTTATAAAAACATTGCTGTAAATCATCATTGGGAGGGTAATTTCTCCAGTTTCGGATCTCGAACATGAATAGTAAAACCGATACTAATTTTCATACATCTTTATATGATCCTTACGAGTTTTAAACAAGCAAAAGGATCATAAATTTCCAAAATATACAGTACTTAACAACGAGGCAAGTTTCTAATCCATGGCATTGGGCCCAAAGCATCTTCCTTTCACAGGATTCCAAACCCATTGAACCAAAAATCTTCTTCCTCCAACTCCATTCACATTATAGCCATTTCCCCAGGCGTCCTTGTAAACTTTACCCACATATCCACCTCCACCACCAGAGCCATACAAACCTAGACACAAGTCCGCGATTTCAGTTGGTGCAGTCGGATCATCTCCGGCATACCATGCATTAACCAGCGGATTACTCGACACTTCCGCTAGCTCATGAGCGATAACACTGATCATTCCGTCCACCCCTGCATCCCCGTTCGGCGAACGCATTATGTCATTACTAGGTGGCGGCTTCCCTGAGTACTTAGGCCAAGCAAATGGATAAGCACACATGCCCGGACATTGACTCCCACTATAACCAACCCAGGCATAAGGAACCGTTACACCAACAACCATAGGGAAAGTAAAGTAATGAAAACCACATACTGCCCTGCAGAAATCCTCGACCCGAACATCATCGGAAGTCAGCACCAAATAGAGGCCTTTGTGAGGATCGAGAGGCAACGGCCTCGAACGTGAAGTGACCGCAGTTTTGATGACGGATTGCATCGATAAACGACTCAGAAATATTCCATGAGAATATCCGGTATCATAAAACTCACCTGAAAGGGAAATAGAACCTGTGATGTTTGATCCTGTCTGGTCAGTGTAGAGCCTCACAGTTTGCCACCAGTCAGCAACAGAAGGATAAGGAACTGAAGAAGAAGAAGATAAGGAATCAATGAAGTCCCTTATAGTCCCTTGGTGAGTAGGACTCCATTGACCATACCAGATGATGTACAAATTCACAGCTGATGCAAGGACTGGTCCCATGTGGTATTGTAGGCTAACGAGGTCTGAAGAACCCTCATAGTTCTCAGCTTGGTTAAACTGTGTGCTCCATGAAAGACCTTCATGGAAACAAAGCAATAACAGCAATAGCAAGAGACCATAACAAGACAAAAACTTCATTTTTTCCTTCTTCTTGTGACAGTTGAAAGAACTGAGGTTTGGTTCTTATACAAAAAAAAAGGATCATGTGGAAGATGACTTTGATTGAGATTCTTCTTTATTCAGTGGACACTGTTTTTGCATGTTTGCATTGCATGATTGGATTTTACTTTCATTGTCCAGCTTTTTTAATGATGATGACTATGTCGTTCTCCCCTTTTGTTTAATCTTTACACATAATACTAACAGAATTAAATATAGTTTTTGCTTCCTTCAATCAAGTAATTGCGGAGTTTTGAGATTGAGAAGAAAAGTATATTTTTTTCCTAATGGTGAAGTCAATTGTTGCTGAACATTGTGATCAACAAGAAAATCTACTTTGTAACAGCTGTTACTGCATCTTTTGACTTGACATTACTCTCTCTTAATCATCTTTAGGCCTTCATTTACCTCTCTTAAATGGTTGTTGTCCATGTTAACTTTTCTTATTTTACTTCTTCCCCTTTAATACTTTTGACTGTCAGTGTTTTCTAGAGGTACAAAAGTTTTCAAATATATAAATGATGAAATTACTTAGCAGGTAAGGATGGATTGAAGGTTAATGATCAAAACAGGAATATAATCAAAGTTAGGTGATAAAATTTATAATTTATCCAAAATAAAAAATAAAAAGATAGAACTGCAATCATGGAGAAGAAGGAGATGCATGTGATGAAAGCATAAGCATCTTCTTATTTCCCATGCCCTTAATTGTAGGGGTTGATTGATTCCGTAATAAAGGAACTCCGTGCACCCACCTTATCATCAAAATAAAGTAAGTTTTTTAAAACATAATATTCAATAACTTAAATCTTCATATCCAAGACTTGTATTCTTTTTTTTTAAAGATTAAACTAAACATCTACTAAATTTAGATTAACATTTTATGCAACTACTTGTACAACATCATATTAAGCCAGTTTGAGATTTGAATCTCAAAATCTTACAACCCTGTGAGTCGTTTCTACTCTTTCTTCTTGACATGTGATATACATGTCATTTTTCTTCCACTGCAGTAACTTTGAACATAAATCGCAAAATAGATAAAAATATCGGAAAAAATCATTGCACATATATTTGGTTGGTTGCTTTTTCCTTGCTTTTGGTCTGTGAGTTTAGCGATCATCAAGGAGAGATTGAATGAAACAAATCTAAAGGGATTGAAGGGTAGAATGTCAACTTTATTTCAGCTTGTCTTTTGCTGCTAAAATCTACTAAAAGACCAGACTATGATGAATCAATGGCTCCCTCTCCACTTGCATTAACCAAGGTCTTGGATTCTAGACTTTAAGACTAGTAGTCATATGCTTTAAGGTTTAATCATATTGTACCCCTTTTATATCTTCTTCGAAAGTCATATCTCCATTGTCAATGTTTTGCTAATTGAGGCTTCTGGAGAAATTTCTCCATTGATCAAAGCTTCTGGAATTTCACATCTCCGAGCTAGTTTTATATAATCTCTTGACATAACCACTGACAAGTTTGAATAATCGGACATAATCAAATATGTTACCTGAGATTGACAGACACTCTTATCTATCTCCCACCAACCTATAGATAACCATCATGACTCTAAAATCGACGCTAACACGAAAAGTCAATATGTATATCACCATACATTATTGGAGAATAAAGTTTGTGTCGCAATAGTCCTTCGGATGGTCCTGGGATCACATTTCGATTTAAAAGTGAATTTTACCTTTTTAGAGTCGCCATCAACCTTTTTGGATTAGGTAAGGTTGAATACCTAAATTTTACCTTTAACCGGATCTACATCTTACCAGAGATTCACTTGGAAGGGTTTGGGAGTCTATTATATAAGGGGAAGGATGAGCACCCCTTAATTATCCTTTCGGTACCAACACGGTTACAAGTTGTCTTAATAGTGAAAATTGAAGTTACAACCAAAATTTAAATAAAAGATCCAAATTATTTACCTTTGAGATTTGGTACCATGAAACAGACTAAATTAAGGTTTAAGAAAAAAATTAAAAAAATAAGAAAAATTTAGGTTTAATAAGCAAACACGAAATAAAAGGGTTACGAATACCAATTTAAAAGAAACATATATAAAAATAAATGGAATTATTATTAATGTACAAAACTTAAAAGGCACATACAATAAATACAATGATTTGAAAGTAAATGAATAAAATAACATTAATTTAAAAAAATAAATTCTTATTATATTAAATAAAAAGAACGAATATCTAAAAATTTAAAAGTAAATAAAAAAATGAAAAGAAAAGGTTAAGTAGTTGCATCAAGTGAATTAAAAGTAAAAAAATGAAAGAAAATCTAAGAAAATATAGGGTAAAAAATCAAATTAAATGAAATTGTTGAATTAAATTTAATGAGAAAATAACATGTTAGAAAGAAATAATAATATTAAAGAGTATTTAACGAGAATCAAATTTAAAAGAAAAATTAAATATGAAATTTAAGAAAACTAATAAATTAATAATGAAAATACACGATGGAGAATAAAATAATTTTAAAAAAAAATAAATAATAAGAATAACAATTGTAATTATCTCCTACCCGCATAAAATATATGGATCCCATAGAGATTCGGATCGGGTCATCAGATCATTTAATCAAATATTAAACTTAAAAAATTTCAAAATTAGATCAAAATAAATAAATAAAATGAAAGATAAAAAAAAATCATAGTTCAAGATCCATCATCGATTTTCATCTAGAAATCTCAAGGAAGGCTAAATCTATGATGATTTATTTAAAAGTCTTTTCCTTATTCATTGATTCTCTCTTCGAACGAGATTTTTAAACATAAGCAAGATCGAAGCAATAGACAAAAAAGTAAAATAAAGTAAAATAAAAAAATCAAATATAAAAGAAAATTATCGATTTTCATTGAGAAACCTCAAGAAATGTTATATTTAGAGAAATCTATTTAAGAGTTTTTTCCTTGTTCATCAGTTTTCTCTCATTCGATAGAGTTTAAAAAACAAGATCGATGTCCATCGAAGCAACAAAGAAAAAAAAAGAATAAAAAGAAATTAACTTTAAACAAAAACTCACTTTTATTACTCTTGTTCTTCAAATTACAATGAATGATTCTTTTCTCTTCTTTTTATTCCTCTCATTCTCTTTTTTTCTTTTTCTTTTTTGTAACTCTAAAGAGATAGAGAATTCCTCTATTTATAGATGAGCCTCCAAACATCTAATGATCTAGATTATTTACATCGACTACTAAGATTTTCCCAAATCATAAAAGATCCCTCCATCTAAGGAAATATCTACTTTTATTTACCCAAATCAATTAGTATATTAATCTCCTTTTAGAAAAGATCACACTCGATGTGGAAATGTTCCCTCAAGATATTCTTTGATATGATGTCACTTTCATTTCCTCCTGTGTTAGTGTAAATGGGCTCTCTAGCATTTAGATAAGTCTGGAGCCCGGAAAAAAAATTGGGTATTATAACTGCCCCTCTTTGCTCACTGGCGTGAAACGAGAGTAGGGCAAAGATAAAAATAATTGTTTTTGTACGATTATGGTAGTTTCTATTTGCATGAACTTGGAAAGTTGATTTCAACGCCATTTATTCGATCCACTTTGATGGTTGATTTGCTACATCGTTGCTTTTTAAAGATTAATATGGAAAAAGTTAATGATTTGATCCATCATATATTTTCTTAAATGAGACATGATTGTTTCTTTTGTGCATCTTCAAGGATGACTGACCTTTTTTGGAGTTCAATCTTTGGTCATGTCTACATCTTCTACATTTTCAAGTGCATGGGTGTTTGAAAATCTTTATCTAGCTCATCTCAACCCCAAAGTAGTTGAATCTACAAAAGTCAACATAATCATTTATTAGTATGTATGTGAATGTTAAAGTTAATTTGGATTATTGGTCCCTCTGCTTGAGGAAGTGAAGTTGAGATTGACTCATTCATTGCAAGTTAAGTCAAACTTTGGTTATCTTTGAGTCCAATATCATTCATCGTGAAGTAAAATTTGACTCAAGAAATATTTGCAAACCCTCTGCGAGTTAAGTTGGATGAAAATAGCTCATCGCTGTTGAGTTAAACTATGTTGTGGATAACTCATTCGTCGTGAAGTTAAGCCGATCTAGGATTACTCGAGCTTGATATCCTTTATCGTGAAGTTAAAACCCAACTCAAAATCTAGGATGAAAAATAGCTCCTCGTTGATGAGTTAAGCTAAATTTTGGTTGACTCCTTCATCGTGAAGTTGATTCGATCATGCATGACTTAAGCATGATATCCTTCGCCTTGAAGTTGAAATCTAGCTCGGAATATAGACTGGGAAATAACTCAACGTTGTTGAGTTAAGCTAAATCGCAATTGATTTTGAGTCTTCTTTTAGTCCAATATCCTTTGTCGTGAAGTTAAAATTCAACTTGAAGACCTTGGTTGAAAATAGCTCCTCGCTATTGAGTTAAGCTAAATTATGGATGATTCATTCGTTTTGAAATTGATTCAATCTCGGATGACTTGATCATGATGTGTCCTTCATCGTGAAGTTGAAATTTAGCTCGAAATTTGGACTGGGAAGTAACTCATCGTTGTTGAGTTAAGCTAAATCGCAGGTGATCTTGGGTCTTCTTCTAGTCTAATATCATTTATCGTGAAGTTGAAATTCGACTTGAAGATCTTGGTTTGAAAATAGCTCATCGCTGTTGAGTTGAGCTATGTTATGGATGACTCTTTCGTCGTGAAGTTTAGTCGACCTCGAATGTCCTTTGAGTTCAATATCCTTCATTATGAAATTGAATCCAAAAATCTATAAAATTGTACACATGTGTAATGCTATGAATATGATGCCCTTATGTATGAAAAAAATGTATATACAAATATGTTGTTTTGGGGATTTTATGTCTCAAAGAGAAATCTTGATCTTCTTCTTCCAATCTTGATCTTCTTCTTCCAATCTTGATCTTCCTCCACTTTCAAAACCTTTGATGTCTCGTGATTGACTCCAATCAATACATTTCTTTTGAGAATTAGAAAAAATGCCTCGAAATGGTGTTTGAGCCATTCCTCTAAGTACATGCCAAAACCCATATCACCTTCTAAGTACATGTAATTTTCGAAATTGTTTTGTACATCAATACACAATGATCTTTCTTCAAAGTGAATAAACTATATGTATTTAAATTCAATGAAAGATGTTCATTTTTATTTATATAAGTGAAAGGAGTCTTTGGCAAGTACATGGAAAACTTTTGAAAGAAGAGTAATAAAAAGAAAATTAGGTGCTCCAGATATCAATGATGTGGAATCCTTTGAATTGGCACACCGTAGAACGACTCAAGTGTAGCTTCTGTCGAGGAGACCTCGAAGGTTGTGACAATGCATGAAGAATGCAAAATTCCTCCCAAATCAATCAAGTCTGTCATGCATTCAACTTCAATATGATGCCTTCACTGATAATTTCATCTTTACTAAGACCTTTCCGTGTGCAAATCCTGAATTGTTACTCAAGTCGTCTCTTCGGGTTTTCAACTTAAGATCTCATTTGGTTTTAAGACGCCCTTTGTGGGTTTTTATCTTGAACTCTCTTTTATTATTTTTTCATTTTTCTAAATCATGCACTAAAGTTTTAGAAAAAAATTGGAAATAAAAGATTAACCCTGATGTGCGGAATAAAATAAGAAGATAACCTCTTTCACTTAGAAATTCATGTATGATTAGAAAGGACTTTTTAGGAACGTAATGTAGGCCATGGATCACGATTATGAAAGAAAGGGATAGATAGGCCCAAACATGTGTTTATTGGTGATTGAACCAATGATCAATGCATTCATTCCTTATTGCTTGAATCTACTTCATCTTGCTTTTTCTCTTATTCTTTTTTGGATCCCTCTAGACTACCCATTCATGGGTTTTCACCCTAGAGGTCATTTCCTTTTCCAATGTCCTTGGAGTTCGTGACTTTCTCATTGCGATAATCTGGATCTTTTGAATCAACTTTAGTTGACCAACATTGTGGTTTGATATCTAAAATCTTTATATGCACCCCTTTTTCCTCTTTATTTGTTGAATTTGAGACCTTAATTTGATTTGAGCACAAGTTACTCTCATGTTTAAAACATCTCTTATCATTCTTGATTTGATTTGAATCTTGAAACACATTTTATATAGTTAACCTTGCGGTGTTTTACGGATGTGAGCAATGTTTTTCGCCTTGCCCCCCATTGTGGGGAGTGATCCTTGGTTAAGGTTAAATCCAAAGAAAAGTATTTCAGGCTCAAATGATTACATCAATGGATATTTTTATAATTTTGTGAAAGGATAGTGAAACAAGGCCATTCATCATTTTATACATAAAACTCTTCGTGAAAGAGGTTCAAAATTAATCTTTTATTCACTGAAAAAACAAGTCATTAATACATGATGATTCTTTAATTTTTATTTTTATTTTTCTTTTCTTTTTCCTTTTTTTAATTTTTTCTCCAATCCTCATAAGGTTGATACGGGACGCCCTTTCTTGTTTTCTTGTTTGCCACCTTTTGGATTTTATTGTGGTAGAAAGAGTTACCTTAAGAAGATAATGGTGCGATTCTGATGCTACACAGAAGGATTGTTTCTTGACTTATTTTATTCTAAAGGCATTTCAGGTATTATCTACCTCAATTCTGTTGCACCAACTTGCAATTTGGCTTATCTGGTAATTTATGGACTAACACATTTGTGTCAAATCCAGACATATCATGTTAGGATCATGTGAGCCCATAAAAAATTTTCGTCCTTCAAGCAGAAAGTGTTATGTCTATCTTCGAAAGGTAAGACGCATCCTCCTTCATTACTACACTCATCGATTTCCCCTAGACACATGGGCTACTTGAAATCGATCTCCGGGTTAGAATCATTGTCATTCATACCATTGATATCTAGAAATCTAGAAGAAAATAGGGGAAACGATATATACATATATACGTATATACATGTGAGAGAAACTATCTCACATGAGAAGTAGAAACAAATATAATATACATATATACAAAGATGAATGGAAAAGATGTTTGCCAAATTAAAACACATAATGCATCTTTTATTAAAAGTAAATAAAAATAGTTCATTCACCCTTACAAAGATCAACTATTGCCTCAAGTATGAGCAAATAAGGAAAGTTTGAGTATTACTCTGAAAAAAATTTGAAAACCACAGGTAACTCTTCAACAGTCTAATTGTTAAACATGAACCCCGGTGGTAATGGACGGACCCAAGACCTATCAATCTCTTCAGCACCTTCCTCCATTATGGCATTAATATTCAAGTATATTAAAGAAACTTTTAAGGTGCCCCAATACATTTCCAACTGTGATTACCAACTTTGGCACATGTTACATTACTGCTCCTTCAGAAATACCTTGCGCGATGGAATATGGAGTAGCCTTTTGGTTCTAAATCATATCTTATTTTAGTTTCAATAGATCATCTTCTAACTTGACCAATGTTCGTTCCAGTTGCTTTGATTTTGATTGAATGTTGTGAGGATGTAGTGGGTTCAATCCTTATTCCTTTCACGACAGAGTTTTCTCCATTAGTCACTTATATATAATGAATACAGATTAAAATGTTAGTAAAATTAAAATGAAAAATGTATGATAAATGCATGAAGATTTCAAGGCATTGATCCCAAAAGTGTCTATCATAATAAATAACCTCCGTTCGAACAAGTGTTATTACAATAAGATTAAAAATATTCTAGAGGTACACTTGAGCTAGATCTTCTAAACTCTAGACAACTTCTAGTAGGTTGACAAGTCTTCTTGCTTCAATGGTCATTGGTTGAATACTCTATTTCACTATCTAGAGTTTTTTTACCATTCTATTGTATCCTTCCAATATGTTCTGAAGGTTTTACATTCAATGTTTTCTTGTTCATTGTGCTTTTGAGGGGACCTCTTTAATCTTTTTATTTGACTCGATTTACTCTCGCAATCTCTTTCAGATTTAAAATGAATTTGATGTGTCTAGGCTCTTTTATAGTGTAACAAATTCGTGCATTCCTCGATAGTGGGTGGCCTATCCTCCTTGTTAAAGGTGAAACATATGTATCACGAGTTCTAGAACTAAACCAAGGCTCGGGTTGAAGCCTCATCCACTGTAATATAGAGCAAAGGGGCGATGTCGCCATAACATTAGTAGAACTTCTGTTTCTTCTCATCCTTCTATTTGTCCCTCATGCTTCGTAGCTCCTAGATATTGTTCTGCTTGAGGCTTATTGAAGCGTAGCCAGCCAAATCCTACTTGTAGCTACCTTACAGACTGTCTCTTTTTACTTTTTGAGTATTCTCTGACCATAGTTGTACCTTTGTTTTTTTTAACCTCTTACATCATAACCCTTATGCCCATTGATGAAAACTATTTGGAGTTGACAAACACTTCATAGATCAACACCTTTATTTAATGATGTTGATGATAAGAAACAAGTTAGTAAGGAAAAATAATAGCTAAAATCAAAATAATAATTCCTACCCCACATGATTTTGCTCTTACCCGAACATGATTTCTATCCCACATGCTATTTTTACTGAACAAATTCTAACCTCATGTATTTCTAGTTCGCTTGCTTTGAACAGTAAATATAAAGCAATAAAGTAAATCAATCATTATAAGTTTTGATGTGACTTTGTGGTGGGCTCTAATTCCTTGCAACAATACGGTTTGGTTCTAAAAAGGGACCCAAGTTCTCCTTGTTAGTTCCTCCTTGGGCTTGCTAGACCCTCAGTTCTAAACCCACCATAGTCTCATGTGGATTGAGTTAAACTCGAGAGGATATATATTCACATATTCATGTACGAAGAATAAATTCTCACAAAGGCATAAAGTATATGAACCCCAAATATTACTTACTAGGCTTGTATGGATAATAAATCCTCACGAAGGAGTCGCTTTCACCTCTATTTAAAAAGGTTTGGAGCTCGGGTAAAGATCTTGAGATGAGTGTTTTTTTTTCTTTTAAAAAAATTGAAATCATTAGAAAATAGTTAGTCAAACTATTTATTCAAAAAATAAAATAATCAAAGATAAATAAAATGTTATCTAAAAATTAAAGAAAGTCTTAAACTTACAATTTTCTCTTAAAAAGATAACAAATAACTGATTATGACTTGACTCTCTTCATTCCCAAGCGGAGTCGTCAAACTGTCGTAAAGATCCTTTCGGGTGGTCTCGAGATCACATTTCGACTTAAAGTGAATTTTACCTTTTGGAGTCGCCACCAACCTTTTTGGATTAGGTAAGGTCAGATACCTAAATTTTACCTTTAACTGGATCTACATCTTACCAAAGATTCACTTGGAAGGGTTCAGGAGTCGATTACACGTGGGGAATGATAAGCGCCCCCATATTGCCCTTTCGGTACCAACACGATTACAAGTTGTCTTAATAGTGAAAATTGAAGTTACAAACAAAATTTAAATAAAAGATCCAAATTATTTACCTTTTAGATTTGCTACTATGAAACATACTAAATTAGGGTTTAAGGGAAAAAAATAAAAAATAAGAAAAATTTAAGTTTAATATGAAAACACGAAATAAAAGGGTCACAAATACCAATTTAAATTACATAAAAACAAATGGAATTAGTATTAATGTACAAAACTTAAAAGGTACATACAATAAATATAAACAATAAATACAATGATTTAAAAATTAAATGAATAAAATAAAATAAAATAAAATAAATTCAAAATTAAAAAAAGAAATTCTTATTATATTAAATAAAAAGAAAGAATATCCAAAATTTAAAAGTAAATAAAAAAAGTCAAAAGAAAAGGTTAAGTAGTTGCATCAAGTGAATTTAAAGTAATAAAGGAAAGAAAATCTAAGAAAATATATGGTAAAAAAAATCAAATTAAATGAAATTATTGAATTAAATTTAATGAGAAAATAATTTGTTATAAAGAAATAATAATATTAATGAGTAATTAACGAAAATTAAATTTAAAAGAAAAATTAAATATGAAATTTAAGAAAACTAATAAATTAAGAATGAAAATACATGATGGAGAATAAAATAAATTTAAAAAAATAAATAATAAGAATAGGAGTTGTAATTATATACTACCCGCATAAAATATATGGATCCCATAGAGATTCAGATCGGATCATTGAATCATTTAATCAAATATAAAACTCAAAAAATTTTAAAATTGGATCAAAATAAATAAAATAAATGAAAGATAAAAAATCATCGTTCAAGATTCATCATCGATTATCATCAAGAAATCTCTAGGAAGGCTAAATGTATGATAATTTATTTAAAAGCCTTTTCCTTTTTCATTGATTCTCTCTTCGAATGAGATTTTTATACATAAGCAAGATCGAAGCAATAAACAAAAAAGTAAAATAAAAAATTAAAAATCAATATAAAAGAAAATTATGGATTTTCATTGAGAATGTTAGATTTATAGAAATATGTTTAAGAATTTTTTTCCTTGGTCATCGGTTTTCTCTCGAGTTTAAAAATTAAGATAGATGTCCATCGAAGCAACAAAGAAAAAAAGAAATTAACTTTAAACAGAAACTCACTTTTATTGCTCTTGTTCTTCAAATTATAATAGATGATTCTTTTCTCTTCTTTTCCTCTCTCTCTTTTTCCTCTCCTTTTTTTTTTGTCCCCCTAAAGAGATGGAGAAGCCTCTATTTATAGATGAGCCTCCAAACATCTAATGGTCTAGATTATTTATATGGACAACTAAGATTTGCCCAAATCATACAAGACCCCCTATCTAAAGAAATAACATCTACTTTTATTTACCCAAATCAATTATCATATTCATCTCCTTTTATAAAAGATCACACTCGATATGAAAAGATTCCCTTAAGATATTCCCTGACATGATATCACTTTCCTTTTTTCCCGTGTTAGTGTGAATGGACTCTCTAGCATTTAGATAAGTCTGGAGCCCGGACAAAAATTGGGTATTAGAGCTTGAACTCTCTTTTCCTTAAATTAGTTATCGTCTTTAGTTCACCGTTTATTCATAAAACTATCGGTTTTAATTAAAAAAAAGTTGAATCAACTATAGCTGTTAAAACTAACATTTTACCATCGACAAGCCCCATAAGCAATGTGTGCATGTGGCTTCACGTGTGAGTCATGCACATGCATAGCAAGCAAGTAGTAAAGAATAAGAGAGAGAGAGCTAGAGCCTGCAATTTCTCACCAAATCAATGAGGGAAAATTTTGAGTAAAGAACAAGAACAATTACCTAGATTAATGAAGGTGGGATCGAAAATCTCAAATATACATAACCAGCTATTGTTGTCGGTGAGTGATTGAAGCTGCAAGATGACCTGATGCTCAATCAAATCTGCATAGCTATGTTAGTCACCAGAACATGCTGGCAGCTTCAACCTCTCAAATTAATAAGGTTTTCTGGACCCTTTTAAACAGAATCTTTTTGGTCGAACTTATGTTGATAACATGAATTATTATGTTGCTTTGAAGATGGGATTTCCGGAGGCCACACATTAGTTATTCAGATTTTATGTTCATAGGATATGTACCACCCATTTGATAGAGAGTTCCATTATATATGAAATTAATATTTTATTTATTTAAATCTAAATTTAAATATATTATAATTTTTAATTCGAATATTCTTTTTGTAGATATTAGGACTGTTTAGGGGTGCATATCGAGCGAGTCAATCGCGAGTTGGGCAGTGCTCGACTCGTGCTTGTTAAAAAATTTTGTTGCTCGACTCGACTCGTTGCTCGTTAAACTCGTTAAAATTTTTCTCGATTCGTTGCTCATTAAGCTCGATGCTTGCCTCTTTGTTCGTTAAGCTCACCGAAATTTATACTTTATCTTAATTATAGGTAAAATTTACTAATACTATATAGAGCTTAATATAAGCACAAATTAATAAATTTAACCAAAAATGATCAAAAGAGCTTATGAAGTAATTTCGAAGTCTAAACTCCAAAGTAACAATCCATAAATACAATAAAATAATGAATAAGATTTGATTTTTGAGTGTGTGAAATAAATTTTTAAGAGAACTACTGAAAAAATATATATAAAAAAAATTAACGAGCTGCTCGCGAACTTATCGAGTCGAGTTTTTACTAAATTTTGACCAAGTCGAGTTCGAGCTACTCAACTCATTAAGCACTCCTTACTTTGTTAACTGTTTCACATCTCACAATGACAAAATCTAGAAAGCAATTGTCAATAGATGTTATTACGAATATCACAATCATACAATAACGGTGTTTTGAATGACACTGTTATTGTTATTGTTATATAATGACCACTATACTAATGATTAACTGCTATTTAAAATATCTGGCTCACACATCTGTTGTTTTTCGATAAAATTAGGGTAATCAACATGGGTAGACTATGCATTTTGTATCTAAACTATTAATTTTGGTCCATTTTAGTATCTAAACTTTCATTTCATTTTAGTACCATGCTAGTAAAAACTTAAGACTTTAGTACCCAAACTATCAATTTTAGTTCATTTTAGTACTCAAACTTTCATTTTCTTCAAAATTTAAAGTTAAATTTTGAATGATGATACTAAAATGAAAAAAAACTAAAGTATTAACAACAAGTACTAAAACGAAACGAAAACTAAATTTTAGGAATGATTTTGAAAAAAATTGAAAGTATATGTACTAAAATAGACCAAAACGGATAGTTTATGTACTAAACACGTAATTTACCCAATCAAAATATTGAGCAAAATGCCATAATCGAATTTGTTGATGCTTAGAGTTGAATGAAACCAAGTTAATGCGATTTCATTTGAATTAATGAAGCCAAATCATCATCAAGAAGAAAACTACATAAACTTTGATCCAAACAGCTAAATCGATAACCAAAAGTCCAAAATCAAATCCCAATAATTATAACGTCTCTGAAACAAACAGAAATCAGATTACGAACAACGATTATTCATATAAACTATAAATCCATCTCTAGCAAATTAATCCCCGCCAGCCTTCTGGTAAACATATGTAAGCCCTCACTTACCGCAATAATGCCTATCAAAATGGTTAGCCATGAAGGTTCCCGCCCACACTTGAATTTCCTTTGCATTTTTTGAAAATAACTTATCATCTGATTTTTCGTAAGTCAATTTACGAATTTTTCGCTTCAAAACATTATTATTTTATATTTGTAATATTAATATATTATTTTAATAACATTTTAATAAAATTTTAATTATTAAATTATATTTATTGATAATTTTAATAATATAATATTATCTTTTATGATTATATTTATATTATTATAATATAAAATATTATACTTTCATTTTAATAATATTTAAAAATTGTGAATAAAAATTAATATTATTTATTAATTTCATAAAAATAATATTATTGAATTGTTGAATATTTAATGTATACTCTTTAAAATATAATATAATATTATTATTTTAATATTATAATTTTTAATATTGTAATAATAATATTATTTTAATAATTAATTAATAATATATTATTCTCATTTTAATAAATAATTAATATAATTTATACTAATTTTATTTTAATGAAATATAATAATCATAATATTTTTATTTATAAAATTATAGATATAATATTTTAATAATATTATTAAATTATTATTCTAATATTTTAAAAAATTTGCTAATAAATAATATTATTCATTGTATATGATGTTTATAATAAAGAACTTTTAAAAAATTTATCAACGAATTGCACAACATCATTCAAATATTGTAAAATAATTTTTAAATAATAATTTTCAAATAATATGATTTATTTTATGAAATTTAATTTCTAAAATTTATTTTTCGTGAAAGAAACAAAACCTTAAAAGTAAAACAATTGACATTAGACAAACACCCGCCACCTTAACTCAGCCGGTAGAGCGGGTAGCTCTTAATCACGTGTTTATGGGTATGATTTCCACGGATGGCGTTATATGATCATTTTTAATATTTTTGCGCGAGAGAGTATGGTGGTGATCGACCGCTTTTTGTCAGCACTTGACCCTATAATCTCACTCTCACATCAACTGATCAACTCTACAACGTTTTGCCTTTTTGTATATTTATCTTGATAGTCTCCAGCACTTTAAAACTTTGGCTTAATAGCAAAATAAGTGCCCAAACTATACCTAAATTCTCAAATAGGTGCCTAAACTATTTTTTGACCAATCCAATGTCTATAAACATTAATCATTTAGGTGTCAAGGCTATCAACGACGTTAATTTCCTCTTTAAGTAACATGTGTCACAATATGGTGATTTTGAAATTTAATTTTTTAAAATACTATTATATTATAAAAAACACTAATTTCTATTTAATTATAAAAAAGCCTCAAAATACCTAAAACCCCCAAATCATATCCTTAACTCACCACAACCCTCCTTTCCAGCCGCAATCACCGTCGTCGAGGTAGTCCCTACCATCTTCCTAGTCATATGCAGTTGTAGTTGTCGTCGAGATCACGTGGGGTCGCGATTATTATCCTAGGGTTCGCGGAGTATAAAATGTTGATTTGTCGTTGATTGACCATCGATCGATCATGATTTCATGGGGGTTTTGGCAGTCAGGGGACATGAGGTCGGGTGGAGCTTCGTCGACAATAAAGGGCAATGGTCAGTGTGGGTTTAGGGATTGAAATAAATGTTTTTAAAGTTTTTGGGGTTAATTCAAAATGTTTATATTTTTCTTTATATATATATATATATAATTTTAATTTTTTAATTTTAAATAAAATCTTTAAAATACCAGATTGTGATACGTGTCATTTAACGGGGAAACTAAATGGGTAATGTTTGTAACGTTAGGCACCTGGATGAGTCATAAAATAGTTTAGGCACTTATTTCAAGAATTTAGGTATAGTCTGGGCACTTATTTCGGTATTATAGACACTTAATTTCATCCGGCTCGATTCAATTTTTATTACTGTTAATAATGAATTTATATTACATATTGATTTATGTCATTTAATATGGTACATGCATTTATACTACATATTTTATTTTTGTACCGGGTCCAATATTACAATGTAAGACCCAACAGAGGTCCACACGTGCCTCGTCAAATTCCAGCTGCCACTTGTAGTTGTTGACACGAGTAGTGGTCTCAAGCTAAATCCCACATGCGCTGCAGTCAACATGCAAGGGGGAACTGCCAGCCAATTTCCACGATCAACCATCCCCGAGCTTTCCGGCGATCTCTCGACAACATCAACAAACAACAACAAGTTTGAGTCCCATGAGAACTTTAATCTCACTAAAAATAGCATTTTATTAGGCTATAAATTAGTGTAACATCAAGCACAAGGAAGGGGAACTTACACACGATGTACACACAAGAAATACGAGGACAAAAGTAGAGAAAAAAAGAGAGAGGGATGAGCTATTTTTCATTAACTACAAACCAAAAAAATCGAAGCAAAAAAGACCATCATCGAGCAAGCCAGTTAAAGAAAAGAAAAAGCGAAAAAGAGAAGTGGAGAGAGCTTATCTTCTTCGCCTATCACCGGGGTGTTAGAAGGTCATCGGAGTCTAAGTTGTCTAGAGGTACCTCCCTAGATCTAGGGTTTTCTATTTAGTTTTTTGATGAAGAAGGGTACGTTTTCGGGTTATAGTTTGAGTGACTAGTATTTTGGGAGCCTCGTGTGAGCTTTGTTGAATGGTGTTTATATCGGTGTTAGAGGAGAGTTGGAGATGGGGGAAGAAGTTTGGTTCCTGGAAAGAATGAATAAAAGAAAATGGAGGGGATATCCTTTGTGGGTCACGTGTTCTGGAAATTAAAAGGGGGTGTTCGTTTTTTTTAATATTTGGTTTAATCATGTGTTAGGTCCTTATATTTACAATAACTTTGCTGTTGTCATTAGTTTCAAGGTCTAATTACTCATTAATCCCCTTACCTTTGTCGTTTATTCATAAATTGATCACTTAATCTTCTTTTTTTTATTTATTTTGATTTCGGCTCACTGTTTCATTTTATTTTAATTTAATCATCATTTTTCCATATTATTTATTTGAAATCTGCTACTCTTGTTTTATTTTGGTCTTTTAAATTTTTATTTTGATTGTTTATTTTATTTTATTTTATTTTATTCTAATATTTTATTTATACATTTTATATATATTACTATTATTCTCTTTCTTTTTTATTTATCTTTTTTTCTTTCTTTATTTTTTTCCTTATTTAGTTTTATTTTATTTTTGTTTTTATTATATATATATATATATATTTTCTTTATTTTATTTGTTTCTTTATTTTTTGTTTTTATTTGTTTTATGTTCTTTATCTTCGTTTTATTTATTCTGTTTACTTTTTTATCTTTGTTTTATCTTTATTTCATTTTCTTTATTTCATTTGTTTTTTCCCTAATTTTAGTTTCGTTACCTTTTTTATCTAACACTTTTCTTGGCATTTTTTTAAAGGGATACTTTCAATCGATCAAATGTAATTAACTCGAATCGGAATTTTAAATTTTAATTTTAATTTCTAATTTCTCGCAATTAAGACAACCGACAAATTAATTGGTATCGAAAGGGCGGTTCAAGGGTGCTAATCCTTCTTTGACCGTAACCGACTCCCGAACTCGACACATTTTTGGTAAAACGCATATGAGGTAAGATGGTGTCTGATCTACCCAAATATTCTTTAAAATGATCGGTGGCGACTCTAACTCATTATTTCAAGTCGAAGCCCGATTTCAGGCTCAACCGAAAGACGGCCGCGACAACTTGGTGACTCTGCTAGGGATAGGTAAGTGAGTCAGGCCGAAATTAATTTTCGGTTGTCTTTTTAAGCGAAAATGGTAAATTTAAATTTAAATTTATTTATTCGATTCAAATTATTTATCTTTGATTATTTTCAAATAAATAGTTGTACTGGTATTTTTTAATGATTTCATATTTTCAAAATTTTCATCTTAGGCTCTATACCCGAGCTCCAAACCCATTTTAAGTGGGGGTGAAAGAGACGCTAACGTGAGAATTTATTCTCCGTATGGGCCTAGCAAGTAACCTTCGGGATTCATATACCTTATGTCTTCGTGTGAATTTATTCTCCGTATGGGCATAAGAGAATGTATCATCTCAAGTTTAACTTAGTCCACATAAGCTTGTAATAGGCTTAGGACTAAGGGTCTGGCAAGTCCAATGGGGCACCAGCAAAGAGAACTCGGGTACCTTCTTTAGAACCTAAACTGGGAGAATACAGGGAATTAGGGCCCACCCTAAAACCTCATTTCAAACCTTAAGACGCCTGAATTATTTCCTGCTTTATTTTCTGTTCAAAGCATGTGAACTAGAAATTTATACGGTTATGACTAGTGTAAAATTAACATGTGGGATAGAGATCATGTTCGGGTAGGAATAATAAGCATGTGGGGTAGGATTTTTTATCTTCATTATTGTTTTGATCTCACTAACTTTTCTTTTCATTGTTTTATTTTTGTTTTCTTTCATTTTATTTTTATCATTTGCATCATTCAAAAGAGGTATTGATCAACTAAAAACGTGTTTGTTAAACGTAAATAATTTGCATTAATGGACAAAGGGGTTATAACACAAGAGATGAAAAGCTCAGAAGTCCAGTATGGTAAAAGAATACTCAGGATGGACCGGGATTTACACTGTGCACACTAAAAGTTGACTTTTCGAGCTGGCAAAGATTACAGAGGCAAGACAAGAAATATTGACTTAGAGAGTCCCTTCAAAGACACCGGGTCATTTTTGACAAATCCAAGAAACAAACAAGTGAGTTTCAGATAGTTCTCTTCAATGGAGGCTTCCAAAGGCGTTGTCGTTGAGGTCAGACTCAGCAGAGAGTGAAAGCCAAAGATGCAATCATTTGAGACTTTTTGGAGCAAATATCTCATCACTTGCACAGTTTAGCCAGAGAAGTCAGAATTGTTCGACAATGTATTCAACCGGTGACATAAAGAAAGGCAGAAGATGAATCAACCTGTCAGAAGCTGTTCGGGGTCTATACCTTTAAAATGTTTTTTGTCTCCTAAGACGTAACACTTTTGTCCCTAATAAGGATTATTTATAATAACATACACATTTTTGGATCAATGCCTCAAACATCTCATGCATCATGCATTTAGACATATTTTGTATTTTGTTATTTTCATTTCTTTACATTCGCATTAAATAACAAAAGAATGTCTCCTCAAAAAAGGAACACATACTGGATACACCACCTCAAGCATTGGACGCGCCCCATCCGCATAACACCCGCTTAAAAAAGAAGAAGATGAAAGCGAAAATTGTGCAACTCGAGGAAAATATGCATAAGTTACAGAGAAAGCTAGAAGATAAGATAAACCAGAGCAGTCTAAGTACTCTGGATACAATCATGAAAAGCCAAGAGTCCTTGGTGGATCAAATTATGGCCAAGTTATCTGGTCTACATCAAGTAAGTGCACCTGGGGCAGGTTCATCGGAAGGGGTAACTATACCACCTACCCCATAAGTGGATGTCTCACCCAGAATCTTACCAGAACTTCAAAGGGACTCATCTACTACAAAAACGAAGACCCCATCTGCTGCAAAGATACAGACTGTTATATTTAACCCTGAGAACAAGCTGGGTTATTACCATATATTGGATTTGGACGAAGAGGACAAACCAAAGAAGATGGAGGAGAAAATCAAGCAATTGGAGGACCAAATGAAGGTAGTTAAAGGATACCATGACTACCATGGAGTCGATGCCGCAGAACTCAGTCTAGTCCCAGACTTGGTTCTTCCTCCAAAATTCAAATCCTCAGAATTCGAGAAGTTTGACGGGAATAGTTGCTCATCTGCTCACATCACCATGTTATACCGAAAGATGATAGGATATGGAGGAAATGACCAACTCCTGATCCACTGCTTCCAAGAGAGTCTGTCGATCTCAGCCATCCGATGGTACAACCAGCTAAGCCGATCCTATATCAAGACTTGAAAGGACTTGGCCAAGTCATTTCTGGAACAATACAATCACGTCAATGACATGAGGCCAAATCGAGTTATGCTACAAAACATGGAAAAGAAGCATAACAAGAGTTTCAGACAATACACATGAAGATTGACGGATTTGTCTGTGCTAGTTCATCCACCTTTGGATGAAAATGAAACCATGAAGCTTTTTGTACAGACCCTGAAGGCTCTATATTTCGGACACCTGGTTGCAATCACATCGGGAAGCTTTTCAGACTTAGTCATGGCCGGTGAGATTATAGAAACGACCATAAAGCAAGACAAGATTAAGGATGGAGAGGCCAGTAAGAAACCTCTTGTAAAGGAAAGGGATGGAGAGATTAACAACGTTAACACCTACAACACTAATAAAGCTGTTACAATCTCCAAACCAAAATCAAATGCAGCTGTACCGTCAGGTACTTCTAATCAAGATTCCAGAGAACCTAAGAAGAAAAGGGAACATTTTGACCCTATTCCCATGACCTACAAAGAGCTTTACAAAGAACTTTTTGACACTCACGTAGTGTCACCATATCCGGTGGAACCCATGAAGCCCCCATACCCCAAGTGGTATGATGAGAATACTCATTGTGAATATCATGGCGGTGTCCCAGGGCACACTATTGAGAACTGTTACACATTCAAGAGAATTGTGCAGGAGATGTGTAACAAGAACTGGATCGACTTCAACAACTCGGGGGCATTCAAGTGAGAAGGAATATTATTTCATTATTTGCAGCATCCTGCCTGAATTTGTTTTTTTAATTTTCTAATATTTTGGTGTAACTTTTTTTTAACTTTCCTTTTTGAACATTTAAATAAATTTATATTACTTTAAAGATGGCAAGCAATGAATCAAATTTGTAAACTTGCAATTATTTGAATATAAACTAAATTAAAAAGACTCTGTAAATGATTCAAAGTTACAGATCTTTGACAAAGTAACATGATTTAGACCTTACCCAAGAAGATAGGCTCAAACACCGTACCATTCTCTTACAAATAACCGATATAGTCTTCTCCTCTCATAAAGGAATGAAAAGAGGCTTGGTATTTAAATGTGCATAGGTGCAGACAACGTGGGGCATCTTTTGCATATGACATTACTATAATTTTTGTTTAAGACGTTCAATGATGATCATGATCTTTACAAATGGAATATTCAAGTAGGTGAATCTAGTTTAGGTCGGTTGCTTGAAATTAAACTATAAAGATGAAATTTTTAGAGTTTCAACAAACACCTACACTATAACAGGTTCTTCTTGATAATCTTAAGAAATTAATATGTAAAGCTGAGCTATTATACTAAGACAATTGGTTATAGAGGAAACTCGAAAGCCATGGCTTTATGAATAGATTGTGTTCAACCCATGACATTACTCGGATACTTGGCAATTCGGTATTTGCTCCACTGCTATTGTCAGACCGAAGACTTTGTGATGAGATGAACCCTTCAGTTAACCAGATAAAAGTGATTATAATATTAAGATATCCCTCTAAAGCAATTGGTTAAACGCCCCAACTTTATAGATTTGGCTAGCCAGATAACGACAAATTAAATCAAATTATCTAAACAAGAAATTTTCGTGACTAAGGGAGTTAAGGAACACCTGTTATAGTCAATTTCACACGAGCACTCAAGAATTTCATTTTTAGACCGATATTTTTGCAATGCCTTTGTTAGAGGAGCCTACGAAGCTTGAAAAAATGGAAGAGTTCAGAGGATCGAAATAAAAGGTCTAGTAATTGATTATGCTAGTTGCGTCATTTTGTCCGCATCCAATTAAAATACCAAGCCAAGAAAAAGGCATGTTGTAGTGATCGAAAAAATGACATTTTTTTATGGTTGAAACCTTAGAAAATAGGAAGCCAACCTAAAGTCAACTCATCCATTTGAACATTTGTCAAAGAGTTATAACTCCGAAAGCATGAAAGAGCTATTGATTCTTGTGATATTTTTTGAACTCATGTTTATGATTTGATTCGATTGCGAGTCTGAATTAAGGATCAATGTTTTACAGAATTATTCCCTCTTAAAATAAGAGAAAGGAGAAAAACATTTTCAAACAGGACAATCTCAAATGTGAAAGGCTGCAACCCGAGAAGAAAATGGGGCATGGTCGATTCCGAGTACAAGAACGACAGACAAAATGTGGCTCCATCCAGAATATAAAATAGAACTAATTCATGTTGCATGCATCTTAGACATACTAAAGAGCATCACATTTATCATTCTTTTTAGCATACATATTTTTTTTTGCAGTTTTTAAAGTCAAGTTTCAACTCCAAGATGAAAGATACTAGATTCAAAAGCACCTTCAACGAAAGACCTTTGAGTTCAATTACATTCAACTCAAAGGCGCATCAAATTTGTAGCATAGTTCAAGACGAGAAGGGCTATCTGCCAACAAAAGACCTTCGAGTTCGATTATACTCAGCTTAAAGGCATGTCCAATTGACAACATAACTCAAGGCGAGAAGGGTTATCTGTCAGCCAAGACCTTCGAGTTCGATTACACTCAGCTCAAAGGCGCATCAAATATGCAGAATAGCTCAAGGAGAGAAGGGTTATATGCTAACAAAAGACCTTTGAGTTCGATTACACTCAACTCAAAGACACATCCAATTGATAGTATAACTCAAGGCGAGAAGGGTTATCTGTCAGCCAAGACCATCGAGTTCGATTACACTCAGCTCAAAGGCACATCATTTGCAGCATAGCTAAAGGCGAGTAGGGCTATCCTCCAACAAAAGACCTTCAAGTTCGATTACACTCAGCTCAAAGGCACATCCAATCGACAGCATAACTCAAGGAGAGAAGGGTTATCTGTCAGCCAAGACCTTCGAGTTCGATTACACTCAGCTGAAAGGCACATCATTTGCAGCATAGCTCAAGGCGAGAAGGGCTATCTACCAATAAAAGACCTTCGTGTTCGATTACACTCAGCTCAAAGGCACATCCAATTTACAGCATAAGTCAAGGCAAGAAGGGTTATCTATCAACCAAGACCTTCGAGTTCGATTACACTCAGCTCAAAGGCACATCATTTGCAGCATAGCTTAAGGCGAGAAAGACTATCTGCCAATAAAAGACCTTCGAGTTCGATTACACTCAGCTCAAATGTATATTAATTTACAACATAACTCAAGGCGAGAAGGGTTATCTGTCAACTAAGTCCTTCGAATTCGATTACATTCAGCTCAAAGGCATATCAAATTTACAACATAGCTCAAGGCGAGAAGGGCTATCTGTCAACCAAGACCTTCGAGTTCGATTACACTCAGCTCAAAGGCATATTAAATTTACAGCATAGCTTAAGGCAAGAAGGGTTATCTGTCAACAAATACCTTCGAGTTCGATTCCATTCAACTCAAGGGTATGTCAAATTCACAGTATAGCTTAAGTCGAGAAAAGCTATCTGTCAACAAAAACTTTCGAGTTCGATCCCATTCAGTTCGATGACATATCAATCGCATTGTAGCATCAAGAAGCTACTTTCTGGTTGAAGCCGAGGTCTTTAAGTCAAGAAGAATATCTGAGGCAATCTCTTAGCTTAGTACAACATAACTCAAGGCGAGAAGAGTTATCGGTCAATGAAAACTTTCGAGTTCGATTCCATTAAGCTCGATATCGTATCAACTACTTTCCGGCTAAAGTTTAAACCGAGGTCTTTAAGTCGAGAAGAAGACCTGGGTTAGCCATGCCTTAGTGACAAGAAACCATTTTCCAACAACATAGCTTAAGTATAGAAAAGCTATCAGTCAACAAAGACTTTTGAGTTTGATTTCGTTCAGCTCGAGGGCCTATCAACCACATGGTGGAGTCAATGAACTATTTTCCAGTCGAGTTTTTAAACCAAGGTCTTTAAATCGAGAAGAATACCGAAGTTGATTACAATTTGGCAACGATAAGCCATATTTCAATTCAAATTCTGAATTACGGCTTCAATTCCATATCATTTCAATATGGACTCGACTTCGCGACGGAGGAGTCATCCGCAACTCATTTTGACAGGGAGTTATTCTTAATTGAATTATCAGAATCAATTTTCATCTCCACCGAATGAAAATTTGTGTCTTTTTATCTTTGCCCTATTTTCGTTCCACGAAAAAGTTAAAGAGGAGCAGCTGTAGACACTTAATTTCGTCTGGCTCGATTCAATTTTTATTACTGCTATATAATGAATTTATATTACATATTGATTTATGTCATTTGATATGGTACATGCATTTATACTACATATTTTATTTTTGTACCAGGTCCAATATTACAAATAAGTCAGGCCCAAAAGTCTATATACAATGTAAGACCCAACAGAGGTCCACACGTACCTCATCAAATTCCAGCTACCACTTGTAGTTGTTGAAATGATCAGTGGTCTAAAGCTACATCCCAGCAGCGCCGCAGCTAACGTGCAAGGGGGAACCGCCAGCCGATTTCCATGGTCAACCATCCCCGAGCTTTCCGGCGATCTCTCGACAACATCAACAAACAAAAACGAGTTTGAGTACCATGAGAACTTTAATCTCATTAAAAATAGCATTTTATTAGGCTATAAATTAGTGTAACATCAAGCACAAGGAAGGGGGACTTACACACGATCTACGTACAAGAAATACGAGGAAAAAAGTAGAGAAAAAAAGAGAGGGATGAGCTATTTTTCATCAACTACAGACCAAAAAAATCGAAGCAAAAAAGGCCATCATCGAGCAAGCCAGTGAAAGAAAAGAAAAATCGAAAAAGAGAAGTGGAGAGAGCTTATCTTCTTCGCCTATCGACGGGGTGTTAGAAAATCATCGGAGTCTAAGTTGTCTAGAGGTACCTCCCTAGATCTAGGGTTTTCTATTTAGTTTTTGGTGAAGAAGGGTACGTTTTCGGGTTATAGTTTGAGTGACTAGTATTTTGGGAGCCTTGTGTGAGCTTCGGTTACCGTTTGGGGTCATAAACGACACTGTTGAATGGTGTTTATATCGGTGTTAGAGGAGAGTTGGAGATGAGGGGGAAGAAGTTTGGTTCCTGGAAAGAAAGAATAAAAGAAAATAGAGGAGATATGCTTTGTGGGTCACATGTTCTGGAAATTAAAAGGGAGGTGTTCGGTTTTTAAATATTTGGTTTAATCATGTGTTAGGTCCTTATATTTACAATAACTTTGCTTTTGTCATTAGTTTTAAGGTCTAATTACTCATTAATCCCCTTACCTTTGCCGTTTATTCATAAATTGATCACTTGATCTTCTTTTTTTATTTATTTTGATTTCGGCTCACTGTTTCATTTTATTTTAATTTAGTCATCATTTTTGCCACATTATTTATTTGAAATCTGCTACTCTTGTTTTTATTTTGTTTTATTTTGGTCTTTTAAATTTTTATTTTTATTGTTTATTTTATTTTTTTATTTTATTTTTTTCTAATGTTTTATTTATACATTTTATTATTATATATATATATATATTACTATTATTCTCTTTCTTTTTATTTTTTTCTTTTCTTTATTTTTTTCCTTTATATTTTTTTCTTTATTTAGTTTTATTTTATTATTGTTTTTATCTTTATATATATATATATATATATATATATATATATATATATATATTTTCTTTATTTTATTTGTTTTTATTTGTTTTTTGTTTTTTATCTTCGTATTATTTATTCTGTTTACTTTTTTATCTTTGTTTTTTCTTTATATTTTTATTTTCTTTATTTCATTTGTTTTTCCCCTAATTTTAGTTATTTTCGTTACCTTTTTTTTATCTAACACTTTTCTTGGCCTTTTTTTAAAAGGGTACTTTCAATCGATCAAATGTAAGTAATTTGAATCGGGTTTTTAAATTTTAATTTTAATTTCTAATTTCTCGCAATTAAGACAACCGACAAATTAATTGGTACCGAAAGGGAGGTTCAAGGGTGCTAATCCTTCCTTGACCGTAACCGACTTTTCGAACTAGATGTATTTCTGGTAAAACGCAAATCAAGTAAGATGGTGTCCGATCTACCCAAATATTATTTAAAATGATCGGTGGCGACTCTAACTCATTATTTCAATTCGAAGCCCAATTCTAGACTCAACCGAAAGACGACCGCGACAGATATTAAGCCTAAAACTTTATAAATTGGTATTTAATAAAGGAGGGACTTGGCTTTGTGAGCGCATGCACTTAGATTGGTGAGATGTGTACTTATTGTTCTTTGTTTTCAACCAATACAATATCATACATTTGTTCATCCACACAATGGAGGCAATCCGAACGTCGTCGGTAGTTTCCCATAAAGAAAATCATCAAAGTTATCAATTGAATCTCATGACAATTCAAAATTCCAATTTTTGGACTATATTCAAATCGTTCATTCCCAAAAAAGTGTACCCATTTCAATTTGTAAGCTTAATATTGAAAAGAATTTTCACTATTAAGCTTTATTGATATACCATGTAAACGTGGATGATCTTTGAAGGTTTTTTTTCTTTATTTAAATGGATAATTACATGCATAGAGAAACCATGCATAGTTTGATGGCCATAAAAAAAGATATGAAAAAGAATGACAAAGATATTTTATATTAGGGTTGAGAATTTTTAAAATTTTAAGATGAGGTGAACTTATAAAATAACGAGAGATAAAAATAGATTATAAATATAAAATATAATGAAAATATCTGAAATATATGATCATTTGAAACGATTACCTTAATTATTCCTTTTTTAGTTCGGCCAAATCATGAGTGAGAGAAAAGGATATCTAGGTCGTGAAGAGGAATCTAAAGAAAAATATTAATTTTATTTGAGAACAAGAAACGAAAAATTAATATTTTACTCCTAAATTATAATTCTAGATATAAAATAACCGTGAATGAAAAATGATAAATTTTCTGTAAATTCAATATATATATATATATATATATATATATAACAAAGCTTATTATCTTAACTTTTATTACTTTTTAGTTAATTCCAATTAGGAAAAAAAATATTTAGTGTACCTAAATTTAGATGAAATGTTTAAATCATTTGCATAACATTTCACATTTAAAATATAATAATGATTTAAAATATAATAATGATGTAAAACGTAAACGATATCAATAATTAAAAAATAATTATTATTTCTTGAAACTCTGAATTCAAATAATATATATAAGGATACAATTTGCGGCCGCAATTTAATACCATGCATCATATCTTTGTATTGTTATGTACTAACTTCAAGTGAAAAAAGCGGTATCTATATGGTTCATCTTCCCTGTATTCTGCATTCCACATTCATGGTCAAATAGGAGAGCAGGGAGAGGGGGTGTGGGAGAGAAGATTCTGCATTCAAGAACCAGTGGGATTTTATTGTTTATGCGTACCTCTGATTTGAAAATTGGACCGGACCGACCGGTTCAATCGGGAACCGTTGCTTAGTCCGGTTCAATTTAAACCGGTTGAACCGCTATTAGTAAACCGGTCAGAACCGTTGAACCATTCGAACCGGACCGGTTGAAAACCGGAAAAAATTGGGATTTTTATTTTAAAAAAAAAATTAAACCAAACAACGTCGTTTGTTAAACGAGCCAAGTCGAACTCGAGTATTGCTGAGCTCGACTCAAACTTGAAAACTTTAAAAGTAAGCTCAATTCAACTCAAACTCACAAGGTAAAAATTATCAAGTTCAACTCAAACTCAAAATATAATATTGAAACTTGAACTCAAAAAGGCTTGAACTCAAAAAAAATTTAGAAGCTCGATTGAAGCCTAAAATTCGAGCTTGATTGAAGTGAAAGAATAGTTCACTCAATGCTCACCAAAAGGCTCCATGATTTTGAATGCCAAATTACCTCTATTATTTATAGAAGTTAGTTGTGATGCGCTTCTATGTTTCTTAGCAATGTGAGATTGTTTTGTTCTCATATTTTCTCTTTAGACTTTTAGGATGTTTTTCTATGTTTCTTAGCCATGTGGGATTGTTTTTAAAAAAAAATTAAACCAAATAATATCATTTTGTTATGATTTTTTTAACCCCAAATTTATTTTTTTTATTATAGTTATATAATTATATTTATTATTTAATATGTTTTACCTTAAATATTATGTTGTAGTTAATTTGAATCATTTTGTTTCACTTGATTTTATAGTTTTTAACTTATATATGTTATGACTTGCTTTGAATATGACTTGTGATATAAAAAATTATTTTTTATTAAATATTTTTGGTATTTTTATTTAATTTTTTAAATAATTATGACATCGTCCGATTCTTTCGACCAGTCGGACCGATTCGATCGGTTGAACCAGTGAACCGATAGCATGACCGGTTCGCTAACCGGTCCGGTTCTGAAAACATGATGCGTACCGCTTCGATGAAAGTCTAATGGACTTCTTGCTGAAAGAACCTTCTTCTGTGTTATCATTTGCATTCTCATTGACTTTTCGATGTTGCAGCTTATTGTGTCGTTGCAGACCAGTCAGCCGGAAGGCAAATACCTATTGCTTTTCTGGAGCGTATCAAGGATGACTTTGTGTCAAAATATGGTAGTGGAAAGGCTGCTACAGCTCCTGCAACAGCCTGAACAAGGAATTCGGGTATCCATCTCTTGACTAGAACTATCAAAATCCTTAACCGGGAGATCTTTTCTTATTATCATAGCAAATATAATGTTTTATTAATTACAGGCCGAAACTGAAAGAACATATGCAATAGTACTGCATTGAGCATCCTGAAGAAATAAGCAAGCTTGCTAAGGTTAAAGCTCAGGTTTCAGAAGTCAAAGGTGTTATGATGGAGAACATTGAAAAGGTAGATTTGCTTGGGTGTTAGCTGCAACATGGTGATGGTCCTGTTGTTATCTCTGCTACTTTTTACTTGTCCTTTACACTTAGGGTAAATTTTACTAATTAGCATAGTGACACGTGTCTTCGATAACCCTAATATCCATGATATTCCTTTATTTTATGTGGAAGTTCCTCTAATACCTTAACTGTCTTCGTTGAGTTTGTCTGGGATTGAATTTATCAAACTTTTCAAGTAGTTCAAATGGTTCGATACGTTTTCAAATGCCTATACGTGTCCTGTGCCTCCGTCGAACGATCTACTTTAGCTTCTTAAATATCACATTTTCTGGTAGGTCTTGGTTGATGTTGCCATCCTGCAATACTTTCCGGTAAATCGCAATTTGCCAACACTAAACTATGATAAGATTCTGGTACACGATCATATATTTGGTAGTTACTGAATTTTGTTCCTACGGGTGTTAGATAGAGGGGAATGATATAAAGCTGCTTGTGGATAAGACTGAGAATCTTCATCATAAGGTCAGTGGCATAATTTAGATGTAGTTGAGTATGCTAGATTGCTGCAGAACTCGGCAGAAAAAAAATCATGCGAGGAGATGAATTGCATAGCTAATGATCTCTTTGCAGGCTCAAGACTTCCGAAGTACTGGGACAAAAATCCGAAGAAAAATGTGGTTACATAACATGAAGATCAAGCTCATTGTTCTGGGAATACTGATTGCCTTGATCCTCATCGTCGTCCTCTCTATTTGCCACGGCTTCAACTGCGGGGAAAAATGAGTGGTTTTATCAGCTTCTGCGATAATATTGCTGAGGTGAAGATCAAAATACATATACACTTTATATATTTCATTTAGCAATCACCTGATGTTATTTTTTACTGTGAACTTATCCTATAATTTTTTGTTTTGTTTACATGAATGTTATTTTCGCAACCATCGAACTTCATTCAGTTGGCAAATTGTCTGTTCTGTACAGTAACTTGTTTTATGTTCTTCTATCCCTGTCTCAGTATTGTCTGCATGTTCGAAGTTCCCAAAACATACATGGAAATGCTTCTTTAGTCTCAATATTCCTTTAGCTCAAAGCTTTGCACCACTCAGAATTACTTTAGGACTATGAAAGGTTCAACATTGTTGCAGTTGAAAGGTACCCAGTGGCCGGTTTTCTAGTTCGGTTCTGAAAGTGCTTTCTAAAAATGTTGTTTTTTCCGTCAAACACGGTTTTCGAACAGCTAAATGCAATAATAAACACACACATTTAGGCCAGTGGACAGTGCCTTTGCCTTTACATCTTCATCTTTAGTTTGGCTTAACACATTTTTGCAACTAAAAGCATTCAAATGCACCCTTTTGCTTCCACCAAAGGGAAATTTGCCACCGTTATTACCACTTTGGTTACCTTTGAAGCTGTTCGCTCGACGTCCAGAAAGAGCGACAATTCTTCTCCATGAGCACCACCTACATCAGGGAACCCTGGTAACACCATTCAACTACTTTCTTACATAATTATAAAACGTGGAAAAGGGTGTCTTAAAAACGCTTTCACAAGTCAATTTATGCACCATCCAACCGCTTACAAGAGGGAACATTTCTCCTCTGAACCTGCAATCATGTCTAATTCCTTGTCAACTTCAAGAGTCAATGGACACCTCAAGTTCCACAACGAAAAAAAGATGTAAAGTTTCAATGGTAACTTGAAACTTTGACCAATACAACAAAAGAGGGTTCCCAAAACCCAGAACCAGCACAATGAGAAAGATATACAGCAACCCCACAATGAAGAACGTTTACCAGTGAAAGCAATGGTGTTTGCATTAATAGGTACCACCCACCAAATGATGTTTTGACTTGACCTGGTTTTTGTTGGATCCAATGGCTTGACTTGATCCCAATATCAAACTAAATATCAAACTAAAAGTCTTAAAGACCGTCTGCTCCACTCTATTTTTAAATTATAATTTGAATTCCAAATCTCAGCAAAGTCATCTACGAGGATCAACCATCAAATTTCTCTTACAGAATTGTTCCCACATCAAGGGACCCATCTGGAATCATAGTTCCATTGCTCTTAACAATGCATGTGTTTTGCCTCTCTGTACTCTTCATAAAACTCTGCGCACACACAATCATTAATGCTAGGGTCAAGCAGCAATCAAATACTCGAATTATTTTTGACAAATAAATAAATTAAAATTGGTGATTTGTATGCAATTAGCAAGTGGGGATGAACTGAGCATAGATAAATAAAGATTTTCATTGTCTATCTAGCTTTTTTTTTATCTACATTATATTTTTTCCTCTCCTTTATGAGGAGATCATGTGGGTTGTTGGCATTATCTATTCTATTCAAAATAGGAAAATTGAGAGATGGGGATAGGTGACAATTGAGTTGTGTCCCATTCAAAATATTTTTCATAATTGAATCGAGTCGACTTTTTAAACAGATTAATCAATTACGAAACAATGAGGATAGAGTGACAAGTGGTGTAATACACTAGGTGTGTATTTTTTTAGGAGCGAGTATTTGATCGAGTAGAATCAAGAAACTTTTAGTTAGTCAAGTTGACGAATCCTATTTTATCATTTAAATTTTATCAAGATCAAACGGCCGACTAAATGGCCGGCTGCCAAATTTGGTGAAACGACCGATTATCATAATCGAATTTGAAAGATTGAGTATTTGAGATTTTAGGGATTTGAGATTATAGTAAGAGTTGTGACCGGTCATTAGGTGGTAGGCGACGTAAGGGTGATCTGTCGCCGACAAAGGGTGTTAGGAGATGACAGGCGATTGGAGTAAATGAAACTACAATAAGAGATTTTAATAGTTTGAGGGTTTTTATATTTTAGAAAAAAAGCTTTTTTTAGAATAAATTATTTTTATTTTAAAAAAATTCTAAAATTATTAGATTATGAAATGTATCAAACTAAGCGGTAACGTTTGTAATGTTAGAGATATGAATGAATCAAAAAATAATTTAGATAATTATTTAAGAATAATGGTATAATTTGGACATTTATTTTAGTATTAAACTTCAAGTTGTTATAATCTATCCACGTGAAGGAAAGTTTGAATGCGTGGCCGCAAAATTGGTCGGAATTGTGCAGCAATAGATTTGATGAATAAAACGTGGCTAATGACAGCATAAAGTCAGAACCTTTAGGTTTTTAGCAGCCTTCAAAAGATTTCTTTTTGATCAAGAAAGTGATAGCCACCGCACCATTATTATGGTTTAGGCCATCGGTGGCGGAGACACAGGTCGGTGACACTAAAATCTAATTTTTTTCAATTAATTATTTATTTTATTGATAGTATCAACTTTAAATTTTTCGTGTCTATCTTGAAATATAAGTTTTTTTCGATTAATTATTTATTTTACGGGCGATACTTATCCTGAAATTTTATTTGTACCATCCCATTAAAAAATTTTATATTGTTAACATACGTGTGCTTACCCTGAAAAATATTTTGAATCTATCACAGTAGGCCACATCTAAGTTCTTTGTCCTTCCTCCATCTCAAGACTTATTTAATCGCATAATCCTATTAATCAAATTTATATGTACTGCTAATTGAATTAATTTATCTATTTTTGTATATATAAAAATTGAGTAATGTAGTTAAATCATTTGGGTATCGAAATTGAATTGAATCAACGAGCAGCTTAATATCAAACGTCAAATTGTTCGATTAAATTAGAGATTTCATCAATTTGATCTAATTTTTATAATATTGAATAGAATAGAAAATGTAATTACATAATTTTCTTAAAGTAAAAGGATAAAAATTATAATTAAACCGATTTTTATTCTGGGAAAGAATCCAAATGAGTCACTCTATTCATTGTCGTTGCATAATAAATACCTTAACATTTGGCACTAGGGAGATTTTTATTATGAAATTGTTCATTTTATAATTATTTATTTAGCTGTTATGATTTATGAGATTAGTGAAGAACCATGAATAATGAAACGTTTGATAAAAATCAAATGCATGAGGTTTGATTTTTAAAAAAGACAGTTGTAACTTATGGCATTAAATACATTTCATGGTTTCTTCGGTTGTTCTGGTCTCAATGAAAAATGCTTTGTAATGATTGATGTAAAGAAACCGAAACCATATTTATTATTTTGGTGAAGGAAGCTATTTTATATTTTAATGCATAATAATGCATGAGATTAATGCATATGAATGGAATAGAAACGGTTGATATGGGTTATTTTGAAACTTATATGTTATAATCAAGAAGTGACATGATTATAACGCTATGAGCATTAATTAACATTTATGTATAGGAGATCATGCTTGTATGATAGTTGATATGTAGAGATAAGAAACTATTTATTTTCATGTGGGGGTAAGACTACTAAGTTTCTGAATAGTAAGTTGAAAATAAATGTCAACTCTTTTCGTACTAATAATTTCTTTTGAGAAATTTATAAAGACAACAAAACCGTTGCAATTTTGGAGAATTGTGAAGATGATGATGTTGAAATAGAAGATTCTTCATGCTGAATAGTTGTTAAATTTGAGTTTGATTTCCATAATCTCTTGAAGATAAGGAACCAAAATCCTAAAGATAATGAACCAAAATCTTAAAGATAAGATATTGCCACTATCAATAAGTTATTTTAATTATTGTTAGTAAATTAATTTCATGACTAACTATGTATATTCTTCATTTGACTTCAGAAGATACAAAAGAGATGTTGGTTCAGATGAAGTGATTGTCACGATGGATTTTGGGGTCATGCTGATTAAAAAATGATGATGCAAAGAATGAAGTTGCATGCATGGTGAGTATAAACAAGTCTATTTGGAATTTTGATTCTACCTGCGAGGTTAGATTATTTAGACTTGTTCCATGTTAATTCATACCTTTTAAATACATGAATTAGATTGCATGAGCCTTTAAGCTAGTCTTTAAAACTAGTGGATACTATGAAATGAGATAAAACCACTATTAAAGACTAAGGTAGTACTATTAAGGCTAAGGTAGTAATGTCAGCCCAAAAATATATATGCTTAATAAGATACTATTGTGAGTAAAAGTATCAAGCATAATTCTTTAAAGAAACCTTAATTAAAGAAAATAAAATATACAAATTATCTATTGGAAAGTAGTGTGTTGTGTATGAAAGTGCATGTCTAGGATTGGTTCTATGAAAGGCCTGTACTTAAGCATGCCTAGTGTACCACCTCTCTTTCATAGAAACCTACCTGGTGCACTGTTCATTATTATGTTCACTATTCCAATTTATAAAATACTATGACAAAGTTAAAAAATCTTAAAACTTAGTACAAAAGTTAAAAAGTAGAGGTTAATTTGGTTGAGTGGAATACCAAATTTATTATAGTAAATAAAATATGTGATGGTCTCTTAAGGCTAATATGTTAATTATCATGAATGAAAATATGATACACACTATTGCTACTAAAAGTGTGTTGTAGCTATTAAAATATCTTTGAGTGATTTTCCTAAGTAGAGGGGGGAAATAGATGATCTATTTCAGAATTTGTGTTGAAATCTCTTGTTTTAAACTTGAGATCATTTTTCATGTTGTTAGGAAAAGTTGAAAAATCCCAATAAACTTTGTCATAATATTCATAATTTCCTAAACACTTCTTATGAAGAGTTAGAAAAAATCGAAATTCCTTTTAAATGAGAAAATGTGTGGAGGACCAATGAGATATAAGGAATTTCATGATCATTTGCGAATAAAGTAATGTGTGAACAAAATTTGAGTTTGTTAAACTATAATTTTGTGGTTAAAACTAATAATTTTTTTTACTAAGTATGAATGAGTAAATGAGTAAGAGAATTTGTTTAAACATTATCCAAGACACTTATGTATATTTTTATATCTTAAAATGTTAGAAATGTGGGTTGTCTTAAATGATGATTAAATTTAGAGAATAACCTAGTTGGTCCGCTTATAAAAGGGTTAAGTCAAAAATTGGTTCTTTATTTGTCGAGGGGGATGTGTTTAAAGCCCATTAGTTGAGGACTTCATGGTGGATACCCAAGTTAGTTATCTAAGTTCAATATGGTCAAACGAAGCCATAAAAAGACTCATAGTGTACATTTCTACCCACCTATCCCTATGACAAATAATGTACATGCACAAGAAGAGCTTAACTGCTCTTAATAAATTCATAGACCATGCTTTGGGTGGTCTTAATGAGAAAGACTTGATGAATTTACCGAGTTTTGGTTGAATATCTATTTTAATAAGTTCATAACCTAGAGTTGAGTGGGTAGTTCTAATAGCGAAGGACTAGATGAACTTACCGCTTGAGAGAATAAGTTTTATAAAACTCTTAATGAATTCAAACCCAAGAGTTTAGGAGTTTCTAGTGAGAATGACATATTGAATTCACCGAATAATGAGATTGAATATTTATTCTTAATGATTTCTTATCCCATAGTTTGGGTGGTTCATTTAAAAATGAACTTAAAGAAATTCATCTTACCTATTGTGAGGTTTAACTGCTGTAAAAGCTCTTAATTATTTCATAGCTTTGTTTGAGTGGTTTATGTTGAGATAGACATGATGAAATAACCTACGTGAGTGAGAAGGATTAGCCACCTTCTATGAAAAACGTTGGGTCATTTTTCTAGTACACTTATTAGAATCCTGAGGAAAGAGGGTTAAACATATATACGCTTTTGTATATACTTTTTGTAGACACATCCATGACTTTGGTGGATGAAGGAGTTAGTTGTGTGTTATGAGTTTACCCTTATCTAGAAAGTTCAAGACTAGTTTCACTTATCTAAGAAAAGGATTACTCATTATCACTATGTACTAGTTCAAGATACGTTCACTAGTGCTTAAGCAACTGATCTCGCTATTTCTCTTTTCATGTTTTTACTTCATTGCTCTCATCTTTACGATAGAATTCTTTCGCATTACTAGGGGAATGTTGGTAATGCTCAATTTGTAACTGTCTTTAAAGGCTTTTAATTCTATGTTTAATAGAATTAAAGTATGCTTTGGAAGTGACTATTTTGCCCTCACTATTTAGCCTATAAATAGTGGGCAATTTCATTTACTTTTAGACATCCCAAGCAAATATTTTCTTTGAAACACTCATCTCTTTTGAGTGCTGTTTGAGTTGAGAGAAGAGCAATACCACCAAGTTTACTTCATCTTTCGGGTGTACAGAATTTGGAGAGCTGTGTTAACATTGGGGGGCAATTCGTCCATTGCAGTGATTACACACATCGAGGCAAATCGCTTCTAAGGTAGTAGATTACGACAACATGATTATCATTCTAATTGATTATCTTATTTAATATTTTTCAGTTGGTGCTAACGCCTCTTTTTACAACAGTCTATCTTTCTAACAGTTGTTGTCATACTCTTGTATTCTACTTCTGTAGAAGATCTGGCCACATTTTTCTTCTACTTTTTTCCACGTAATTAGATAATCTCCCAACTTGACACAAAAACCAGTAATAGATTTTCTTGACATTGGACAAGATCCCCAATCTGAATCACAATAAGCAACTAACTCATGCACACTTGAAGAACTCAACAAGATACCTTGTCTAAGACTACTTTTTTTTATATATCTTACTATTCTTAGAGCTTATTGAAGATGACTTTCCTTGGGTTGATACATGAACTGACTTAAGTGATGCACAACATATGTTATATCGATATGTGTTAGATAAATCAGTCTGCCTATCAGCCTTTGAAAAACTATTTTATCTTCCAAAAATGAATCTTCATAGTCATCTCTTAAACCTTGATCATATTCATCTATAGTATATTTTTATTCTACTCAATAGGTGTTAGAACAAGTTTTACTCCCTCTATTCCACTGTCGTCAATGAGCTTTAGAGTATACTTCCTCTAATTAAGAATAATCTCAAAACTTCCAATCCCAAAAAAAAATCATATTTCCCAAATTTTTTATTTTGAAATTTTAATTCAGGGTTTTATTCAATTTTGCTATTAGAACCTTATCATTCCGGTGATAACCAAATCATCAATATAAACTAACAATACGACAATCTTGAATCCATCCTTTTTTATAAAGAGGGAATAATCATATTTGCTTTGTTGGTATATAGCAGTAAGTAAAGCCTCTGTCAACTTCAAGTTACACTGCCTTGAAGCATGTTTCAACTCATACAGAGACTTCTATAGTCTGCATACCCAAGACTCCCCCTAGCTGCAGATAGGGCTGTAAAAAGTTGATCCGACCTGCAATACTGACTGAAACCGACTCGAGTCAAAACTGTTTTTAACCTATGTTGTAGCGATCTGAAACCGACTCGAGTCGGAACTGGTGTTTACCTGAATCTGAGTTGGACCTGGAAATTATGGATCTAAACCCGACTTGCACCCAACCTGAGAACGATCTGAACCCGAATTGAACGAAAAAATGATACCTGAACCATACCTACATCCGACAGATATGAACCCGAACCCGAGATTGACCTGGTAAATAATTGGTATTACCCGACCTGTTTTCAACCTGACCTGTGATGGATCTGACATGTTTCTAACCTGACCCGTAAATGATCCGACTTGTTATTGACCTGATATGATATTTACCTGACTTGACATTTACTTGACTTATATATTATCATTGACGAAATTATAAGATTTTAATAAAATTATGAGTTTTTGAGTTTATGATATAACTAAAAACTTAATATGATTAATTTTTAAGTGTTATAATAAATATTTATTATGATAATTAAATTAATAAATAGACCTATTATATAAAATTATTTAAATGTAAATTATATAAAACATGATTAATTAGGTGTTAAATAATTAATATGTCACATTGCATATTATATGATTCATAAATAGTAGTATATGTCATATTAATTTCATTTGCATAATTAGTATTTTAGTTGCATTATACGTTAATTCACATTAATAACCCATTTATTTTGTTGTTATGAATAAGTAATAATAAAACCCAAAAATAAGTCCATTTGCATTAGTACTAGTCCATTTACATTAGTTTACATAGGCTCAATACATAAGCCCACTCTTTTATTACAAATATATATGCATTATTAAATAAAAACAAAAAACAAAAAAAGACCCTAATCTAATGTGTGCCATCGATTTTATGGTGTAGGAGGGAAGTTTTGGCTTCGATTTTTAAATTCAAACAATGCATTAAATGGTTCAACTTTCAAGGGAGCTTACATCACTTATCCATGTATAAAAGCTCAAGCAAATCCCAAGCTTGATTCAAATGCCATGAAAGCTTCAATCCAAGCTTCAAATTGATAAGATTAGATGGAAATCTTGATCCAAAATGCCACATCATCGATCCATGGCTAAGAAGGCAATCAAGCCATTGGATTGATCCAAGGGCTAGATCTTCTCCAAATATTTTAAAATTATTTCAATTTCATCCCTTTATAATTTATATTAATAAACTATTTATAATTAATATTAATATAAATTATATATTATAATTAATATTAATATAAAATACAGTCTATAAAATTAATATTAATATTAATATAAATTGTATTTTATAATTTATATAGTATAGTTTATAAACTATATACTTTATTAATATAAATTATAGTTAAGATAATTAACATTAATATAAACTCTATAGTACATTAATATAAACTATAGTTTATAAATTATATATATAGGTTATAAAGTATAAACTATATAGTACACTAATATAAACTATGTTTATAAACTATACGTTACATATATTTATATAACATATAAATAGATTGTATATATACATATACTATAGGTTATATATATATAGTTTATATATACTATACATAGTTTATACATACATGTACTATAAGTTACCTATATAGTTTACATGTATACATATATTATAGGTTACATATATTACTATTGTTTACAGACTATAGGTTAATGTTACATATATAATTTATATAAACTATTGTTTATATAAACTATATATGAATTATCAACTGTGTCTATACATATATAATTTAGGGTTTATGGTTTAAGATTTAGTGTTTACTGTTTATGGTTTAAAGTTTAGGATTTGGGATTTAGGGTTTATGGTTTCTATAAACTATATACTTTATTACTTTATATAGTTTATGCATAATATTTCTATAAACTATATAAGTAATTTACTTTATATAGTTTATATATACTATACATAGTTTATACATACATGTACTATAAGTTACATATATAGTTCAGGGGTTAGAGTTGAGGGTTTAGGTTTATAGTTTAGGGTTTAGGTTTCACAATTTAGGGTATAGGGTTTTATAAACTGTATACTTTATATAGTTTATACATAGTGTTTTTATAAACTATATATATATAATCTATAGATTACTTATATTAGTTATACATACATATATATAATATATTAATATAAATTATAATTTATAAAATATATAGTTTATACATTTATAGTTTATATATATATATATAGAAAATTAAAAGTAATTAGAATGTATATATGATTAAATTGCATCGAATTGAAAATTCAAGAAGATATTTACATTAAACCATGACTAAAATGAAAGAAATCAAAAATTAAATACAAGTGGAAAAATAACGATTGTTGGAAGAGCATGAGCCTAATTAACCCAAAATATCTCGTTGAACACTATCCTTAACGCCAACTTCCCAAATTTTCTATTCCATCTAAATTTCAATTTCCCTCTAAATTCTCAAATAAAATCGAAATTTTTCACAAAAAAAAATCTTTCTTTAAATTTTTTTTCCACCACTCACTTTGAATAATATATATATTAATATAAATTATAGTTTATAAACTCTATATTTTTTATAGTTTATACATATATAATTTATATATTTAGTTCATATAAACATGATTTATATATATAGCTTATAATAATTATATAGTTTATATATATATAGTTTATATATAAACTTATATTATATATATATTATATTTTTTCAATTTTTTAAATGAATACAATTTACTATATTTTTCATTATTTCTTAGAATTTTGCATTTATTTCAATTTCATCCTTTTGTGTTTTTTTAATTTATTTTAATTTTAAGTCTTTCACATTTATATATATTCAATTTAGTTCTTAAATTTATATTTACATCTTCATTGACCAATTGTTAGTTGTTATTTATATTTTTGTAACTAACTCATAACTTTTTAAATTGATATAATTTAGTCTTTTTTATATTAATTTAAACCTCACATTTTAAATTTATTTCGATTTGGTCTCTTACCTGTGTGTGTTGTTTAATTTATATTTTAAAATTTTATTTGTAATTTTTCATTTCTTCAATTTTGTACTAAATTTATTTAATTTTTTACAAAATCGATCCATGATTTATTTTGTAATTTACTCGAAATAATATACAATTACAACTTGCAATTCAACAATCACGAAAAATGACAAAATAATTAATCCAAAAATAAAACGACCCGACCTGAACTCAATTCGTATCCGATAAACATCCAACCTAAATTTTATCTTTCAATTATGTGACCCGATCTGAACGAGATCCGACTGAAGTCCACCTGAATCTGAATTAACCTGGTCTTTATTTGCTTCGGACCTGAACTGACATCGATCCAAATTGAAAATGACCTTACCTGAACCCGATCTGGATCTGGTGTCAAATCAACCTGAAAATAACCAGATCTGATTTGACCTGATCCGAGTCAAACCACCAAATTAACCTGACTTAACCAGTATCCGATTTTACCCTACCTGTCAAGATTCGACTGAAACCTGTCTGATTACTGATTTTACAGCCTTAGCTGCAGAAACCTTTAGATAAAGTCATGTAGACTTCTTCATCTAAATCACCCTGAATAAATGCATTAAAAACATCCAGCTGGTAAAGAGGCCAATGAGAAATGAATGATAAAGCCAAAACAGTCTGACTGTAGTCATCTTAGCTACTGGCGAGAAATTATCTCCATAATCAATACCAACTTGCTGACTGTACCCTTTGACCACAAGGTGAGCTTTGTACCTTTCCACTTCACCAGACGCCTTGTATTTGATGCGAAAAAATAATTTGCAACCAATGGGCGACTTACCAGGAGGTAGGGGAACAACAAACCATGTTTATTTAATTCCAAGGCATGAATCTCTTCTTCCATCGCCTTGACCCAAACATGATGTTTAACAGCCTCAGATTTTTTTTTTTTTGGTTCAGTCAAAGAAGAAATGGCTGACAAAAATGATTGAGTTTATAATGGCAAATGGGAATAAGAAATATTTAAGGAAATGGGATACGGACCTGAAGGTGCTAAGGAACGGAAAGAATAAAAATAGTCATGTAACCAATTATGAGGTTTTGGAACACGAGCAGACTTTCTAATAGGAGCAAGAGGTAGATTGGGTGTACATGATGAAGCTTCAGGAATGTTGTTTGGTGATAAAGAAACAGTAGGACAAATGTCAGTGAAGACTGAGTAGGGGATGGATTAACAGAAGCAGGGACAAAAACATGCTCAACATTATTGTCAACAGGGGAAAAACATCACTTGGAAGAAAAGGAGAACCAACAAGAATATCTGGAGATGAAGCAGAGACAAAATCTTGAAGGGAAGGTGCAGGACCGAGATGTAAAAAATTAAAATCGGGATAACTCTATTGCAAAGGAAAGAAAGAAGAAGTTTCTTTTACAGGAAATTGAAAAGGGAATATGGTTTCATGAAAGTGGACATCCCTGCTGACAAAAACAATTCATTTTCAAGATTAAACAAAATGTAACCCTTTTGAGTTGAGGAATAACCCATATGAACAGAAGGTATGACTCTTGGTGAGAATTTGTCTTCAGGATTTGTTTGGGTAGCATAGCAAAGGCAACCGAAAATTCTTAAATGGGAAAGATTTGGAGGCTTGTTATAAAAAAACCTTAAAATGACTTTTTTGGTTCAGAACAGATGAAGGCAGCCTGTTAATGAGATAACAAGCAGTCTTGACACATTCTCCCCAGAACTTGACAGGCACCATGGAGTAAAATTTTAATGCCTTGGCTACTTCAAGAAGGTGCTTGTGTTTTCTTTCAGCTATGCCATTTTTCTGAGGAGTTCTAACACAAGATGATTGATGAATTATGCCTAAGGAGTGAAACATATTGGAACATTCTAAACTGAAAAACTCAGTACCATTGTCACTTCTAATTATTTTAACAAAAGTAGAAAATTGATTATTAACAAGGTTAAAAAAATATTTAAGGTAAAGTATGGTTTCATTCTTGTGCTTCATCATGTACACCTAGGTCATCCTAGAAAAGTCGTTTAATATGGTAAGAAGGTATCTATGGCCACTGTGGATAGATGTTCTATAGGCTCCCCAATCAAGAAATCAATGAAAAAGGTTTAGTGGATCTAGAATGACTAATGGAAAAAGGAAGTCTTCTTTGTCTAGCTAAAGAGAATATACTGCAAGTGTGTGTAGCTTCATTATTAATAGTGTAGTTATGCAAAAAAAGGTATTTTATATAATTTGGAAGAAGGCACATACCTTAGGCTAGCTTTATTGTTAGAGGAAATAGACATACAATTTGCAGGTATGGAATCTTGAAATTAAGAAACAGTAAAAGAATTACAAGAAGCGTGTAATGACAAACCAAAAGGAATGGTAGAATCAAACAGGTACAATTCTTGATGTTCTTTATCAATCCTCAGCATCCTTCCACTGGAGAGTTCCTGTAAAACACAGTTGTTAGGAAAGCATGTAATTGAACAGTTCAAGTCATTGGTTAATTTCGAGACAACAAGATTATTATGCTTAAAGTTTGGAACAAAAAAAAACATTAGAAAGTGTATGGCCAGATGGAAAAAATATAGGAACCAATGGAATGAACAGGTAAAGAATTGCCATTAGGAAGATGTACAAAACCTGAATCAGAGGAGCATGAAATAGGAGATTCTAAACCTTGGTAATTAGACAGCATATGATCTGTAGCCCCGTGTCCAGTATCCAACGCGAAGATTCTCCATAAATGGAGAAACAACAAGAAACATTACCTACCACATTAGCTGATGATTCGACAACGCTAGAAGCTGGTTGCATTGCTCTTGTGTGAAGAGAGGTGGAGCAGTAGAAGCAACTGAAGTAAGATTCGAGTCCTCGACCGAGATAAAACTACCAAAATCAGACTTAGCACAATTGACCACAACAGAACCCTTCTTCCTTGTGAAATTAAAATCAGCGAGGTAACCAATGATCCGATAGCAACTCCCACGCTTATGACCATGTTTTTTGCAGTAATCACAAACACCATTGAAGCGTTTTTTATCAGAATTACCAATGGCAGTCGAGAGCATGGCAGCATTTTCTGGAAAAGGAATGAGGCCAGACAATTGTATCTTCTGCGACTTCTCTTGAACAACCATTGAATATGCTTTATTCACACTCTGAAGCGGTTGCATGAGCAAGATTTGGCTCCAGATTACAGAATATGTCTCGTTCAGACCCATAAAAAATTGGAACAATTGCTGCTGAATCAAATGCTTGAGATTACTCTGAGAAAGCTCAGACTCACAAGTTGTGAAAGGAATTGGCGTATGATCCTACAACAACTTTAGGCGAGTAAAATAAGACAAAACAGACATCTGACCTTGATATAGGTCGCAATATCTCGATGCAAAAAATAAACCCAATAGCCATCCACTTTATCGAATTTTTCCTTAAGATCTCTCCAGACAAGAGCAGCACTTGAGGCAAAAACTATCCTACCTGACAGTTCTCTACTTAGTTGAGAATCCACGAGAGCACTATTGCATTACAACGCTCCCATTGAGAATGCAACGAATCAGCGTAATCTTCATTTTTGCAATCGCCATTGATGAAGCCCAACTTATTCTTTGCAAGAAGAGCAATACTCATCAAGTGGCTCCACACACTGTAATTGTCAATCCCCACAGCTGATGAGAGACCGAAACGAAACCACGAGTATCATAAGTGTAATACCTTAATTTTGTCCGAAAATTAAAATTGGATTGAAGACAATTGAGAATTATTTTGAAGATGGTCGTGTATCGATTGATTCAAGTAGCATTGGTGACAAGAACGAAAAAGAATTCGTGAAGTTCTACATTTGAGGCATTAAGAGACTTTGACCGAAAATGATGAATTTTTAACGAATATTTTAAGTTGCTTTAGTGGTCTATATTTATTCAAAGAATTTAAAATTCCAAATTGTAAATTTGGTGATGACTAAGGACCAAACTCTCATTGTGCCATTTGTAATTTTGAGAGGGTATAAAAACCAAATCAAAAAGAAAGAAAGTCCCCTCCCCCCATTATTGGGAAAAATAGAAAGTAACCTTTTTTGCTCTTCATTTTTCTTTCTCCGTATTTTCTTTCTTTCTTTTGAGGTTCGATTTTTGCTTATGGATGGCCATCGTTGAGCAGTGGTAGGTGTGCAAGAGAAACCGACTTACGGTCAAGCAATGCCGGTGGTTGGTGGCCGACAGTGATCGTCGGAATCATCGAGTGTTTAGCTCGAAACAAGGAAGAAAAAATAGATATAATTTAGGGTCCGTTCGGGTTACGGTTAGGCGGTGGACGGAGAGAGCTGTAGGCCACCGATTAGTGGTTGGTGTCGGCGTTGGGTTGGCCTTATGCCTCTCGGTGTCGGCGTTGGGGTTGGATTTAAGCCTTTCGGCTGCATGGGGGAGAGAGAGCGAGAGGGAAGTAACGGGGGGAAGTTTTCGGTTGTTTATGCCTTTGGTCGGGTTTTCTTTAGTCATGGTCGGGGTCACTAGTTGGAGTATGGTCATTGACCCAGTGGCAGGCGTGTGAAGGCCGGCGAGCGGCGACCGAGGGAGTTTTGAAAGCTTTGGGAGCTTCTCGACAAAACTGCTTGAAATGGAGGGAAATATTTTGTGTTTTAAGAAAAAGGGCTAAGGTCCTTGTACTTTTAGCGTGATTTTATGTTTTGATCACTGTTCACAGGTTAACTACACTTCAGTTCTCCAACTTCTATTGCATTTTCACATATTGGTAACATTTCCTATTTTTTGTTTTATTTTTAATTTGTCATATCTTTATGTTCATTATTTTAGTCACCACATATGTTTTTCTATTTATTTTAAGTTAGTTTGCTGGTTTTATTTTATTTTATTTTGGTCACTGATATTATTATGGTCCGTACTCTATTAAGTTGTAACTTTTTATTTTTTTATTAATTTTTTTATTAATTTTTTTAAATTATTCGGTTCGACCTTATGGTGACCCAATTCGGGGTACGATCCACATTATTATGGTCCGGATGTGCTAACCACTAACCGCTAACTTTTTTAACAGCTAACATTTCTAACTACTAACCGCTAACTTTTCTAACAGTTAACCTTTCTAATTGCTAATTACTAACCGCTAACCTTTTATTTATTTGTTTGTTTTATTTTATGTTCAAACCATGTAGGATCTTGTGACGACTCGCATTATTTACGGTCCGAGATAAATAATAAAAATTTACACTAACATTTTAATTTTATTTCACTTTATTTTAGTTATATAATTTTATGCCTTTTATTTTCTTTATTTAATTTAAGTTCTTTAATTTCATTGCTTTAATTTTCTGTCTTTTTACTTTTGCTCTTTATTTTTGGTACTTTAATTTCAGACCTTTAATTATTGCATTTTATTTTCTATTTATTCCGTTTACTCGCTAATGGGTTCTGCTTTTTTATTTTTATTTATAAATTTGATGTAGTAGCTTTAGTCTATGCATATTGGTCATCATGTGTTTTAATCATCATTTGTTAAAGTTGCAACTACTCTTATATTTGATATTAATACTTGGTAAGATTTCATTATACTCGTATGTTTTCAAGAATACTCTATCGTAGAATGGGCGTGAAAAGCACAGCTTAATCGAAGTAGTGCAATTCGACACGATATTCGAATGAAAAATGAACTTAAAATAAGTCAAGTTTATTGTTATAAAAAAATGATAATTAATTCGTTTTTATTCAAATAATGCAATGCATGTTTTTTAAATAAGAAGTTATTTTATTCAATTAATGATAGTCAATTTATATTCAATTTTTACTTTTTGACAACACTAAGGAGAGGACATTTCTCGTATAAAAAAAGAAGTAGAGGGCCTTCCATTGGAGGATACACAAATCCTGTGATTTCTCTTTAAACAAGGAATGTCCTTTAACAAATAATTCGAAATAATTCTACGTTCGATAAAAGGATCGTACTTTAAATATCGATTCGAATTATTATGTCCACCATTTGTGACAATATATAAGTGACTAAGTAATTTTGGGCATTGTGGGTGTTAATCCTTCCCACGCGTAATCGACTCCCGGTCCCGTTAAATCAGTTTTTTGGTAAACGCATATCAACTTTTGTCTTTTAAATGATTTTTTGAATTGTTTAAAAGATATTTAGGTATTCGGCCTATTTAACCTAAAAGTTGATGGCGACTCCAATTCAAAATTTTCAAATTAATTCAAAATCCTAATTTTTGTAAATAAGTCATAATTCTTTTTTAAAATATAATTGTTTTCAAAAGTGGTTATGACAGGAAGAATGAAAAAACAATGGATGATTAAAATCAATGATGGATTCCATGATAATCAAGAGAAAGAAAAAACCCTAAAACGAGAGAACAGGAGAAATAGAAGAAACTACAAACATACCTCTCCGAACAAGCTCCAAAAAATGGTGAAGCACAAGAAAAACGACCTAAACTTAAAAAATGGCTCTTGATACCATGTTAAGAATACTTTGATTGAAAAAAATCATTTCATTGAATTATAATTGAACTATACAAGGTATTATATACAAGTAATCAATAAACAATTAAAACTAACTGCCTAACAACAAACTGTAACTAACTAACTACTAATTTCAACATTCAACGTAGCTACCGAATGTGCATGGAGTTTAGCCATGGGTGTGAAACTACTACGATTCTAAATTGATCTCTCTAAACTTGCATCGGGATAGCACTGTTTGGAGTTTGCCTACCTCTGGATGGGTTAAATTAAATATCGATGGTGTCTAAATTCGGGCTTGACAGCTTGTGGAGGAGCTCTTAGATATTCTAGTGGTAATTGGTTAATGGGTTTTTCAAGATCCTTAGGGTGTTGTTCTGTTCTTGATGCGGAACTCAAGGGTATTTAGGAGGGGTTAAACATTGCCTGTAATATGGGTATGAATAGGATTTTGGTTAAAACGGATAATCGGGAGGTACTTGAGCTATTCCGTCAAGGCAAGAATATGAAGGAGATTGGTCTCTGCAATTTTCTCATGTTTGGCAATCGAGTAGCGGTCGCTATGATTAAGCTCTCTTGGTCTCTACCGTTGGTTTGCACTGCCTTGATCATGCCCCTGAAACAATCTCGACTCTCCTGCAGGATGCTGCACTCGGAATACAGTAACCTAGCTAGGTTTGCTTTCCTTTATAATAAAAAAAATTGAATACTTCTATAGATTTAAATTATAATATTTTTATAAAATATTTTTTAAATAATTTAATTCTATCATTGTCAAATCTTTATTATTGTATTCATATTTATTTATTTACTTTTAAATATCATGCGTTTTGAACTCAAGTTAAACTGAAAAAAATCCTAATGTTTGAGTAATGAAAATGTCACATTAATTCTCTCATCTTTCTAACCATTATCATGTCAAACCATTTGAACTCCTAACATGTCACACGAATTTGTCTACCTTATTTAAGTAAAATCTAATATATATATATATATATATATATATATTCTAATCATTAATTTTAAAAGAAATTTAAAATATTTTTCTAATAAAAATTTTAATAGTAATCTCAGTAATAAAGATAATGCTATTCTTTTTAGATATTCGATTTTAAGTAATTTTACCTATAAGTTTGAATACATTTATCTAGATTTTAATTAGACATGAAAGTTATCTTATAACTATAATTATTAAAAAGACATCTAGACTAACTTCTCGATTTTCATATAAAATTTTGACAGATTAAAATAGAAGGATTGGTATCCTAATTTTGGTAAAATAAAAGGATGGAATCTAAAATTATACCAAAGGTTGAAAGGGTCCCGCATGAGATTACTCGCTGACTACTACTACTACCGTCAGCTATTACGACGCTTAATTGTCCGTACACCGACACCAAAATAAAATAAAAAACAAAAAGGGGCAAACAAAGACAAGGGCAGCGGAACGGGAAACCGCAACGTTAGCACGACCCACAAACGCAGACTATGGAAAAGATCCCGCGCTTCACAAATACGAAAAGGTCAGTGGGTTCCACTACTTGTGTCACGGTCACTACTTGGGTCCACTACTTGTGTCACGGTTACTACTTGGGTCCACTACTTGGATCACGATTATTTATTTATTTTGAAATGATTAAATTGAAGATGTACGCATAATTTATATTAAGAGATATAACTTTAAAATTAAAAAAACAAGTTTATAATATTTTTAACAGATAACAACAACTAATAAATTATAAACAGAAAATATTAAAATATAAGAGTATTTAAAAAAAATTTAAGATTACTATTGTCTGTCATCTCTCAATTCACGCCTTCGTTGGTTTGTATAATGGACAAAGCTAGAATTAAATATTGATAAAGATAAAAATATTAGATTATTTTAAAAAAATATAAAGACTTATTAGATATTTAAACTCGAAATTTAGTAAACCAAGTGATTTTAGTGATTAAGAGATTATTGTTATCATTGAGATTCCGAGTTCAAGCACTATGTTTGTAGGGGTATGAGAGTTCATTGTCAAATAGTTGACAGTCTCTGTACATATACTATCTTGTATTCACCTTAAATTTATATAAAAAATCTCAAAATTCATAAGACAGCTTTTAATTTATCTAATATTTAAACTTGTAATGACCTAAATTGTAATTAAACAAAAAAATTAGAAACAAACTTATCATTCTTTAGTTCGGCCCTATTTAATTAAATATTTAATAATTTTTTATATTTTTTAAATTAAATATTTATTTTTATAAAAATCAAAATACTATTAAACTAAAATTATATAGAATATGTCGAAATCGTCTTTCGGTTGGGCCCGAAATTGGGCTTTGACTTGAGTGATTGGGTTGGAGTCGCCACCGATCATTTATTTTAAAACAAATGGGTTGATCGGATACCGTCTTACCTGATCTGTTTTACCAGAAACATGTCGGGTTCGGGAGTCGGTTACGGTCAAGGAAGGATTAGCACCATTGAACCGCCCTTTCGGTACCAATTAATTTACCGGTTGTCTTTATCGCGAAAATTAAAATGTAAATTAAAACTTAAAGATTCAATTCAAATTAATTACCTTTGATCGATTGAAACTATCCCTAAAACAATATTAGATAAAAATAGATAAATAAATAAATTAATGTTAAATAAATGAAAGGAAAAAAAGGGAAAAATAAGAAAAATAAAGATAAAGAAAATAAAAAAGATATAAATCAGAAATACAAAATAACAATAGTAAAGAAAATGAAAAGAAAACATATTGAAATTACAAGTAAACAAAAAAATGATTAAAGGATCATATTAAAATAAATAAAAATTTATGGACCAGAGGGATGCTAAAAAAACTGCAAAAACAAAAGAATAAAAGGTTAGGGGAATAATTAAACCATATATAAAAAATGACCAAAATAAAATATTTACAAATATAGTAATGAAAATCAAACATTAGTAATAATATATTATATATGAAATCAGTGACTGAAATGAAAAAGAATAAAAATCGATGGTCGAATTAAAGTAAAATGAAATAGAACATCCATATCAGAATAAACAAATAACATGACCCTGGTGATTATAATGAACTGAAAGTATATTAAGTAGCTTGAAATAAAAGGAATTAAATTTGCAAACACAGTTGGAATATAAGGCTTACAAAGAGAGAGGACTAAATACATAATTGTCCTCAGCTGAACTAAATACGTAATTGCCTCGTCGATGATGACAAATCAGAAGGCGAAACAATATTTCACTGTCTCGAAAAGCATATCCACATCATCGCCCTTGATGCTCTGAATTCTTTTGGCTCCGGTGAATCAAGGGTCTTTGGGTTTAGAGGTAAGATTCCTGTCCTTTTTGGTATGTTTTTTGTCAGTGTTCTCTTTTTCTTTTTCTCTCTGCTCCCTCCCTTTGTTCGATTTTTCCTCAAAAAGAAACTCTATGCCTCTGTTCTTTTTTCTTTTCGAATGATCTCCTCTCGTTTTTCCCTTTGGTTATGTGTTGCTTTCTAAAACCCCCCATTTGCTCATGATTTTCGTATGATTTTATAAGCTTAAAGAGTCCCTATTTTTCGTGCAGCTCTAGTGTTTTACTTGGACTCAAATTCGTGTTTGTTGAGTTATAGTGGTTAGTTGCGTCGAGAAATTGGGGTTTGTTGGTGGTGGCTGGAAGAGGCATGCGGTTCTTAGAGAGCCTTCGGGGGTGAAGTGCGACGCTGATGGAGCTCTAGGGTTCTGCTGCTGTGCATGTTGCTGTTGGGTATGGGCCACGTGTTTCATTTGTTGGGCATGTAAAATACAAAGAGAGAAATATGAATGATATATTATTACATAATATATTCAATATATGACACGGTCGAAATAGGACATCTACAGCTGCCCCTCTTTGCTCATTATCGTGTAACGAAAATGGAGCAAAGATTAAAAGACGCCAATTTCGACCATATCAAATACTCTCTGTCGTAGAGTTAAAATCTGATATTGAAACTGGTTTGTCAATTTGGATCGAATCAAAATGACTCCCTCGTCGTGAGGTTGAGTTGAACTGGAAAATTCTAAGCATGATATCCTTCGTCGTGAAGTTGAAATCGAACTCAGAGTATTAGAAGGTAGTTCCCGGGTCCTATTCTATCCCAAGAGACTTCGTTGTGAAGCTGAAACTTGACTTGAAGACTTCGGTGTTGATGTGTTGCAGATAACTCCTTCATCGTGAAGTTGGGTCAATCTGTCTGTGAAGTTGGAATCGTATAGGGCCCCTTCGTCGTGAAGTTGAGCTTTGGAATTGGATATCCTTCGTCGTGAAGTTGAAATCCAATCTAGAGATGTATACTGCTTGTGTGCACGATTCCCTTCTTCGTGAAGTTGAAATCGCAAATGTTTTACTGCAAATGATGTCATGTTTGCTTCGTTCCCTTGGTTGAGTCTTCATCTTCAGTTCTTTAAGTCGTAAGTTCTTTCTCATCGTGAACTTTCTTCCAGAAATGTTGATCCCTCAAGAGAGGTGTTACTGATTCAACTCCATATATTATGAATCCAGTAAGAAATTGATATTGATCCAACTCCTTCGGTGACGGAATCAAGAAAAAGTTAAACAATCTTCTTCATTATGAATCATATGTCAGTAATAACTGTGTTTGATGTAGCTAAATGTATTGACCAGAAGGTTCTCGAATCTTTGTTGAGATCCACTTCTTTCAAAAATGAAGATGTGAATTGATTCTTTGCCAATATCTTACACTTCAACATGGAATTGTGTAATGAAACCTCTTCTAACTTTGGAATTCCTGTCAAATATTCAACATCTGGATGAAAATGAATAAGAAATCTGTTTTAAGAAACGCTTTCTCGAGTGAGATAAAATTTCTTGTTTCAAGGGAAAATTGTCTCAAGTGAGACGAAATTTGTTTTAAGGGAAACAATCTCAAAGGTTGGTGTTTCAAGGGAACTGTCTCAAAACTTGTTTCAAGGGGAACTGATTCAAATATTTTGTGTTTCAAGGGAAATGTTTTCAAAGTTTATGCTTCAAGAGAAACTGTCTCAAGGGAGACAAAATATGATTCAAGAGAAACTGTCTCAAGGGAGACAAAATTTGTTTCAAGGGAAACTATCTCAAGAGAGATAAAATTCATTTCAAGGGAAATGTTTTCAATGTTTATGTTTCAAGAGAAATTATCTCAAGAGAGACAAAACTTAGTTCCAAAAGAAAATGTCTCAAGGGAGACGAAATTTGTTTCAAGGAAAAGATATTCAAAGATTTTGTTTCAAGGGAAACTGTCTTAAGAGAGACAAAACTTGGAAACTGTCTCAAGAGAGACAATGGTGAGCATGATTCCCTTCGTCGTGAAGTTGAGCCTTGGAATTGGATATCCTTCGTCGTGAAGTTGAAATCCAAATAAGTTGTATAGTTCTAAGTCCAATATCCTCCGCCGTGAAGTTGAAATTGGCTCTGGAACTGGGAAATTTTTTGTTGACAACCAGTCTTCCCTTCGCTGTGAAGTTGAACTTGTGTTGTCTCAAGTCCAATATCCTTCGCTGTGAAGCTGAAATTGGTTTTGAAACTGGGAAATTGTTTGTTGACAACCAGCCGTCCCTTCGCTGTGAAGTTGAACTTGTGTTGTCTTGAGTCCAATATCCTTCACTGTGAAGTTGAAATTGGCTCTGAAATTGGGAAGCCCCCTCGTCGTGAAGTTAAGCCTCAAATGACACGATATCCTCCATCGTGGAGTTGAAATCGTGGATGTGTGGGTACGATATCCTCCGTCGTGGAGTTAAAATTGCAGATGGCCCCTTCGTCGTGAAGTTGAGCCTTGACTTGGATATCCTTCATCGTGAAGTTGAAATCCAAGTATTGTATGTTGCGGGTGGACACGATTCCCTTCGCCGTAAAGTTGAAACCGTGGATGACCCCTTTATTGTGAAGTTTGGCCTCAAGCTAGATATCTTCGTCGTGAAGTTGCAATATACTCTCGAGCAAATTGTGTCGCTTTGAGTTCAATATCCTTCGCTGTGAAGTTGAAATTAACTCTGACTGAAACTGGAAAGTTGTTTTGTTGTCAGACAGTCGCCCCTCCACTGTGAGGTCGAGTAACCACCATCAACTTTTGAATGTGCTTTTGAATCGAGTATCCTTCATCTTAAGTATGTCTAAGATGGATGTAACATGAATTAGTTCTGTTTTGTCCCTTGGATGGAGTCTCGTGCTTTGTGTACTTGTTCCTGCATGTGGAGGAAATGCCTTCAGAAGGTCTGATAATTCGCATCAGGATGTTGAATTCCCAAAGATGCCCCAATATTCGATGTTGAATCTAAAAAAATGCTCCAACATTTGATGTTAAATCTCCAAAAAATGCCCCAACATTTGATGTTGAATCTTTAAAGATGCCCTCATTATTCCTGATTTCTTGCTTCAGCATTGATTCTAAGCATGAACTTTGTGTTTGAGAACCACATGTCATTTACCAAGATTCACTTTAGAGAGATTGTCTTGTTTTGAAAAAAAATGTTTTTCTTTCTTTTTTATTTTCAAAGTTCTGAAAATATCAAAAAAGAGTTTCGAAAAATGTTTAATCAAAAGTTTTAAAAATATTTTCTCTTTCACGGTTTTACAATTGAGACAAATCATAAAACTAGAGTTCATTGGATATCAAAGAATTAATTACATTATTAATCATTCAATAAATTATAGTTGTTTGACACGTGCCAAGATCAAATCTATTTTTGGGAAATGGTTAAGTAAGGAAAGGATAAAAATGTCTCAGGTTATTATGTTTGGTCAAAGGTTTGGAATTTTTGTTTATTTGATGCTCAAAGGTTTGATGGGGTAGCTTGCATGCTCCTCTATTGGAAGCGTTCTCCGATTCCCAGCTTTCATGGTCGCGCTCGGATTGTGCAATGCCTTATCAAGGAATTTGTGCGATCGCCTCAGCTGCCCAATTTTTGTATTTGAGTCGCCTTTTCAGGTTTTCAACTCGAATCCTCCTTTGGTATCAAGACGTCATTCGTAATTTACGTCTTGAACCCCCCTTTGTTATTTTTCTCTATCATACATTAATTACACTATTTTTTACAAATAAAGATTAATCTTGATGGGCGGGATGAAATCTGAAGATAGTCTCTTCTATTCAAAACTTCATATATGATTAGAAGTGACTTTTAAGGTGCGTAATGTAGGTCATGGTTCATGGTTATGAAAGAAAATGATAAATAGGCCCAAACAAGTGCTTCAGGGTATTGAACCAATGATCAATTCATTATGATGCCGTTAATCCTGTCTTGCCCAATTTGAATATGCTCGTATGTGTTTCTCTTGATTTTCTTTGGATGTTCCATGATCTTCGAGTGAAGTGATTCTGGAATGATTGTACTTGATCAATCTCATAATTTGAATCTCGAAGCGTTATTTGAATCGAGTGAATCTTTGCATATGCATATTGTCTTCTTTTTCTTCACTTTTTCCTTTATTTTTGTTTCTCTTTTTTATTTTCTCTTTACTTTTTTTTTTTCTCTTTTTTCTATTTTTTTGATTGGATCTTCGCACTTGGCATTTGGTATCTCCTTTGGATTGATGTCTTCACTCATGTGAGCAGATTTCTTCCACCTTGCCCCCTAGTGTGGAGGGTGATCATTGATTAGGGTTGAATCAGAAGAAAAATACTATCGACTAAAAAGGGGACACAAGAGATATATATATATTTTCTCATGTTGTGAAGGGATAAAGAAAGAAAGCCGTTCATCATTTCATACATGGAAGTCTTCACAAAAGAGGTATCCCCAGGGGGATAGATTTTCAGGATTAATTTTATTCACATGAAAACAGTGTAATTAATGCATGATAGAATTATTTAGAATGAATTCTTCTCACGAAAACAGTGTAATTAATGCATGATAGAATTATTTAGAATGAATTATTCTTTCTGCTTCTTACTCTCAACATGTCTCAATGTTCAGGCTCCCTGCGAGATGCCCCAAGTTGTGTCTTAGAAGAATGCTCATGTTCAAATGAACAACTTGTACTCAATGCCTTAGGTCTTAGTGGTATAAAAAAGTTAATTTTGAGTCTAAAAGGATAGTGGTGTGACTTTATTGACTAAAAAAAAGGTTCAAAAGTTTCAAAGGGTGGTAATGTCAAAATATGTTTTTTTTGTAATGACCATGAATTATTTTGGGTAAAGAATCAAGGTATTTTATTTTGGGGTTTGAGACAGTATAAGAAAGGTCTAATCTTGCCATATGTCAAAAATCTATAATTCTTGAAGAATTAAAAGAATCCTTAATTCATTTAATATTCGAAGAACTAAAGATTAAAACTAGTTCAATTATTCCACCTTAAAAGGTAGCATAAATTCAGTCATTTAAAAGTTTGAGCAAACATGAAAGATTAAAAATGTGTTCAAACAAGACAATGCTCTCAATGCAAATGGTAGATGCAATGCCCCTTCTTCGGTTGCCCATGCCTCTGAATCCATTAGGTTTTGGATTTTGCGCTTCAGTGCCTTACAATTCTCAGAGGAATATCTGGAGCTTCCTATGTGGTAATTGCACACAGCTTCAACATCGCATCCCTTAGGATATGGGGAATCTTTTCTCAAATTTTGGCAGACTTAGTCCTACAATCAGCTGATCAGGCTCCCACTGAACTGATTTCAGTTTTTTCTTTAATTGTTAAAATCTTGCTTATATGTGGTGGCATGTGGTTAAGATTACTTCATCGAATCCTCCATGAAGAAATTTTAATGTTTATGAAAATACTTAAAAATGAAATGTAGATGCAAAATGCAAAAATGCATGAAATGTTCGAGGCATTAATCCGAAAACATGTCTGTTATTATAAATAATCTTTATTGGGACAAAAATGTTTTATCTTTTAAGAGACAATAAACATATTTAAAGGTACATTCGGACTAAATCCTCTAGACCTTGAAACAAGTTAACTAGTTTTCTGCCTTCGTCTGTCACCGGTCGAATACCCTGCCGAACCGCTCCAGCTTCTCTGGCTAAATCGTGCAAGTGACGAGCTGTTTTTACTTGTTCCCAGAAGTATCGAATGACTGCATCTCTGGCTTTCATCCTTTGCTGAACCTGTTCTATAACGGAAACGCCCCTGAAATCCTCTATCAAATGGATTATCTGAAGTTCATTGAATTTGTCGACAATGGCTTCCAATTCAGCTATCGTTTTGTCATCTTGTTCTTGTTGTCTTCGAAGGGACTCTCGAGGCCAGTAACATTTTTCTCGTCTTTCCCCTGCCACCTTTGTCAACCAATTTTTGAAAAGTTGACTTTTGATGTACTTGATTATGGGCACCACGTCTTCTTGATTGAATGTGACACATAATTGCCTTGCAGAATGTCTCCCTTTTCCTTCTGAGTCTTTTTCTGACCATAGTCGGACCCCTGCGTTTTTCACCTCTTGTATTACAACCCCTTTGTCCATTAATGCAAATTATTCATGTTTAACAAACATTTTTTTTGGATCAATACCACTTTTAAATTATGCGAATGATGAAAACAAAATGAAAGATAACAAAAAATAAAAAGAGTTAGCGAGGTAAATCAAGACAATAATAAAAATGAAAAATCCTACCCCATATGATATCTACCCCACATGCTTATTATTCATACTCGGACATGATCTCTATCCCACAAGTTGATTTTGAACAAGTCCTAACCACATAAATTTCTAGTTTTGAACTAGAAATAGAGCAGGAAATAATATCAAAGCAGCCTAGGGTTTGAAATGAAGTTTTGGGTGGGCTCTAATTCCATGTAATCTCCCGGTTTAGGTTCTAAAAAGGGTATCCGAGTTCTCCTTGTTGGTGCCCCCTTGGGCTTGCCATACCCTTAGTCCTAAACCCATTACAGGCTCATGTGGACTAAGTTAAACTCGAGAGGATACATTCTCTTATGCTTATACGGAGAATAAATTTACACGGAAGCATAAGGTATATGAATCCCGAAGGTTACTTGCTAGGCCCATACGGAGAATAAATTCACACGAAGGCGTCGCTTTCACCACCACTTAAATAGGGTTCGGAGCTCGGGTATAGAGTCTGAGATGAAATTTTTTCCAAAAATCTGAAATCATTGAAAAAACATTAATACAACAATTTATTTGGAAAAAAAATCAAAGATAAAAAATTGGAATCGAATAAATAAATTAAAATTAAAATTTAATTTTCGCTAAAAAAAACAACCGAAAATTAATTTCGGCCTGACTCACTTACCTTTCCCCAGCGGAGTCGCCAAGCTATCGGAACCGTCTTTCGGTTGGGCCTGGAATTGGGCTTCGATTTGAGTGATTGGGTTGGAGTCGCCACCGATCATTTATTTTAAAACAAATGGGTTGATCGGGTACCGTCTTACCTGATCTGTATTTTACCAGAAACGTGTCGGGTTCGGGAGTCGGTTACGGTCAAGGAAGGATTAGCACCCTTGAACCGCCCTTTCGGTACCAATTAATTTGCCGGTTATCTTTATCGCGAAAATTAAAATGTAAATTAAAACTTAAAGATTCAATTCAAATTAATTACCTTTGATCGATTGAAACTATCCCTAAAACAATGTTAGATAAAAATATATAAATAAATAAATTAATGTTAAATAAATGAAAGGAAAAAAAGGGAAAAAATAAGAAAAATAAAGATAAAGAAAATAAAAAAGATATAAATCAGAAATACAAAATAACAATAGTAAAAAAAATGAAAAGAAAACACATTGAAATTACAAGTAAACAAAAAAATGTTTAAAGGATCATATTAAAATAAAAAAAAATTTATGGACCAGAGGGATGCTAAAAAAACTGCAAAAACAAAAGAATAAAAGCTTAGGGGAATAATTAAACCATATATAAAAAATGACCAAAATAAAATTTACAAATATAGTAATGAAAATCAATATTAGTAATAATATATTATATATGAAATCAGTGACTGAAATGAAAAAGAATAAAAATCGATGGCCGAATTAAAGCAAAATGAAATAGAACATCCATATCAGAATAAACAAATAACATGACCCTGGTGATTATAATGAACTGAAAGTATATTAAGTAGCTTGAAATAAAAGGAATTAAATTTGCAAACACAGCTGGAATATAAGGCTTACAAAGAGAGAGGACTAAAAATATAATTATCCCCAGCTGAACCAAATCACATGTTACGCCACTTACTTGAAAAATAGAGAGAGGGAGGCACTAAATGCCAAATGGTACTGCCTGTGGCAATAAAGCATTTTTATGCATTTTTAAAAAAAAGAAAGAAAAGCACATGTAGTCCGCTGGAAACCTCATTAGAAAGGAACTCAAACCGATCCTTTGCCTCATCGATGATGACAAATCAGAAGGCGGATCAATATTTCACTGCCTCGAAAAGCATATCTAAATCATCGCCCTTGATGGTATGGTAAAGAAATTCCATCAAATTGGGTTATGTGAAAATATAATTTTATAAATTCTACATCAATTATGTTTGTTACTTTTCATAAATGTTTAACATAATTTAATATGTGGTAAGATTTATTGTTTTCTCTTCTAAAGGTAAATTACCTATGAGCCTTTACATCCATCACAATTTTTTTTCAATTTATTTTTTCACCAATTAGATCAACTCGTGAACTTTTGAGATTGAACTAAAACAAAATTCAAATCATAATGAAAGTATATTTTTTAAATTAGCAAATATAATATGATTTGATTAACATCAATTAACAATATTAACATTTATTACGATTAGAAGTAGTCTTAAAACAGCCTTAACCATTCAGATTTTATCTCATCCCATAGAAACAAGATTATTCAAACTTAAATCATTGAGAAAAACAAACCACCCTACATTAATAGGACCACTCAATGAATTCACGATGTTATCAATTTTTTTATTAAACTAAGATGATTATAAAGTAATATTTATTTTAAATATTCTTAATTATTTGATAATGACTACTTAATCACCTTACTATAATTATTGATACTAAAACCCGTAACCTCTAGGAACTTAAATGTCAATGTACATAAAATACAATGACCAAGGGATGAATTTATCTTGCATACCAAATCCAACTTCTGCCACTGCGACCCCATGTTTTACCAATTAAAATAATTAAAAAAATTGGAAAGTCTTTTCTGACATCTCTCTCTCTCTCTCTCTCTCTCACTTTCACTATTATAAACCAAACCCTTATAAATCTGTTGCTGCTTCGTCCATCTTATTTTCCCTTTGTTCTCTCCTCCAGGACCAAAGACCTCTCCTTTTATCTCTCATTTCCCCTAATTTATCATTCTCAAACAACAACAAAGACTTATGCAAACGCAGAATCAAATGGCGGTCGAAGCTCCGAATATGAATCTTTTTCCTCCTCGGTTCATCCCCAACGGGTAAACTTCGAAATACCCGCCTCCGTTTCTGTTTAAATTCTGGGGTTTTTCCCCTTCATTTTTTAACGCGGGGTTTTGATTTTGGTTGTAGCAGAGATTTTATGAAAGTTAATCAAGGGAGGGGGAATCAATACAATACCCAGATGACCACCTGTGTTCCTTTGGCTGAAACAACCTTTTATCAATCTATTTGCAAAACTTCAATCAACAAAGCTGACAGTGGGGTTACGTATAACGTGAATATCCCAGTTTCGGCTCAGAGGATAAGGCCAAGAGATGAATCGCACACAGTTCCTCGAAAGAACAAATTTTCTGGCGTTTTCTCTCAGATCCAGCAACAACAGCAACAGGAAATCGACCGTTTGATTGCTCAACATGTGAGTGTTCTTTCTAGGAAAAGGAAATCAAGTGTTGTCTAATGGTGATTTATTCATGTTTTTTTTGTTGTTGATTACTTTACAGATAGAGAAGGTAAGTGTGGAGGTTGAAGAAAGGAGGAAGAAGCAGTCGAGAACGTTGATGACGGCGATCCAAGAAGGTGTTATGAAGAAACTGAAGGAGAAAGACGATGAGATTCAAAGAATGGGGAAACTGAACTTGGTTCTTCAAGAAAGGGCGAAAAGCCTCTGTCTGGAGAACCAACTATGGCGGGACTTGGCTCAGACGAACGAAGCCACCGCCAATTCTCTACGCACCAATCTAGAACAGGTCCTCGCCCATGTCGGCGAAGAACGCCACGCGAACAGCGGAGGGTCGGCTAATGATGCCGAGTCTAGCTGCGGAAGCAACGACGGAGGGTGGCGCAGGGTGGTGGGGCCGCCGCAAGAGCAGGCGGCAGGGAAGTGCGGAAAGTGCGGGGAGAAGGAGTCCAGTGTGGTGTTGCTGCCATGCCGGCATCTCTGTCTGTGTGCAATGTGCGGGTCCACTCGGGTAGCCACTTGCCCCGTCTGTGACTCTGTCACCAATGCCAGTGTTCATGTTAACATGTCTTGAAACAAATTTGTTGTCTCTTTTATTTAGAGTTTTAGTGAAAAGAAAAACAAAATACAGCAAAAAAAAAAAAACATGTTTCAAGAAATGGATCATATAAATTTTCTTTATTTCTCCTCCCATCTTTGGTGTTAAATTGTGAGCATTTTTTTATCAAATCCGAAATTTTGATTAATTAATTGGTCATTAGAAGTTAAATTTCAATCCATCCAACTTAAACTCATTAATATTTTAATATTTAATTTATATTAATCAATCAATAGAATAAATATCGATAATTAAATGTTATATATTACCCACTAACTAGCTGTTTCCAGGTAATTAATACTTAATTGTAGGATTATGCTATTAATATGCCTAATCCTACTATCTAAAGGGACTAAGGGAGGTTAGGTTTCTCGTCATTATTTGAAAGAAAGAAATTAGGCCGATCCGTGCTTAATTATGAAGTTCATTCGTTAACTTTATAAAATTAATAAATCAACCTTATTGTTTAAATTTATTACACTTTAGTTCTCATGTTTTAAGAAAATTGAATTGTTATTCAATTACGGTAATTAGGGTAATTTTAATTAATAAAATTTGGGGTTTAAAATTTAATTTTATTATTGTACTAAATTAAAATTTACAATTGCAAGAGAGTGAAGAATATTTTTACCATTTGGGGTCAAAGTTGGAAGTCCCCGCACTTGCCTTCTATCGGCAGAACTCATGAAATTATTTTTTTTAACTTGCTGTATATGAATTATAGATTTTGTTGTATATAAAATGTTGAATTACTAATTTTTAGGTTAATAATTTAATAATAAAATTATATTTTATTCATAAAATGTAAAATTATGTTACGTTATTTAGTTAATTTAGCTGAGATGTAAGATTATTACTTTATTAGTTAATAGAATATAAGACGATCTATAAATACTTTCTTCTAAATTTCTCTTGTTATAATTATTTTTAATAAAAATATTTATTTTAATATATTTAAATTTCATAAAAAATAAAATAGATTTTAAAAAAAATAAAAATAAGCATTCCCCTCATCTCTACTTTCATCTTATTACAAAATTAGGATATTTAATGAATAATACCCAGGGACGGAGCTCCTTTAGGGTACAAGGGGACCCCAACCCCCGTTAAAATTTATATTTGATATAATTTTGGTTTAATAGTATATTAATTCATGTAAAAATAAATATTTAAATTTAAAAAATTTTTTTAAATATTTAATCATGTAGAGGTCGAACTAAAGAATGACAAGTCTGTGTTCTCAAATTTTTGGTCTAATTGCAATTTAAATCATTGTAAGTTTAAAAGTTAGACAAATTAGAAGTTGTCTTTTGGGTTTTGAGTTTTTTTTTTTTTTAATTTAGGGTGAATACAATATATGTACAAAGACTTTTAACTATTAGACAATTAACGCTAATACCCCTACATACGTGTTTGAACTCGTGACCTCAAGGATAACAATCCCTTAATCACTAAAGTCGCTTGGTTCATGCTGGATTTCGAGTTTAAATACGTAATAAGTTTTTATATTTTTTCTTAAATAGTATAATATTTCGGCCCCTGCCAATATTTAATTCTGGCTCCGATAGTACCTATAATGTTATTACATGGAAATTTGTAAAAATTGTGAAAAACACCGAGCCTCCTCTCTTTTGGATTCTAATCAGATTGAGAAGAGAAGAATGGCAATTTTTTTCATCTTCTTCAGGCTTCTTAATGTCATTGATTAATGCTTACTTAATCTAGTGAGAGAAAGTCTGAAAATAGAGAAAAATCAAGAATACATGTGTTATAAAATATAGTTTTGGAAAGTTATAGCATTAATCTTCATTTTAGTGGTCTTATTGTTGAAATCCAAGCAAGATAATTGAACCCTAAACCTTAAATTATTATATTTGGCTTACATATGTGATAGATTCTTCTATTTTGATTGTGTAATTTGTATTTTGTGTGTTTCAAAGTATAATAGATAGTTGGTTCGTCAAAAGCTAAAAGGAAAAAGAAAAATATTGATTAATCGATAAATATGAAAAATATCGTAAGTTTAGATTTTGTAAGTGTAGTCCATTTTATGTTTGTTTGTGTGTTTATATTGCTTTGATATTGTATGTAAAGGTTAAATTTATATATTGTGTTTAAACGAGAGTTTTGACTCTAAGCCAAGCTTTCAATTATTATGTATAGAACTGTAAATGAACCGGACGAATACAGACGAATGAATGTTCATGTTCATATTCGTTTGTTGATGAATGCAATTTGTTCATGTTCGTCAATATTTATTTGTTAAAATGATAAATGAACGTAAGTGAACACAAGTGAACGTAAATGAACATAAATGGACGAACAGAAAATGTAACTTTCTTTTAAATCAAGCAAAAATTATTTTTTAAAAAATAAATAAATGAACATAAATATAAATTTAATTAAACAAATGAACATAAATGAACGGATTGTCGAACATAAACGAACATAAAAAAACCGATTACTGAATGTTCATGAATATAAATGAACGAACAAACCCTTTGTTAGTGATTGTTTATTTAATTAAATGAACAAATTTTTGTACTGGGTCGTTCATTTAATAATTAAACAAACTACATACTTCAGGAATTAGTTGTCAAATGTTCGATTGGTTCACAACCCTAATCATACTTGATACTTCAATAAGAAGGAGGTTTTTAACAAAATCCCATCTTTTCTTTTCATATATATATATTACTAAATGAAATTGCTATTGTAATACCCTCCAAATTTTGAATAGTGACTAAAATGTAAGTTTTGAAAGTTTGAGTGCTAAAGTATAAACTTAGTAAAAGTTTAGGGACCAAAAATGTAATTTTAAAAAGTTATATATTTTAACATGTAAATGATCAGTTTGACCTAAAACAAGGATTTTTGTGGGGAATCAAATTTTCGATATGGGATTTGTGTTAAAAGCTATAAAGCGATAAAGTTCGGTATTGAAATTGGATAATCGGATCGAACCTGAATTTTATAAAAATTTGAAGGATGTTAGAGGTTGGAAATATTATTTTCATATTTTAGATCAAAGAAATTTGGCTCAAAACAGTGTAACTTTTCTGATTTGGTCGAACAGTGGAATTTTAGTGACTAAAGTGCAATTTTTGAAAATTGCATGGCCAAAGTGAAAAGTAAAAGTCAAGTTGATTCATCTTTAACTAATGAATATTTTAATGGAAGATAATGCAATGACATTGGTAATTATCAAGTTTAATTAGTGGTATTTTTGGGATTTCTCATTAATTGAAATTTAAATTCAGTTATATTATTAAAGTATCATGTGTCAAGGTTAATAAATACTAGATTAATCACGAAAATTAGCACAAAATCATCTCCTTCAAGCTTGTCCGAAACCACCATTTCTCCAAGGTAAACATTTTATTTTTGATCTTTAAACTTACATGATTGATTTTTGGACTAAGTTATGAATTAGAGAATTAATCTACATGAAATTCTCTATCATTTGGTACCAATATTTTCATAGTGAAAATGCTTATATGTTCAGATTGAATGTTACAATTTATGTAGAGTTTTTGGAGTTTGAAGAATTAATGAAAGATTATTATGTTTCTGATGTTGGAGATTAATTTTCAAGCATGTATGATGTTTAAAATCAAGTGTAGAATGATTTAAAGCATTTGGCCTAATTAGGGTTTTGGTGATTGATTGGATTTTGGTTCAATTAGATGTTGTGTTGATTAGAGTGGAATGAATTTGAAGTAAGGAAGTTGAATTCATGCTTGAAATTGAATGAAAATCTAGTCTTATGATCATAGTGACATTCAACCATTGGGGAAAATTAGGGAAAATATTGAAAAATTTCTTATGGTTTAGAATTGATATTAGAAGTGTTGTATGTGACTTGGAAATCAATTTGGAGCCTTGAGTTAGTAGAAGGGTTAATATACAAGTTTTGAGAATTGTGGGATATTATTGAAAGAATGTAATATTTGAAGGGTTAATGCTGATTTTTTATAGTTGAAAATGTTGGAAATTTAAGTTGGAAAGTTGTTTGGAATCAAATTTCAAATTTGGTAAAATTTGAGGGTAGAATTCAAAAAGTCTCAATATTATGGGAACTTGATTTTAAGTTTATTAAATGTGGAAGTGTCATTTGAGTAAATTATGATAATTCTGGAAATTTGTTGAATTATGTTTCGATATAACAAATTTAAAGGAAAAATGTTTTTGGACTTGAATTGAATTTATTCAAAGTTTTCAAAAGGTTTCAAAAATAATTCAAAGTCCATTAAATTCGAATTTGAGCAAAAATGTTAATAGGTACCGATACCCCCAGAGGTATCCATACCCCCATGAAGGCTCAAATTACAGAATGCAAAAAGGGTATCCATACACGGGTACCGATACCCCCTGGCTGCAACAACTAGTTTAATTTGAATTTAATGAAGGAGTACCGATACCCTATGGTGGGGTACCGATACCCCTTATTATGGGCAGCATTGTTTTGCAGAAAAATCATCCCCAAACGGCTCCAAAACATTCCCAATGGCTATATACGACTTCAAACGCATTCCAAGCTATAAATACAAGCTGAGGACACTTGAAGAAGTGAGAGAACAACTATCTAAGCAATCAAAAACAAGAGAAGAGTTTTTCATTCTTATTTCATCTTTCTCTTGTAAATATTTTATTCTTGTGAGCTCAATCTTTTAAACACCTACCTTAGAGAGGTTTTCTTGTTTACGTTTCTTATCCTTTGTAAAGGGGAAAGGTTCTAGCTAAGCCCGTGTAAAAGCTAGGGAAATGTTCTAGTTTAGCCATTGAAAAACTAGGAAATTATAAAGGTTATCTCTTTGTCATTAAAAAAGAAAGAACAAATTAGTGAATTTGTTGGAAAATCCTTTGTGAGGAGCTAAGCTAGTGGATGTAGACTTGGTTGAGAAGTCGAACCACTATAAATCGCTATGCAAATTTCTATATTTCAATCTCCTTACTCCCTAAACACAAAAACCATTTCGATCCTTCTTTGCAAACCTATTCGGTTGTCAATTCGAGCTTACGAAAATCCCAACAATTGGTATCAGAGCCTAACTCGTTAGAAGGCTTAACATCCTTGAGACGTTCCTCGAAGAAGCTCTACCAATTCCCAATACAACCGACAAAGAAATGGCTTCAATCTCCTGTGCTTATTACCTTGAAGATATACCTATTATGGAATCGCAACCGCTCAACAAGCCACCCTTTTTCTATGGATCAAATTATGCTCATTGGAAGAATAAGATGATTTACTTTATTCAAGCCTATGATATAAGAGCTTGGAACTCAATCATGAACGGTTACTCATCTCCACCCGGCAAGTACAACGATTGGAGCAAAGAATAGCATAAAATGTTCAGCTTAATTCTAAGTCTATACATATTCTCTTTTGTGCTTTAGGCCCAAATGAATATGGAAGAATATCATTTTGTTCCAGTGCCAAAGAGATTTGGGACAAGCTCCAAATCACTCATGAAGGAACCGACGAAGTGAGGGAATCAAAGAAAAGTTTTCTCAACCATAGCTACGAGAACTTCAAGATGAAACCAGATGAAGGCATCAAAGCTATGACGGATAGATTTTCCATGATTGTCAACGGTCTCAAGGGATATGTAGAAGTAATCCTTAATGAGAAGCTTGTAAGGAAGATGATATACTCTCTTCCAAAGGAGTGGCAATTGAAGAAGACGACCATTATCGAAGCAAGAAACCTAAAGTCTCTCACTCTCGACGAGCTAATTGATTCCCTTCTCACTCATAAGATGATGGTGAAGAAAGATGAAGAAAGGGAAGAGAAGAAAAACAAGAAGAAGAAGAAGGAGGAGGTAGGCATTACCTTCAAATCTACCAATGAAAGCTATCAAGATTCAAATGATGAGGTAGATGAAGACGATGATGAACAAGAAGAAGAGATGGTCAAGCTCTTGAAAGAACTCAAGAGATTCATGATTTCCAAGGAAGTGAAACATGAATCAACCAAGAAGAAGAGTCCCCCGGTGTGCTTTAATTGTCAAAGAAAGGGCATGTTAAGTATGAATGTCATCTTCTAAAAAAAAGGGGAAGAAGGCAATTGTTGTATCTTGGAGCGATGAAGATGATTCCAATGATGAAGATGAAGTAGTCAACCTATGCCTCATGGCCACTCAAGAAGAATTCGAGGTATCTTCTAACTCAAATGAATTTAATTCATTTACTTTTGATGAGTTACAAGATGCTTATAATAGGTTGTATTTGGGATTTGAGACCATGAATTCCAAATATACGAAATTAATTTCAAAACTCAAAATTGAAAATAAATCGATTTTGAAAGCTAGAGTTGATTTTGAAAATAAAAATTTTGAGTTAGAAGTTAAGCTTGAAAGCTTTGTTGAGTTAATCGATCGATGAAATAGCCAAGAGAGGGGTGAATTGGTAATAAAAATTTTGGTGGAAGCTTTTGCAGAAAATAGAAAATAATTGCACAACGATTTAGAGTGGCTCAACTTTCTCAACCAAAGTCTACGTCCACTACTTAGCTATCCACATTAAGGATTTTCCACAAATTCACTAATTTGTCTTTCTTTTGAGGACAAAGAGTAACCTTACAAATCCCTCAAGAATTATACCCCAAATTCTTGAGAACACTCTCTCCCAAAGAGAACAATACAAATTTTGCAAACTTATAGAAAAACCTCACAAGGCAAGATGTTTGCACAATTCTAGAACAAAGAAATAACACTCAAGAATAATAAAATTGAGCACAATAAGTGTTCTTGAAAGCAAAAATGAATATTGAATAAGGTAGGCTTGAAAATGCTCAAACTTGAGGTTTGATGCTTTCTCTTTGATTCTCTCTCAATTCTTCTTAATTATTGTTGATCAATGGCTCCTAAGCTTGTTTAAATACTCCTTGGATCACTTCTGAACTTTGGGGATCATTAGTGGAGTCAATAGAGTCGTTATTGTGTGAAAAAATTAAATAAAACAGTTGGGAGCGGGTGTGCATCGATGCATAGCCAAGCTGCATCGGTACACTATGTGTAAAATTCAAATTATGTGTAAAATTCAAATTTTTCGACCGTTATAAGACTTAGTGCATCGGTACACTAGGGGTGCATCGATACACTAATTACATTCGATGTTTCAAAGAGCCAGGAGTGCATCGATACATTGGTTGTGCATCGGTACACTGAATGTTTTCGATGTTTAAATAAATTCCAGAGTGCATCGATGCATAGCTGTGAATCAGTACACTAAAACCATTCGATGTTTAATTAAATTAGGAGTGCATCGATGCATGAAATAGTGCATTGATACATCCCTTTGAAAAATTAACTTTTGGCTCGATTTTGGTTCGAAATACTTTGCAAAATTGTTTCAAAAATATTTTAAGTTCAAAATACAATTTTACACTTTTAGTAAGGATTGAAATTGACCTTTGAAAAACTTGGGGTAATATTTTGATATTAGAATAATTGAATCGAATATACATTGAAAAATTTATAAAATCTTAAAATTCATTTATACTTAATTTGTTGTATCAAAAATGTTTTCAACAATCTCCCTATTTTTGATATAACAAAATATTTGAGTAATTTTAAGATTTTCTTTAAAAATAATTTGAAATCAATTTTTGAGATATCAATTTTTACTCCCCCTTATTGTATTCTCCCCCTTTTTGTTAAATCAAAAAGACTCTATAAAACGTTTTTAAACAAGACATTGAAAATTTTAGCCAATTGATTTTAAATATAAAGCTTAAGTTGCTAAGATCACAATCAAGAGAAAGGTTAGTCATTAGTTTCATAAATCAATATTCATAAACAAATGTGCAATGGTAAATTGGTCATATTCTAAATGATGTAACACTTAATTAAGATCAAATTAAAATTTCAAACAAACCAAATATATATATTAAGTTCAATCATCCAAAGCATTCAAGTTTAAACATTCAACATCCATAACAAATTCAAACATTCAAAATGTTAAATGTTTAAACTTGAATACTTTGGATGATTGAACTTAATATATATATTTGGTTTGTTTGAAATTTTAATTTGATCTTAATTAAGTGTTGCATTATTTACATCATTTAGAATATGAACAATTTACCATTGCACATTTGTTTATGGATATTGATTTATGAAACTAATGGCTAACCTTTCTCTTGATTGTGATCTTAGCAGCTTAAGCTTTATATTTAAAATCAATTGGCTAATTTTTTCAAAGTCTTGTTTAAAAACGTTTTATATAGTCTTTTTGATTTAACAAAAAGAGGGAGAATATAATAAGGGGAGTAAAAAATTGATTTCTCAAAAAATTGATTTCAAATGATTTTTAAAGAAAATCTTAAAATTACTCAAATGTTTTGTTATATCAAAAAAGGGGGAGATTGTTGAAAACATTTTGATACAACAAATTAAGTATAAATGAATTTTAAGATTTTATAATCTTTTTCAATGTATATTCGATTCAATTATTCGAATATCAAAATATTACCCCAAGTTTTTCAAAGGTCAATTTCAATTCTTACTAAAAGTGTAAAATTATGTTTTAAACTTAAAATATTTTTGAAACAATTTTGTAAAGTATTTCGAACCAAAATCGAGCCTCACTCATTTGAAGGTTTAATCACCTCTTAAGTCAATTCGGGAAGAGTTAAATCGATAATCAAGTCATCAATGGCCTCCACTTCAAACTTCGACTTTGGTCTTGATTCAATGCCCGATCAACAAGTCTCCTTTCTTCAATGGAGCTAATTATGCTTATTGGAAGAATAGAATGAGGTACTTCATTCAATCAAGTGACATGAGAGCATGAAATATCATAGAATACGAATACATCATACCTTTCACTCCTTCAAGAACATAGAGTGAAGCAGAGACAAGAATGTTCCAGCTCAACTCAAAGGCTATTCATATTATATTTTGTGCTCTTGGACCGGATGAATATGAGAGAGTTTAATCTTGTACAACTGCCAAGGAGATATGGGATAAACTACAAGTCACTCATGAAGGCATAGAAGAGGTTAAAGAATCTAAAATTAGTCTCCTAACTTATAGCTATGAAAATTTCAGGATGAAACTGGATGAAGACATCAAAGCTATGACATATAGATTTTTAATGATTGTCAATGGTCTCAAATCATATGGAGAGATCATTCCAAACGAGAAGCTTGTAAGGAAGTTAGTTTACTCTCTTCCAAAAGCTTGGTAATCAAAGAAGACGACGATCATCGAGGCTAAGAACTTAAAGTCTTTAACTCTCGAAGAGTTAATTAGTTCACTCCTTACTCATGAAATGATGCTTCAAGATGAGGTAGACCTCGGAAGATTAACGAACCAAAGAATGAGATGGAGAAGAAGAAGAACGTTGGAGTTACTCTCAAATCTACAAGAGATGAGAGTGATTCGGATGAAGATGACGATGACGAGGAAATGAAATTATTTACCAAATGGTTCAGAAAATTGATGAAGCCCAACCGAGGAAGAAAATTCAAACGAAATGAAGGCTTCAAAAATGAAGCAAAGGAGAAAGACCCTATTATTTGCTATGAGTGCAAAAAGCCGGTCATGTCAAATACGATTACCTATAATTAAAGAAAAAGGGTCAATCAAAGAAGAAGCACAAGGCTCATGTGGCTACATGGAACGATGATGAAGGTTCCGATGAAGAGGAACAAGAAGTAGCAAACTTGTGCTTGATGGCCACCGGGGAAAACTCTCAGGTAACCTCTAACTCATCTAATTTTGAGGATTATTCTTTTGATGAGTTAGTAGAGGAATATATTGAGTTGGCTTCGGATTATGAGAAAATATTTTTAAAATATAAAAATGATATTTCAAAATTGAAAAATGAAAATAATCTCATATCCAAGACTAACAATGATCTTGAAAGTAAAATTAAAGATTTGCAAATCAAACTATATGAGTTTGAAAAGAAAAATACTAATTTGCATAATTTACTTTCAAGAGTAAATGATGATCATCAAAAGAAAATTGATGATCTTAAAGCTTCTTTTAATAAAGTTGAACTAAAATGTTTTGAAAATGTAGAAAGTTCAAAAATCAACTTTGTTAAAAAAAGGTTTTAAAAACTACAATCATTGAGGTCCTCAACGAACCTTAAATGGTAAAATCGTTAGGAGTATATGGGTTCCTAAAGAACTCATTACTACTAAAGATAAGGATATCCTACACAAATGGATACTCAAGGGGACTAGGATTTTGAGTACTAATGAATATGGACCCAAAAGAGTTTGGGTACCAAAAATAAAAAATTAATCCATGTTTGTAGGAAAAGGAGCATTGCTACAAGGTACCTTGATAGTGGATGCTCAAGACACATGACCGGAGATAAGAGCTAGTTCATAGAGCTTAACGACAAAAATGGAGGAGATGAGACTTTTGGCGATAACTCAAAAGGTCACATCGAAGGTATATGTACTATAGGTAATACCTCTTCCATACAAATTAAAAATGTTTTATATGTGAATGGGTTAAAGAATAATCTATTAAGTATTAGTCAATTATGCGATAAAGGATTCAATGTCAAGTTTGAAACTAATGGTTGTAAAGTCATTGATATTGCATCTAATCGGATTATGCTTGTTGGTCATAGAATAGGAAACATCTACATGGTGCATTTAAATTCTATAAATATGACTAATTTATGCCTAGTTGCTAAGGATGAGCATGATAGTTGATTATGGCATAGGAGACTAGGACATAGTAGCATGAGTGTTCTACAACGACTAATTCAAGGAGATTTAGTAAGAGGGTTACCAAAGCTAAAATTTGATTATGATAAAATCTGTGATGCTTGTGCTAAAGGAAAACATAGAAGATCTTCCTTTAAGTCCATTAATGATGTATCAACTAGTAGAGTATTATAATTGATCCATATAGATCTTTCTGGGCCAATTAGGACTATTAACTTGGGTGGAAAACAATATTGCTTTGTATTGGTAGATGACTATTCTAGATATACTTGGGTTCTATTCTTAAGTACTAAAGATGAAGCATTAAAAAAATTCATCACGTTTTCAAAAGCAATACAAAACGAAAAAGGTTACTCCATAACTAGTGTTAGGAGTGATCATGGTACTGAATTTGAAAATATTGGATTTATTGAGTTTTGTAATTCTAATGGTATTAACCATAATTTTTCAACACCTAGAACCCCTCAACAAAATGGAGTTGTTGAGAGGAAAAATCAAACTTTAGAAGAAATGGCTAGAACCATACTTTGTGAAAACAATTTGCCAAAATATTTTTGGACGAAACTACAAATATCAATTGTTATGTTATAAACCGAGTAATGATTAGGCCAATTTTAAAGAAAACTCCATAGGAACTCTTCAAAAATAAAAAGCCTAACATTATTTATTTTCATCCTTTTGGATGCAACTGTTTTGTTTTAAACAATGATAAAGAAAATATTGGCAAATTTGATGCTAAAAGTGATGAAGGAATTTTTCTAGGTTATTCCTTAAATTCTAAAGCTTATCAGGTATTTAATAAAAGAACTTTAGTTGTAGAAGAGTTTATACATGTTGTTTTCGATGATAATCCTCTTCTGAGGAAGGATTCTTGTGTGAATGATGATGTAGGTATTGTAAACACAAATGACGTTAGACATGACATTGGAGAAACATCATCAAAGGATGAAGTGAAAGATGAGGAAACTCATGACGTTCTCGAGAATCCAACCATTGAAGAAAGGGAAGTCTCTTACTCAAGAGAATACAACTATGTCAAGGATGGTGAAATAATAGGTGATCCATCCAAAGGGGTAACAACTCGATATTCTCTTAGAAATATTTGTAATTATGTTGCATTTATCTCATGCATAGAGCCTGAGAATATTAAAGAAGCATTAAATGATGAGCATTGGATTATGGTTATGCAAGAAGAGTTAAATCAATTTGAGAGAAGTAAAGTATGAACATTAGTTGAAATACCTAGTAATAAATCTATTGTAGGTACTAGATGGGTATTTAGGAATAAGCTTGATGAAAGTGGTAATATAGTGAGGAACAAGGCTAGACTTTTTGCTCAAGGCTACACTCAAGAAGAGGGCATAGACTATGATGAAACATACACTCCTGTAGCTTGGATAGAAGCAATTAGAATGTTATTAGCATTTGCATGTTTCAATGAATTTAAATTATATCAAATGGATGTTAAAAGTGCATTTTAAATGGTTTTATAAAAGAAGAAGTGTACGTGGAACAACTTCCAGGTTTTATTAGTAGGTTAAATTTATGTTGATGATATAATATTTGGTTCTACTAATGATGCTCGTTGCCAAGAATTTTCTAAGCTAATGTAAGGTGAATTCGAGATGAGCATAATGGGGGAGCTCTCATATTTATTGGGGCTCCGAATCAAGCAAAGAAAAGATGACATCTTCATCAATCAAGCAAAATACGTCAATGATATGCTCAAGAAGTTCGTATTGGAAAATGGGAAACCCTTGCCACTCCAATGAGTTCTTCTACAAAACTTGACAATGATGAAGAAGGTAAATGTGTGGATGTTAAATTATATAGATCCATGATTGGCTCATTGCTTTATCTAACCACAAGTAGTCTAGACATTATGTTTAGTGTTTGCTTATGTGCTAGATTTGAATCATTATATAAGGAATCACATTTACTAGCTGTTAAGAGAATCTTTAGATACCTTAAGGACACTCATAGTTTAGGACTTTGGTACCCTAGATATTCTAACTTTAGCTTGTATGCCTTATTTGATGCGGATTATGGAGGATGCAAAATAGATATGAAAAGCACCTCCGTTACTTACCAATTCCTAAGAAATATGTTGATTTCATGGTTTTCAAAGAAACAAAATTGTGTTGCATTATCTACCACTGAAGCGGAATACATTTCAGTCTGTAGTTATTGTGCACAAGTTTTCTCTAGAACTAAGCACATTGAAATTAGACATCATTTCATTAGAGATTATGTCGCTAAAAAAGATGTAGTTCTAAAATTTGTTGATACTTTGCACCAATTAGCGGATATTTTTACAAAACCTTTAGATAAAGAAAGATTTTGGACACTTAGGAGAGAATTAGGTTTAACTGACCTATCTTCATTTAGTGTTTAAAATAATTTGTAGCACTTTTAATTAGTTTTTGAAATATGCTTATAAAAATAATATTTTTAATTGTATTCTTTGCTATTAGTTTAGGGGGAGTTTATGATTCTTAGTGAAAATTAATTATATGTTCAAATAATGTTTAAGGATTTGATTTGATTGATTGAACATAGTTAATTCTTAATATATGAGTTGCCAATACCACTAGAGCTAATTAATTTAGCATTTTAAGTGTTTAAAACGGATTTTTGACATTTTTGTTCTTTGTGCATCGATACACTAGACAGTGTATTGATGCATCCCTTGAATGTGCATCGATGCATCATGAAGATGCACCGATGCATTCCTTGAATGTGCATCGATGCACTATGCTGTGCATCGATACCCTCGTCGGGTTTTAGGCTTAAATCACTAAAATTTCTTCATTTTCTCATAACTCTTAAAACCAAACACTCTTGCTGTCGCCCTCCTCTCTCACCCTGCTCTCTAAAATCGCTCCAAACCAACGAAATTAAGTCGGAATCCTCTTGCATTTTAACTCCAAAACCTGCTACATTCATTAAATTCGTGCAAACAACATCACATTCTCACAAAATCCGAAATTTCAAAGTAATATTTCAAAAACCCCTGTTTTATTAATTTTTGAACTTAAGACTAGTTTTGATTAGTTCTAGGTTGAAATATATATCAGGCATTGATTATATAATGTTTATAAACTAGATTCTACAACTAATTTCATCAAAAACACAATATTTTTCAAAAATTTTCAATATTTTCGAAATATAAAATTTTATTATTTTCGAAAATTATTGTTTTAATTGATAATTTTTCAATTATGTTGTTTTCATGAAAACTATATGTAATATGATTTTTGAAACATTGTTTTCAAAATAGTTTTCAAAGACTACCCATTAGGATTTGGTTTAGAGAACCTTGAATATTGAGGACTCTTTTGAGTTTTGGGATTGATTGAAATTGCATACATGTGTTTCAAATTTGTAGGTTACCCTATCCTATTCCGATTTCGTAAACCATGTCTAATCCTAAACGCCTTAGGACATTATCAAGTCACTCAAGTTAAAACCGACCTCCTATTCCTCCGCCTAATCCAAATCCAAACCCGAATGACCCAAATATGATTATTCTAAACTCTTGTTTCAATGTGCCTGGTCGTAGACAAGATCTCTACCATAGGTACCATACTTGTTTTGAGTCATACAAAATCTGGGAAGAGCGTTAGTCTGCATCTTCTATTCCAATGCGGTATGTGTCCAAAACGAGTGTCGAACTGAAACCATCGGAATTCGATCCTATCTTTTAGGTCAATTCATTTTTTATTAACTCCGACACAATCGCTACTCTTTTTGGACTAGATAACTTAGGTTTATATAATGAAAAAGAGAATGTGGCATCACCGTATAAATCTAAGGATAGCGTAAGTACCTTAAGATCTCATCACGATCGATGAAATAGCCAAGAGTGGGGGTGAATTGGCAATAAAAATTTTGGTGGAAGCTTTTGCAGAAAATAGAAAATAATTGCACAACGATTTAGAGTGGTTCGACTTTCTCAACCAAAGTCTACGTCCACTACCTTAGCTATCCACACTAAGGAGTTTCCAAAAATTCACTAATTTATCTTTCTTTTGAGGACAAGAGTAACCTTACAAATCCCTCAAGAATTATACCCCAAATTCTTGAGAACACTCTCTCCTAAAGAGAACAATACAAATTTTGCAAACTTACAGAATAACCTTACAAGGCAAGATGTTTGCACAATTCTAGAACAAAGAAAGAACACTCAAGAATAATACAATTGAGCACAATAATTGTTCTTGAAAGCAAAAATGAATATTGAATAAGATAGGCTTGAAAATGCTCAAACTTGAGGTTTGATGTTTTCTCTTTGATTCTCTCTCAATTCTTCTTAATTTTTGTTGATCAATGGCTCCTAAGCTTGTTTAAATACTCCTTGGATCACTTCTAAATGTTGGGGATCTTTAGTCGAGTCAATAGAGTCGTTATTGTGTAAAAGAATTAAATAAAACAGTTGGGAGAGGGTGTGCATCGATGCATAGCCAAGCTGCATCGGTACACTATGTGTAAAATTCAAATATTTTGACCATTATAAGACTTAGTGCATTGGTACACTAGGGGTGGATCGGTACACTAATTACATTCGATGTTTCAAAGAGCTAGGAGTGCATCGATGCATTGGTTGTGCATCGGTACACTGAATGCTTTCGATGTTTAAATAAATTCCAGAGTGCATCGATGCATGGTTGTGCATCGGTACACTTTTGGTTCGAAATACTTTGTAAAATTGTTTCAAAAATATTTTAAGTTTAAAACACAATTTTACACTTTTAGTAAGGATTAAAATTGACCTTTGAAAAACTTGGGGTAATAATTTGATATTCGAATAATTGAATCGAATATACATTGAAAAGATTATAAAATCTTAAAATTCATTTATACTTAATTTGTTATACCAAAATGTTTTCAACAAGCTTAACAAAAGAAAAAGAATTAATTTCTAAAAACAACATATTTTGTTTAAAAATGGCAAAATGCTCACATTGCCATTATCATGGTCATTTGGAACATACTTGTCCTTTGAAGAAAGGAAAATGTTTTAAAATTAGGCAAGTATGGGTTCCGAAAGGAACAAGGGGCATTGAAACTAACGTCCAAGGATCCAAAGCAATTTGGATACCAAAATCAAAATAAATGTCTCTTTTAGGTGTGTGGGAGCAATGGTGATGAAAGTGATGATATTCAAGATGTTCTAATCACACATGAAAAGGAATGGGTAACCTCTAAGCTTAATGCTTTTGATTTTGATTTTTTGGTTACTCATTTGTATTTATGCATGCATGAGTTTTGATTTTAAATAATTCTGCATTGTTTTTAATCTCATGTATGTTAAAAACATTTTATGATGAACATTTTAAAGTTTTAATGATTTTTCAGAACTTTTAGTTCATTATAATAAAATTTTGGTCAAAATTGGTTTTAATGTAAATGATATCTCTCTAACAATTGATATCAACTTTTCAAATACTTTGATTTTACAAAATTTAAATTTTTGACCTAAATTTAAATGTTTATACATGTGTTTTAAATGTAATAGATATCTATCTAACAATTGATATCAAAATTTTCAAATGCATAACATTTTTAAAAACTTTATGCATATGCACTTAATTTCAATAATTGATATTGCATAAAGTATTTTAGACTTGGCTACATTGAATTTCATGTGCTCTAACATGTTTGTTATTCTTTGTTGAAATTCAATTTTTGTTAAGTGTCAAAATTCTAAAAGCTTAATTTTGTTTGGAATTCTTTTATTGAGGGGGAGATTTGATTTTTCAAATGAATTTTAAATGTCAAATATACCACTTACTCTTCAATGTTATTTTAGAACTTTAAAGATTGAATTATTTTTGATATAACAAAAAAGGGGAGAAGTTTGGTTTAAAAAATTCAATTTCTTAATGAAAAAGGGGGAGCTTAACATTTTCATATATTTTCCAACAATTGGTAACAATTGGTATCTTTTTAACAATTAGTGTCCTTTTGTAAACAATTGGTATCTTTTTCAGTAAACTTTTTATTAAGGGAGAGTTTTGCCAAAAAAACATTTTTTCTAATGTTTTGTTATATCAAAAAGGGGAAGATTGTTGAATTATGTTTCAATATAACAAATTTAAAGGCAAAATGTTTTTGGACATGAATTGAATTTATTCAAAGTTTTCAAAAGGTTTCAAAAATAATTCAAAGTCCATTAAATTCGGATTTGAGCAAAAATGTTAAGAGGTACTGATACCCCTGGTACCCCCCAGTGGTATCAATACCCCCATGAAGGCTCAAATTACATAATACAAAAAGGGTATCCATACCCCCCAATGGTATCCATACCTGGGTACCGATACCCCCCAGGGGTATCCATGCCCCATGGCTGCAACGACTAGTTTAATTTGAATTTAATGAAGGAGTATTGATACCCTATGGAGGGGTATCGATACCCCCTATTATGGGTAGCCTTGTTTTGCAAAAAATCATCCCCAAACGGCTCCAAAACATCCACAACGGATATATACGACTTCAAACATTCCAAACTATAAATACAAGCTGAGGACACTTGAATAAGTGAGAGAACAACTATCCAAGCAATGAGCTCAATCTTGTAAACACCTACCTTATAGGTTTTCTTATTTACGTTTCTTATCATTTGTAAAGGGGAAAGGTTCTAGCTAACCCCTTGTAAAATCTAGGGAAAGGTTCTAGTTTAGCCATTGAAAAACTAGGGAGTTGCAAATGTTATCTATTTGTCCTTGAAAAAGAAAGAACAAAATAGTGAATTTGTTGGAAAATCCTTGGTGAGGAGCTAAGGTAGAGAATGTAGACTTGGTTGAGAAGTCGAACCGCTATAAATCGTTGTGCAAATTTCTATCTTTCAATCTCCTTACTCCCTAAACACAAAAACCATTCCGACCCCTCTTTACAAACCTATTCGATTGTCGATTCGAGCTTCTGAAAGTCCCAACAAAATTTATTTAATATGCTGACTTTTGGGTTTAATTCTTAAGTTGAGATTTAATTCTAAGTTTATCAAGTTGTGTGGCTGAATTTGAAAAGTCTAAGAAAGTTTAGGATGAAATTGTAAGCTTTTGAATGTTTAAGTGTTGATTTGAATATTTTATTGAGATGCTGGAAATTTTATGTGATTAATGTGAAATGATCATAATGGTGAAGGGCCATTATGGATTAAATAGAAAGTTGATACGAATTCTAAAAATAATTCATAATTAGTAGTTGGAATATGAATTTAGTAAAAGTTGAAGAGTTGATAGTGAAACGAAATATTCATGGAATTTAAGGAATATTTTGAGAAGTTTGAAATTACGATGGAAGTACGATTTAGTTTTATATCAATTTAAGTATAGAATTTATTTTTATAGAATTTATATTTTAAATTTATATTATGTTAGTTTGATACTAACGAATAGTTTGAATATTCTATGTTATTATATGACGTCGTCAGTTCACGGTAAATTTAGTGATTCAAGTAGCTTGAAAGGGAAGGAAAAAGTGTCAGACCGGGAAGATTATTGTGGAAAAGATTTGATAGCGAGGCAAATGTGAGTGCATTTCATTTGTATATATGTTTCGACCGAACATTGGCTTGCGATGAGCCAATGTCGGAGTTACATTAAAAAGTGACTCCTAATATTATGTGAAGTGTGATTCAAGTTTATATGTTTATTTAGTAAGCTAATAGAAATAGCGATAAGTTAAAGACACTAGTTGGTAAAATCTGCCTAGAAATTATCTTTTGAACAATAAGTTTAGAAAATCATCATAAATTATTAAACAATGATTAGAGGATGAATCTTATACTATTGGATTCATCTATCAGTCTAGTTTCGTTTAGAAAAAAATGAAAACTGATTTCAAGAAGTATACAAAAAGATATGAAATTTTAATCAGTGATAGGTCAGAAAACATGACAGCAGATTCTGTCCAAAACAGCTTCTGTCAGTCAAATTTGAAAATTCGCTATAAATTGTACAAGTGAAACTAGACGGAGTGCCTTATATGGTTAGATTCATATTTAAGTTTAGTTTCATTAGTGCAAACGGAATAATTTTTTAATAGATATATTAATACATAATAATATTTCTTTGAAGGTAGTGCAAACTGCCAGAATATGAAATTTCAATAAATTTTGTAGTGGAAGCAATTTTTAAAGCTTAGTGAGGCTTATATTTGATTTATAAGTAAATTGTTCAAATGAGTCTAGTTTATTTATTTAACTACTCTGATCGAGGACGACTTGCGATAAGTCAACCCCATTTTATTTTCCAATATTATTTATAAATTTTTAGTATGGAATATTTCTATAATATTTTTTTCGTCAAGTTTTATAAATGATTTTAGGTATGAACTGCCCAAGTATGATATTTACAGTTATCAGATGATTTTCAGTTATCAGATATTTACAATTATCAGATGATTTTCAGTTATCAGATGTTTTCAGTTATTAGATGTTTTACAGTTATCAGACATATATTAATAAATGATTCTATGACGATAAATATAAGCCCATTGTATGTTGCATTGAGAGTCGTAGGTACATTTGGTAAGTCATTAAGTGAGTGCTTATCAATTATCAGTTCAATTTTGGTACATTCGTGTACCAATGTTCAGCACCATTGGTGCTCATGTTATGATTACATTAAAGTGCATCATATCGCAGTTTCAGTTATGATTCTGCACCGTGTTGTGCCTAGTGCGCACCTTATACTCACGTACCTTGTATTCTCTTACATATATATTGGGCTATAACAGTAAGTGTGAAAGTTATGACAGTATATAAAAGAAAAGAACATAGAATTGAAAAAAAAAGTTATGAAATATGTTCGAATGAAAAGAACAAAAGTTATTTATGATATTTAATGATGACTTACATGAAAAATCATGAGATGATAATTTTCAGGTTTTCATAAGAAAAATGGTGTGACTAGTCGATTAAAGATTTTAATTATTTTTTTAATTTTAGTTTATTGTTTATATTTTATGGATTTTATGTTTTAGCTATATTTCTGTCTCACTAAGTTTTACTTAGCACATGATGATATCATGCATAGGTTCGGATAAAGTAGTGGACATGAAGTGAGGAATTAGCCAACATCTTATGAAAAATCAAACCTACCGATAATATCAGTAAGACATCCTAACTTTGACTCATGCATGTATTATATATGTTGGGTTGCTTTATCATATTTATTTTAAAAGGGTTAGGGATTATTTTCTTTAGTTTTGTCTAATTTTAGTATTAATCATATTTATGAGTGAATAGTTTAAATGTTATATTTTAAATGGTTAAAAATCAAGCGGTATTAGGCAATTGTATATGGATATGAAACAACACCGAACTACCTAATTATCGACTGAAATCGGATTTGTTTCAATGATCAAATAGTGTTTTATAAATTTATATGATTAAAGAAAAACTCTTTAAAGTTTAAAAGGAAATTATTAAATGAAACAAAAGTTTTAACCATTTAAGTTCAACAAATATCACTTGAGTTGATGTGACATCTTTAACTTGTATTACGAGACATATACGGGCTAAAAGTATTACATTTATGTTGATAGTGTTGAGTATGATAATGTGCTGATTTAGCATAGTTGAATGATAGAAGAATTAGAAAAATTATAGTCTAAATCTTAAATCTTAAACGATGTACTTAAATGATAATTACTAAATACGATGTGGGTGTGTTGGAAATCTGCATGGCAAATGGCAATGGCAGAACCCTGATAATAAGTTATATTACAGCGTAAAATACAAGGTAAAGGCAAAGTCAAAACACAGAAAAGACAATAAAGAAATGTCCAAGAGATATCATATGGATTATGGAATAAGATGGCCCTAAACTTAAGTTTAATAAAAATATCTGTAATGATTTGTTTAATTGGTTGGTGTTTCATAAAAATAGATGCTTGTGTCATTAGATATATCATTGAACCCCACAAAGAGATCGTAATTTATATATCTTCCTCAAAATTAGCATCATTCACTTGCCACTTCATGCTCATCCACTTGCATTTGTCTGTATTTGTTTATATATGATTTCCGACCTAACCCTACTTGACTTATCATCTCATCAAATACTATCATTTCGGGGCATCATATGATCAAAGTTGTCAAATTATGGTTTCGGTCCCTACCATGATGAAAATGAAGCACGATGACTAAATTCGGAATCGGAGACAGTGTAAGGACAAAAACCACAATTTATATGTTGATTGATGATCAGTCGAAATCAATGGGCAAATGTGGAACATATGTGGCGCTTATAGGACAACGTGTGGTGAGACGAGACACGAAAAAGAAAGGGCTGCTGGCTCATCTTTTACGTATAAATAAACAAAAAGCAGAAGAAGAAAAAAAAGAACCCTAAAAACACGCCGAGGAACTGCAGCAAAAAGATGGGTCCAGACCCTTTAATTTGGCGTTCTGCAGCTGCTGCAAAGATGATAATGATAATAGGTAAAATAATAAACTCCATTTTCCTTTTACACTTGTTCCGTATGTTAATGTTATGTCAGGTCTATTGGACCCACTTTTGTTTTTATTATAAATTATGTATTTAGTACTAAGGTTATCAATTTTAACTCGTTTTAGTACATAAATTTTTATTTTTTTTAAATCATATCTAAATTTTTTTTTTGTTTCATTTTAGTATCTCACTTCAAAAATATAACGTTGAGTTTTGAAAGGAATTTAAAGTTTTGATACTAAAACGGATCAAAATTGGTAGTTTAGGTACTAAAAACGTTAAATTTTTAACGATAGATACTAAAATGAAAGAAAAACTAAACATTAGATATGATTTCACTACAAGAATATGCACTTTTAGTGACGATACAAATGGTCATTAAGAACACTAAATTTAGACGCTAAAATGTATAGTAACCAAATTTTCAAGTCATCACTTGTCGTAACTAATAACTTTATTACTATTATATTAGTGACAATTATTCTAAAATTTTTACAATTGTTCTTTCTTTTGTGACCATCTAATCGACACAATTATCAATATAAATTGTGATGATTTTTTGACACTAAAAATATAGTTTGTGACCATCAATGTGATCACACTAAGTATTTTTAGTGATCAAATGTTCGATACTATTATTAATAGAAATTGTGATAAATTTATTTGACACTGAAAGTATATTTTGTGACCACCAATATTGTCACAGTAAGTGTTTTTTAGTGACCAAATGTTCAACACTATTAACAATAACTCTATCACTATTATATTAGTGATGACTTTAATGAATTGTCACAATTACTTGTATTTTTTTGTGACTACTTTTTTAACACATAAATATTAATAACAATGACAAAAAATTAGACACCAATATTATACTTATTAGTGACAAATATTTTATCACAACTACATAACTAAATTAATTAAAAAAATTATTATGCAATCAATTATAGTAGATATTACATTTTTTTCGTTAATGATAGATGACGCGACATCTTCACATATTTATTTTTTTATAACAACCAGCATCTGATTTTAGATCGGATACTACATAAGCATGGTTTAGTGTCTTATCTCGCTAGACCATCTGATTATTGGTTTAACATGTTATTTTTTAATAAAATTAATACAATACGTGTCTTTTAAAATGATCGAACATTGGACCTTCAGGGAAAAAGTGCAACGCCTAGCCTCTGTGTTGAGAAAAAATATATAAGTTGTTGACAAAAAAATAATATTTATGTTAAACTATTGTTTGAATTAATTTTATTTATTTTAATATATATATAATAGTAATTATTATTATAATAATAATTTAATTAAATTTTTATGATTTCTCATATGAAATACATTCATGAAAGATTTATATAAAAAATAATTAGGTTTATTTTAAAGTTTAATCATATAAATATTAAGATTTAAATATAAAATAATACAAAGTGTTCTTAAATTATATTTAGAAAATAAAATTAAAATATTTGAAAAATTCACATATATCTCCATAAAGATCATAAATTACATATTAAAATTAATCAATTATTTTGAAGAAAAAACTAATCATAATTGAAGATTAAATGGTACTATCAAAGCTTCTAGTATCGTCGGTCATTTATACAATTTGAATGGTTATTGAAATTTAAAATTTTAAAATGTATACATACTAAAATTGATCAAATTAGAGTTTAAGACTAATAACCAAATTTTATCATTTGACAAACTAGTTTATCTTGCAATAATTTTAATTATTATTGATGTCAACATTTATCACAACAAAAATTAAAATTTTAAGTGAGAAACAAATTTATTGTAACAATAAATATCAAATAATAGTGATCACTTTATATATTGTCACTATCATATCATTTCTCACCAAGGAAATAATTATGCCAATTTAAGTATTATAATAGTGTCAAAGTTTTTGTGGCGGTAAAATTTGTATCACAATTATATACTTATAGAGAGAATTTAATTGTGAACAAAATATAATCATCATAATTGTTACTATAACATTGACGAAATAAAAATACATCACACACTACAGCAAAACATGTATTTTGCGGCGTTTTTTTAACCTATAGCGGCGTTTTTAAGCGTCGCTAAAAACACATGCGGCGTTATGACAAATGCCGCAAAAAGCGCCGCTAAAAAGTTAGCGGCTTTTTTTTAAAAACACCGCAATAGGTTACAACATATAGCGGTGTTTTCTGAACAAACGCCGCAATAGGATTTGTTATTTAGCGGCGTTTGTCAGAAAAACGCCGCAATAGGCGTTGATGTTTAATGGCGTTTTTTCTAAAAATGCCGCAAATGGTTTTGAGATGTAGCAGCGTTTTACTTAAAACCGCCGTAATAGGTTTTGATATTTTGCGACGTTTTTCCCAAAAATGCCGCAGTAAGTTATGTTTTTTAGCGGTCTGCGGCGTTTTTATCGAAAACGGCGCAATAAGGGTTGAGAATTAGCGGCGTTTCTAGTGCAAAAACGCCGCTAAATGCATGGTATATTGCGGCGTTTCTAGTATATAAACGCCGCTAAATGTTTGGTATATTGCGGCATTTCTAGTTTGCAAACGCCGCTAAATAACACAGGATTTTTCAATTCTAAAAATAATGCTTGATTACCCCAAATCTATTTTTTCAACCTGTTCCATTATCCAACAAACAAAACAACTATAACATTAAACTCTATATCCATAACAAACAACATCAAATCTAATATAATAAATATAAATTTTCATTAACATAATATAAGTTCAGTTAAACAAGTTTCAATAACATTAACAGAATGCTCATAACATACATAAATGAGACTAGGATGGTGGATTCTGAGGTTGCGTTTTCTGTATCATTAGCATCATATCATTGAGTCGTTTTTCAAATTCTTCACATCTCTGCTGATATGTTGCTTATCTCTGTGCTGCTGCTTCTTTCTCTGCTTCCACTGCTGTTCTCTCTGCTTCCCTTTCTTCATTTTCCGCTTTCAAATTTTCCGCTTTCAAGTTAGCCATTATTTCCTTGTTTTAACCATAAAGATTAGGGTTTATCGATATTTGTCTATCTTGGGGGGATTGATTTGTAATTTCATGAAACAAATTAAGAAATCGTGAGAAACCAGATTATAAATACATATAAACAACCAATATAAAAAGTATAAGATTAAACCCTGAAAATATTTCAAAGCTAAGGTTCAAATTATTCAAAGAAAGAAGGTTCAAAGAAACAAATCTGATTAATATTCCCTAAAACTCTCTTAATGGAAACGACTCAAGAAAAAAACAGTAGAGAAATGCCAAACAAAGGGTCCACAAATGTAGTATTCACTGGTTAGGAGAAATAAAAATCTTGAATTAACAAACACAAATGCAAATCAAACATAAGTACAAGACTAACATTAACAAATTTAAAATAAAACAACTGTGTATATCTATACAAATTTAAGATCTTCTTGCTCAACAACTGTGTATGTATATAAATACCACAATAAAAAGCTCTTGCAGGTTAGTTTGTATGTTTTTCTTTAAAAATTAAAAATAAATTGTGGTTAAGTTATAACGCTTCTGTTATAACGAAAAGTAGCTTCAAGCTCTATCATTATGGGTGTTCTGGATGAAGCCTTTACATCAACTTATTCATTCAGTTGTTAACTAAGTATAAGCAGTGTAGGTTCACATCTTCATTAAAATCAGTGTTGCAATAAACCTTTTTGCAGAATCAGCTTCTAGATGTTGCATTTAGCTTTACAGTTTCTATCAGTCGGAAATCATAGAATATATTGAGAAAGTGAAAACATGTATATGGGAATAAAAAAACAGTGAAAACTGGTAACCATCTTTATCATTGTATGAAAAAGTGAAAACATGTATATGAGAATCAAAAACAGTGAAAGAAAGAATAATCCTCATTCTTCAAGAAACATTTACAACATTAAGCACTATCATAATTAAATTAACACAACGGATTAAAAGCTGCCACTGAAAGTTAATTCCTTACCTAACAGGTAATATTAAGAGACAAGAAATCACATCAATATGATATCAACGATCATCCAATAAAAGTAAACAAATGATATATGTAGCCTACACCACAAGTTCAAAATTTTTGAAGCTTCAAGTTGATTTTGAAACCTGAAATCGAAGCAAAATCCAAGCTTCGTTTCTCATTGTGTATCCATGTTTTTTCTTGTTTAAAGAAAAGTCGTGTGATTTAAATTTGATATGTTCTCTCTTCAGTTCCAAAATTATGCCTCATCAATCTCAGTGAATTTAAAGCCAAAACTCAATTCTGCAAAATCTCAACATAACCCCTTTTAACAAAAAAAAATTAAAGAAAAAACAGCTGATAAAGCTTAACAAGACCCTACCTTCTCCAAACTATTCGATAAAAACATATATTAAAATTTTTAATAAGCCCTAGCTAAGTATTTTTGGTACAAAAGACAATTGAAACTAATAATCAAAATGTTCCCGAATTCAAATTAGATGGCATCAAAGCTAATCAGCATCAAATTTCCAGAGTTATATATGATATATCAACGAAGCTAACAGAGAGAGAAACGAATGAACAAACTTCGCTTAAGTCCTTCAGCAGCAGCTTTCAACTTCTCCGGATTGAGAGGCGTATATTTGTCCTTTCGCAATTCATTAGTCGTCGATGCCGTGATTGAATTCTCCGTACTCGGCAACTCCCACCTGCAAATTTCTCCATCCAAATACAATAGGGAAAAAGAAAAAAGAAAACAAGAATTTGTTGTAAATAGAAAGGGCTGACCTTTTGGGGCCAAAAGTAACCTGGGGAAGAGAATCGTAAGCCCTGAGAGGGTTCAAGGCATCAGGTGAAGAACTGGAGGCGTTGTTTGGATTAGAATGGAGTGCCCACTTGAAGGTCCTTGAAAGAGACGAAGGATCGAACGGTTGCCGGAAGATCTTGGAAGGCAAAGAATGTTTGAGGACCTCAGGAAGCACGTCGGCTTGAACTTGTTGCTCGAGCGATGGTGGATTCGATGAGGGGGTTTTGGGGGTTTTCTCCGCCAAACGGTTAACGGATTGTTTGGTTTCCTGGAAAAAGAAGGCGGCTTCTTTCGCCGCTTGTCTTCCCGCGAGAAAACTCATGGTGTTTTCTTCGGATTGGAGCAATGGCAGAGTTTGGATTCAGGATATTTATTGGGGTTTTGGAATATTTTTGTCTGAATTTCAACTTTCAAGGTTTTCATTTTCAAAGTATTTTAACACCGTCTTAAAAAAATATTTTTATATACTTTTTATTAATCTAAAATAAATATAAGATAATATTAATTCAAAAATTCTAAATCATTCGATATTAAATATTTATATCACTAACATACATAGTGTATTAGTGTTTGAACTCAAAGCTTTAGTAATGAATTTTTATTATTATTTAAAGTTCTAAATTCAAACATTTATATATATAAGGGCATGAAGGTTTAATGTAAAATGATTGAAATTTTTTGAAACTCTTATATTCACTCATACTAATAAAAAGAAAGATAAATTACATGTTTAGTATTTAAATTAGCGTTTGGCGTTTTTTGCGGCGTTTTTTTTAAAAACGCCAATAAAATACAAATATTTTGCGGCGTTTGTTATAAGAACGCGACTATATAATACACCTATTGCGGCGTTTGTAAAAAACCGCCGCTATTATACTACTCATTAGCGGCGTTTATATCTAAAAACGCCGCAAAATGTGTAATATATAGCGGCGTTTTTTGATACAAACGCCACTAAATACCTTTATTTATATAAGATTAACATATTTTAAATATTTCATTTCTTCTATACATAACCTAAAGTTACAACCATACATTTTAATTAAGACAGAAGTCCTTATGCATAAAACTACTTAACAACAAAATACATTATAATTTAGAAACATTAAAGTACTTATGCATAAACAATCTTCACCATACATTATAATTTAGAAACATTAAAGTACTTATAGATAAACAGTCTTCAACATACATTATAATTTAGAAACATTAAAGTACTTATGCATAAACAGTCTTCACCATATTGTTCAGTACAATTTAGTCTTCATTGCTCCTTCGTGGGGAAAGGACGTAGGAAAGCTGTTTTCCTTGTTTGACGACGCATCGTTAAGTTTTTCCTCCGTGTAAATTCTATATGGAGAAACTCTTCATCCATTTCACCAAATAAATCTCTTACCTCCGGTTCACCAAGAAGACTCCTTGCGCGCTTCAGTGCTTCACTTGAAACAGATAACGACCCTCCACCTACAGTATAAAACTTGATTGGAGGTGCTTGGGAATTGAATCAAACATTAAAATATATTTAAATAGATGATATAAACGTTTACTTGGAGTAACAGTAGAGGCAACATTGTCTTCATTGAGGATCGATACTGCTTTTGCAATTGAAGATTCTTTCAACGCCACAGAGTTACCAAATTCGTTTCTAAACATAGGGTATTTATCCATTTCTCTATCATCATTCTCAATAAGCTTCGAAGATCCTACATGCGTACGATCTATGAAATTTGAGTCGTACAAAAAGGGAAATATAGCGGCATAAAGATTCATAGAATTTTACCTTCAAGTAGGAGATCAGCCATGGAAGGGTATGGAACAATATGAGTTCCTGTCGAGTCATCATCGAGTTTCGACGACGAAACCGGACCGATAGCCTCCCAGCGATAATTTGATCCATCGTCAGAGCAAAGACGCCACGCAGACATTCCGACGATAATTTCTCTTACTCAAGGCAAGACCTGTTCTTTTTTTCTCAAATATGTTAGCTTTCTGGGTTTTCCCCATTTTCAGAACACCAACCAAAACAAAATTGAAAAAGATCATTAGTGATAAGAGGGATCAAACCGTGGAATTGTGTTATAGTTCGTCGGTGAGAGGGCAGATTTGGTCGCCGGGATAGACAAAAGATGACGTCGCTTGGAATCGTGTGAGGGTCGTTGTTGTACCAGAGAAGAAACTATGAGGGAAGAAGAGTTGAAATGATTTTAGGGTTTGGGTGGGAGAAAAGGGAGGACAATATATTTAACATTTTACGGCGTTTTTAACAAACGCCACTATATCACATGTTTTTTACGGCGTTTATACAAAAAACGCCGCTAATTTACCACTCTATTGTGGCATTTTTGGTATAAATGCCGCTAAATTAACACTATATTGCGGCGTTTTAGTAAAATGCCGCTACATGTCTACTATATTGCGGCGTTTTTACTATAAACGCCGCTATTGTTTAACCTTTCTGTGGCGTTTGTCTAAAAACGACGCAAAAACTATTATTAATTACGGCGTTTGTTGAAAAACGCCGCTATATTTATACTCTATTGTAGCGTTTTCATAAAAAACGCCGCTAAAGTCTCAATTTGTGGCGTTTGGATTGAAAACGCTGCTATATGTAATACTTTTGTGGCGTTTTATCAACAAACGCCGCTAAAAACGCCGCTACAAAACAGTTTTGCTGTAGTGACACTTATTTTTATTAATAATGTCGTACAAAATTTGTCACCAAAATTTTAATATATGTGACAAAATTACTAATAGTCACTATCAATTTGTCAGTAAAAATATTTACTCTTGTAGTGATACTTGTGACATAATTTAAGACCGTCACAAGTATACCATTATAAAATGATAAACTTACTAGTGAAAAATGTTATTATCACAATTATAAATAATAATAGTGATCACTTAATATGTTATAACTATTACATTGTTTCTTGTTTAGAAAATGTGATGTCAATTCAAGCATTTTATTAGCGACTAAATACAATATGACACAACTATTCACTTCAATAATGATAAAAATTATTGTCGTCACAAATCACCAACTAAGACCAGTGACAAAAACAATTAACTAAGACTAGTGACGAAAATAATTATCGTCACAAATCCCAACTAAGACTAGTGACAAAATATTTTCTTCACATTTATGAATAATAATAATGACTACATAATATTTTGTCACTATTACAATTTTTCCGCGAAAAATAAGTTGACGCCAATTCGACTATTCTATTAGTGACTAATTGATAATGAAAACTTGCTTTAGACATAATAAATACTATTAGTGACGAATTACTTGTGATGAACTTCAATGTTGTCACAATTATTATCTAAAGAGTGAAAAATAAAAATAAGTCACAATTACTCATTTCAAAATTAACAAAAATAATTTTCATCATAAATAACGTACTTTTTGTGACGAAAATCTTTAGTATCATGGTTAAATGGGCACTAAAAATTTTAATTCTTGTGGTCTTTTGAAAAAAATAAAAGTTTAGATACTAAAACGAATTAAAATTGATGGTTTAAATATTAAAATCATAATTTACCCTTATTTTTATTTATCGACCTTTCCATCTTCTTACTTTGCTTATTTGATTGAAATTGCTTTCTAGGATTGGTTTCATATTGTGTGCGTTGAATTTAATTTCAATGACTATTTTTTATTATTTAAAATGATGATGATGATGATGATAATAATAATAATAATAATAATAATAATAATAATAATAATAATAATAATAATAATAATAATAATAATAATAATAATATGTTGTAGGAAACAAATGTGTTTCATTGACAATAAACGATTCATTTTTCTTGTTTGAATGGAGAGTAGTAGTTAATAAGAGAACAACCGTGATCGATAATTTTATATTGTAAAAGGTTGGTCATAAGGAAGAAGAAGAAGGTATTTATTTGAACAGTGGTTGTAAGTGGTCCATCCTCTTTCTAGTCTTGATTAGATGTATTTATAGTGACCTTTAATGTACATATCAATCGTAGGATCATGATGACCGCATGTAGACTGACCAAACTAAAAAGAATTAATGATTAGACCTTAAATTGTATACTAGTAAGTTACATAGACATGTAGAGAATCTTATTTAGATCTCATTTGCACATTGTGGTTGATTTGAGGTTCTGTGCTCGACCAACGTAAGGTTTTAAGGGCTCTAATAAGTGGAGAGGTCTACAATATTATCACGACAAGCGTCCCTATTGGTTTGATAGTCTAAATGTATTAAGAAATTGTTAAAGAAAGTCTTAAGTTAATAAATTAAAAGTAATCATCATCAAATTAAATATACTTAATGAGATCTTAATTAGTTAGTTATATGGCACACCAACTTGCCACCCAATGCCCATGACTCGACCCTCGCATGCACCATGCTCTTTATCTTTTCTGATCACAAATTGTTTTTCAGTACTACTACTACAAATTTATTAGTATAAGATGATATTTTAAATTTAGATTGATTGATTTATAATATTAATACTTAAACTTTAGACATTGATTAATAATTTTATCGTCACATTTTATTATAGGACGATATTTTTAACTTGGTTGTTTTGTTTATAATGTTAGGATACTTGTTGGCCAAGAATAAGCAAGGGACTACTTTGGACTAAAGAGATGAGCCATACATTTATATATTATATATTATAATAAAGTAAACAATAATTTATCATCATAAAAATTTAATACTAAATTTATTACCATTGTTTTTAATGATACAACATGATTTAATTTACAAATGGTGTATAAAATTATGCATTTTAGATCATAAAAAGAATAGTTTTTATGCTTATTTGATAATAACATCGAGAGCACACATTCGTCTTGCATGAATCCAATATTATTCAAATCCAGGGCCGGATGCACTAACCCACTAGGGGTCAAATGCATCCTCGTTATTTAAGAAAAAAGTGAAATTTAATTTAATATGTTAAGGAAAAATAAATAAAAATAAAAATTTCTGCATATATATTATTTTTAAAAAAGAATATTAAAATTTTAAACATCCATTCTTAAATTTCTGGATCCGCCACTGTTCAAATCTATTTTACTTTCTAATAGAAATTATGTGCAAGTCTAGTACTCTGGTTCGTAATTAAATATATGTTAATGACAGCGAAAACATTTAAAAAGAAAGGATCAACCAATGTTTGTTAAAAAAAGAAGGGGTCATTCAACAATGCAATATGCCTTCATTTGGAAATCTTGAAGCTTGTCATGTGTTTACTTTTAAGGCATTCACATGTATGGGTTGAGTACTTTTAATTCATTATTCCGATGATGAATAAGTCAAATGCCAATGAGGACGAGCCAACAGAAAGGTAATAGCAATGAAAGAATTCCTTTTTCTTTTTTTTTTTGGTGAGGTGTCTAAAAGAAGATATGGGTGAACACATCACATTCTCCCCCACAAAAAATACATATATAGGAATTAGCTTGTTCTAAGCCTATACGCTACCTTTTAGGCCATTTTTCAATGAACAATATGGGTGAACACACCCTACATTGGGTATGGAATGATTATGTCTTGCTTTTTGAAGTTTTTAATTAAAAACCTTAAAAAGTTCTAGGACCAATAAAACTCAACTACCCACATTCATTTTCAATGAGAATTTTTGTGTCTGACAATTACGTCGAGTCTTAGTTATATCTGAAATCAAATCAGATGATGAGATGAGAGGTTTTGACTTTCTTTTGCATCCAATGACTTCAAAAATATGAGAACTACTATGTTAGCTTCAAAGATTCTTTAGTCATAATGCTAATGCATTTGCCACGCGGAGAATGTGACCTCATCATCATCATTACAAGTGGCTGTAAAGAACGATTGGCTATTGCCTATAGCTGCAATGGTTGGACCACAATGAAGTGGTCTAAACTAGAGTCTTAATGTGCGAGGTCAAGCTTGTGTGCTTGCTGTTAAATCCAAGTCAAGAAAACTTTGGCGAAGTCATAAATAAAGCTCTTTATCAGTCTCGTCTCTGGGGAAAAGCATGCGTGTAGGAATCCAAGACCCAAACGTCCTACATAAGCTGAGTTTATATTGAAATTAACACACTTTATGCTTGTTTGTTCAAGATTTCTAGTATGTTTTACCTTGAAACATCAACTTTCAAGAAACAATTCACGTCGTGTTCAGACCTTGAATGATTGAGCATGGGTTCCACTCATACTATAAACGAATGTAGTTCTGTTGTTCATGTCTGTTTTCCAGGTCTAATAATGTTTTCTCATTTCCTTTTAAATTTTGAACAGAACTACGAGCTTCGACAAATAATCTGACTTTTGAATATATCTAACCCAGTGTATTGAAACTAGGGGATGGGGATGGGGATGGGGATGGGTTGGGTGTCCAACCTGACCCGGCCCAAAAATAGACATCCTCCACCTAAATCCGACTAGATCCTAGTTTTGGGTGTCTTCACCTAACTCGGAACTTGACTTGAGTTTTTGGGATAATACCCAACTCGATTATATATATATATATATACTGAAAAAATATAAAGAGTATTATTATAATTATCCTTAAATATATAAGATATATTTATATTATTTATTGAGTCAGATTAAATATTTTTCACTCTAAATCCGAATGGAATCGACCTGAAAATCTCCTCTAAAAAATTGGATCGACCTAAACCCAATATTTTTTTAAATTCAAACAAATTGATTCAGGTTGAGTTAGAACCCGTCAGGTTCGGGTCTCGCGTCTATCCCTAGTATTGTTGGATTCATTGACCCAAACCAAAATGATTGAAGATGAACATTCCTATGGGCCAGTAGATACCTATCCTGGGCTCTCGATGCCCTGAATTAGTAGGGACACACGAGCTGGAAAATGGGTATTTTATTCCATTAGTTCAGGCGAAAAAATTAATTGGCCTAATAGGTTAGTTCGGAATTTATTTTGCAATCTACGACAAATGTTATAATACAAGATAAACTCGTCACATCAAATAATATTTTTATTCAAACTCGTAATGTCGACGTGATGAGTTTAATAAAATATATTTTTTATTAGAATTTATCACATCATGATCAAAAGTTTGAATAAAAAAATATTTTATTGAAATTCGTCTCATTATAGTAAATATCGTAGATCCCTAAATAATTTACTTTATACTCTATTGGACTAAATAATTAACCAGCCTATGGTACTGGGCCAATTTTACTGCAGAGACTCCAAGCTTAAGGCCTCATCAATATAGTTGGTGGAACTTAACCTATAATAATGGCTAGATTAAAGTTATAAATTGATAATATAAGTGATTAAAATATTAATTTTTAAAAGTTAATGATTAAAAGTGAATAACATTATGACGATCATATATCAATATTGTCAAAATCCTAAGGTGAAAGTAAATACATATATGTTTTTGAATAGTTAAAGTAAACGCACAAAAATGTCATCCACTGGGTAGAAAATTAGGTGTAAGTTGCTGTCAACTATCCTTAATGGTATATCAAACTCATTAGATGGGACAAAATTGGAAATTGGATTAATATGGTGAATTATTAGAATGGTTGGGTGAAAATTGTACATTTCTTTTTCAGGCACCAAGTTGTATAATTAATTTCCCACAGTTCAAGTATCAAAAGCTTAATTAACCCTTTCTCTAAGTAATACACAATTTATTTTATATTAATTACGTTTTCCATGTATAAACATTATGGAGTGATTCAAATTCTAATTAGTATTTGAGTTAGATTCTGATATAATTCTAATGATTGGAGATTAATTGATGATTAAGTTTATTTAATAAATATTAGAAAATAAAGTTTATTAGTGATCAAGTAATTGGCTTTATAAGTTAAAGTAGATTTTAATCTTTAAAATTACGAGAGAGATCCTTATGGGTATCTATTTAAGGGTTGAGTTTTGTAGGGATATAAGAAGAATTTGATAAAACATTAGATTTATAGATAAATGAAATTCTTTGTATTTGCACACTAGAGAGCATAGAAACCAGATTTATTTCGGAACTCGTGATTTAGTGTTAGCTTCATGCAATTTTAACATTGGACTTATTTATAATTTCACAATTTAGTAAAGGACTAACGGATAATTTTTCCATTATTTGAAACCAAGGCACATGTACGTAATCAAAATAGCAAAAAAAAAAAAAAAAACGTACTTAACTAAGTCCTAGTTGTCCTTGGAAATGGAATTCACTGCATTCGAATGACGAAAATAGCAAAGTGAACATCATCCTTCCGCATCCTATGACATTAAGGGGTTGTTTGTTTGGCTCTGAATAGAATCATCCAGCGCTAAATGATGAACCGTTCAACATTTTTATTTCGCACCTCTGAATGTACTCGACCTGGATACGAGTCCGAGATCACATTAACTTTTTAAAACAATATTCTTACAAAATATCAAAACATTTGAACATATATTAAGAAAATACAATAAATATTATTAAATTATGCTTCATTATAAAAATTTAGGGCAAAAACATATTTATGAACAGTACTATATAGTATGAACAATACCATAAACAGTGAAATTTTTTGAATATAAATTGTGTATCGATGCACTGCTACAGTAACTTTTGTAAAATACGTATAAATTCATAAAAATCTAAGCTTTCATTCGTATAAAATTACCATTTACATATACATATTTAAAAAATTAAAAAACTCAATCATATGATTTTACAAACCATTTAGAACATATCATATTCAAAACTTTATTTACATGCCAACCACTATAATTATTACAAAATACATACTATTAACTTCTTTTCTAATATGATCTTTGGAAAGGAGAAACTGACTTGTCTTGCATAACTTTTATCAATCTTCCTCTTCTCAGAACCTACGTGTGAAACAATCACACGCTAAGTCGTTGACTTAGTGAGGCATATAAAACATATAATAAACCATAGAACATTTCATATAACAAAAATGCATACATGCATATATATATATATATATATATATATATATATACAATCATTATGTTTCTATCATATTCATACACTATTATCATTCATATTTCTTATCTCTTATTCATATAATCTCTTATGTTCTTATCATATATCTTATATCTCATTCTTATAACAAATGCAATAACTCATAACACACATATATCATTTCATACAATTCATATCACACATCATATATATATTATATACATTGTATTCAGGATTATCTCTTTATTAGCCCATGTACATTATTGAGAACTTAAAGTATTCGAGTACATTGAGGTTGTGCACTTATGCTGTCACCACAGCTCGAATAAGTCCCACTGAGTGGCATATGAAATTTGTCCCAAAGGACCACGTAGACCCTCGACTCTTGGCATGCCAACTATACCTATAGCTCTCGTATCATATAACATGTGCATTATCATTTATAACAGTTCATATCATTGCTCTTATGATCACATATTTCTTTTCTTCTGTCACATACCACATGTATGTGTAACCATCAATCTCTTATCATATAACATGTATCACGTATTGCATATTCATATGTCACATAGTTCATATCACTTTGCATGGAATCACGTAGCTTGTTTCATATGGCTTATATCATTTTTCTTTTGTTCATATACATATGTCATATATTGTTCACATATATTCATATATAGATGTCATATAGCACATAAAATAACATATCATGCTTATCACCTAGTTGATATCATATTTTTCATATATTCATGTAGTTTAATATCACATATCGCATATAATAACATATAACATCTATACACATTTTCATGTACTCATGCACACATAAAAATCACATAACATTTTAGAAATTACTTCTTACCATAATAACTTTGTCTCTAGCTCATCGCAAGCCAATGTTTGATCAATAACATAAATACAAACCTTAGCCTTGCTTTGATTCGATCTTAATTCTTTGATTGTTCCGGAACTTGTTTAGGCTCAATATCTACATAAACATAATTTCCGAGACAATTATCAAAAGCCTAAACATTATAACTTGGTATTAATAACTTAGGCTAATTTAATGAACCAAAATTCCATTTTTCCTTGAGGGGTGTATCGATGCACTATGGGTGAATTGGTACACAAAATAGCTTCGAAATTCTCATGCATCGATGCCTACTGTGTGCATCGATACATACTGAATAATTTCTGGAAATTTACCCTTGATGCATCGGTACATGTTGAATGTGTACCGATGCATACTAGTCCAGAATTCCTATTTATGCAGGTAAATTACTTCCTTCTAATTTAATTGTGCCATATTTCAACCCTTTTCATATCCTTAACTCACATACACATGCTTAAACTCATTTATATCTATTTATCTCATCTTTAACCTCAAAATTCCATCTTTCATATAGAAATCAATAATCATACCAAATTTTTAAGATGCTCTAAATCCAATTCTATCACTTCATATCTCTTAATTAAGTTGATGACAAGTCAAATTTAGTTTCAAATTCAACTTATCAACTCTTTCCAAAAATTCACTTAAAAACCCATTTTTTTAATCTTTCATAACTTCTTCATCTTTTGATTTTAAGACAACTTAAACTTTCCTTAAGCTTAAGTATCATCTAAGGATCAAAACTCAACCTTTAATTCAACAAATAATCAACTAATTAAGAAACTCACCTTTGCTTGTATGCTCCACGTTGAAAAAGAAGAAAGAAGATGAAGATAAGTTTTTGAGAAAATATCTCCTTCATGTTATCCTTATATCCTTATCAATCCCATTTTTAATTAATTTCTAAGTCAAATGACCGTTTTTCCCTTCACTTAATTTAATAATTACTAATAATTTCAGTAAATATCTCCACATAAATCATTGAACTATTCAACTATTTTATTTTAATCATCAAATTCTAAAATTTTACAATTTAGTCACTAACCCGTAGTTTGGGATGTTACAATATCCTAGTGTACTCCCGATCTGAGGACGAGTATGATCAGTGATAACTTCCTAAAAATGCTACTTTTAAGACATTTTTCACTTAAGTTATTGTTTGTTTAAAAGCTCATTTTAGTCATTTTATGATAATGTAGTTGCATTTAGTTGCATTAGTGGTGGCATTACTATTTTATCTTTTAAAGATGTTGTGTGAGGGAAAGGTGCAGTTGTTTATGGTGTGGAAGAAATAACAAGAAAAATGTTGCACTAGGAAAGAATGCTGTGACATCACACGTTGCTGAAGCAGATTGAAATGCCTTGGCATTTATGGCACATAAAAGGTCAAAAAGATATTTTTGTAAAATGACAACTGGCAAGGAACGTGTCTGATGGTTATAACCGCCTACTGGGGACTACTACCACCTGAGAGGATAAGACTCACGCCCAAGGAGTGACTCTAGGGGTATGATAGGTATTTTGAGTGTAAAATCCCATTAATACCCTTAGATATTTTTACTATTTAATACACCTCACATGAGAGAGAAAGAGGAGGATCGAATAACCTTCAGATAAATTTTCTTACCTTCTTCCATTGACGAACTCCAAGGAGTGGCGAGTTAGGCATCCAAGAGGAGCTAGTGAGCTAAGGCGAGTCTTGGGGGTTGAGGAGAGCTACGGCTGCGCGCGTCGAAGGTTTCTTCTCCCTTCCCCTTTGCTACTATTTTTCCATTTGATATTGGGTTGTTTGGAACGGATAAATTTTATGTCTTGTTTCATGGATGATTCGAAGCCCACCATGAACTAACCTTATTTGGTGGGGTTGTTTTTATGGATGTTTAACATTATTTTAATTATAGATTTATATTTATCTTTTGTATTTACTTGTTTTGCTTATGAATACTTCATCGTCTAAGTTTGTAGGAGCATGAGAGTGTCCATTACTTAGATGACAGTTAGGTGTTCGAGAGAAACTTAGCTAATAATACTTGTAGTATTCGAGAAAAACACAAGCAAAATCCACATAAGCATTGGGGTGTAGTATTTTCTTAAGCTTTGAACCGGCCTAGTAATACTATATCATAATCCCTTAGTGCTTGAGAGAGACTAAGATAGGATTTCAACGACTAAGAGGAGTAGTTTTTATCAATAGTGTAGGCTGCCATAGCTGAGACTGAGAGGAGATATTGTGTCATTCTATTCTATTAGGTTCCTTTGACTAGAGATAGTGGGAGCACTTTCAGCAAACCCTGTCGAGTAAGTGAAATTTAGATAGATTAAATATGCTTGAGAGATAAGTTTTAGCATCCTTAAATTAATCCCTACCATTCATTCCAGTGGAAGCTTGTTATGTGAGGATTATCAAACTATTAGTTATTTGTTGTTTTTACTATTTTTATTGCCTTAACATTTCCATCTTTTTCAATATTATAATTTTCTCTTGCCACTACATTTCCATTTACTACCCCATCATACTTTCAATCTATATCCACCAACATACACTTTCCATTGCCGTGACATTTTTCATTAATTCAACACTAACTATACCTAGATAGAGTAGTAATTTGCTTTGGTTAAACTTTGTAATTTCCACCAATCCCTGTAGAGATGATACTTTCTCATCACTTTATTACTTAAGCGATTGTGTATACTTACACATTATTTACGTATAATTTTGTAGTACTCACAAAATGCAACAATCAGCATCTCTGTGTCATTCTCCAGACGTTTGTGATAGACAGTTATATGCCAAGTTCAAGAAGTGTGAATTTTGACTTTCAGAAGTGTCATTCTTGGGATATGTAGTATCAACATATAATATCAGAGTTAATCCCCATAATATTCAGGCTATCGTTGAGTGTGAGCCACCTAAGAATATATCTGAAATACGTAGTTTCCTTGGGTTAGTCGAGTATTATCATTTTTATTTAGGGTTTCTCGATGATAGGCACTCATTGACCAAACTACTTCAGAAAGGAGTCCCCTTCATTTGGAATGAGAAGCATCAAGAGAACTTCGAGCGGTTAAAAATCATTCTGACTCAGGCCCTAGTGCTAGAGTCGGGTAAAGATTTTACGATTTTCAGTGATGCATCATTGAATGGTCTTGGATACGTGTTGATGAAGGAAGGTAAAGTTGTCGCATACGTGTCCCGACAACTTAAGCTTCATGAGCGTAATTATCCTACCCATGACCTTGAGCTACCAGCAGTGGTGTTCTCTTTGAAGATTTGGCGACACTATCTTTTTGGCAAGAAGTTTTACATCTTAACTGATCATAGGAGCCTCAAGTATCTCCTCACTCAATAGGAGTTAAACCCTAAGAAGCCCAGATAGGTTAAATTGCTTAAGGACTATGATTGGGTGATAGACTACCATCCCGAAAAGGCCAATGTTGTAGTAGACACCATGAATAGAAAATCAATATCAGAGTCGTGAGCTCTCCTAGCAGGATTGAGTTTATCAGGTTATGGTTGGTTGTTAGCTGAGTTATGAGTCGAGCCAAAATTAGTAGGAGAAATTAAAAGACTGTAGAGTTCAGATGATTGGTTGAGAACTCGGATTGATATGGTTCGTCTAAGTGAGGCATCAAGCTTCGTGATGAAGATGTGTTGTACTTCAGGGATCGATTATGCATACCCGTAGACTATCAGTTGCGCAGTAAGATTCTCTATGATGCACATTGTAATCCACTCTCAATCTACCCAAACAGTATCAATATGTATCATGGGCTTCAGTGATTATTTTTTTGGCCAGATATGAAAAGAGAAGTGTCAGAGTTCATTGCTAGATACCTAGTGTGTCAGCAGGTTAAGGCAGAACACCAGGTTCTCTCAAGTTTGCTTTAGTCCATTCAGATTCCTCAGTGAAAATGGGACATGATAACCATGGACTTTGTAACCAAGATACCAATGACCATAAAGATACATGACGTAGTTTGGGTCATAATAGACCGCCTAACCAAATCAGTTCACTTCCTTCTAATCATGATGGACTATACTTTAGAGAGGTTAGCTCAGTTGTACATCTGTGAGATAGTGAGGTTGCACGGTGTGCAGACCTCTATCATACCAGCCAGAGATCCTCGATTCACTTCTCATTTTTAGGAAGCCATTCATGAGTTCCTAGGTACCAAACTACATTCAGCACAACTTTCCCTCCTTAGACAGATGGTCACTCAGAACGAGTTATCCAAATCCTTTAGGGATGCTCAGGTGTACCATTATAGATCTAGGGGGCAGTTGAGATGATCACTTATTGTTAGTGGAATTTAAATACAACAATAGTTTTCAATCGAGTGTTCAGATGGCTCCATGTGAGGCCTTGTATGGGCGTAAGTGTAAGACTCTACTTTGTTGGACAGAACTTGGTGAAGGTAAAATAATGTACCCATATTTGATCAAAGAGATAGAAAAAAAGATTCGGTTGATTCAGGGTCGGTTAAAGGAATCTTTAGATAGACAGATGTCTTACGCAGATTTGAACCATAAGAACATTGAGTTCTTAATTAGGGATAAAGTGTTCCTCAAGGTTTCCCCTTGGAAGAGGGTACTCCGCTTTGGGGCAAGGGAAAGTTGACTCCTCGCTTTATACGACCCTATGAGATACTCAATAGAGTCAGACCAGTGGCTTACATGCTAGCCTTACCACCAGAATTGAAGCGCATTCATAATGTTTTCCATGTTTCCATGCTTAGGAGATACTGTTATGATCGTTCGGTGTCATACCCCTATAAAGATTTAAGTCAACCCAGATATGACCTATTCAAAAGAACCATTCAGAATCTTAGCAAGCAAAGTGAACGAGTTAAGAAACAAGAGGATCCCCTGGTAAAGGTCCTATGGAAAAACCATGGCTTTGAAGAGGCAACTTGGGAAACCAGATAGGACATAACCTTCATTATCCTCACCTCTTCTATCCAGGAAAATTTCGAGGAAGAAATTTTCACTTAGGAGATGAGAGTTGTAACATCCCGGATCCCAAGTTAAAAGTTTTGGGCTAACCCGAGATGGGCTTTGGATTATGTTTTAGCCCAAAAGAGATTAAGAATGGTATTTTTAATTTACAACCAAAATCAGAAGGACCAAAAAAGAAATTATACCAATTTTCAATGTAAATGTTGTTTACCCAATTAATTTGGTGATCTCACGTCTGTTTCCCTTCATTATCTTTTCTTCATACCTTTGTCTTATTCTCTTCCTATTCTTCATCCTCTCCTTAAGCAAGCTAGGTTAAATGTTGAAACTTTATAGAATTACAGATTTCATTCAGTAGCCTAAAGGTAAAAATCATAATCTTTATATCTCAATCTTCGTTTCAAGCTCTCAAACTACCCATTTCACCATAGTTTTCTAAAAACAGGTTTTGTGCTGGTTTAAGAAATCCTTTTAGTTTAATACTTTTCATAAAGAAAAGCCTTAGAAACTGTTCTTGAATAATTCTTAACCTCTAAACTCAGCTAGTAATCATTGTTTCGAATTTGTTTAGTGAGAGAGATTAGAGAAATCTCCAAAGCTAAAGAGGAGAAAATCACTCTTGGTTGAGCATTGGGTGTTTTCACACTTTAGCATAAAAGATAACTCACTCTTAACTCACCTATACCACATGTAGCTCATTCACATGAGTTTTGGTAGGTTGCATGTGTTTGAGTATGTTCATGGTAGATTTGGTGTTTAGCATTTCAAGCATTGTTTAAGGACTCTTTTTGACCTATATTATCATACATAGCATTTAAACATCATTGGGGACCTCTTTAGGGGTTTTGTGATAGAAAGATAAGATTTTTCGTGCCAAAACAATGCACTCTACAGGTTGGATCTTGATACCGAAAGGTTGGTTTTGAGACTGTTCTTAATTCTAGGCAAAAATCCATGATTTATGGTCAGTGGTATCGAGACCCAGTCTGGGGTATCAATACCGGGGTCACTATCTCGAGGCCCACAGGTTTGGTATGAAGACCAGAATTCCAGTAGCCTTTTTTAGTATCGATACTCATATTGGGTATCAAGACCGGGTCATGGGTATCGATACTAAAGGGCTAATATCGATACCAACAATCAGCTTTAGATGAAATGACCCCAAATTTGAGGGATTAGACCCGATGTACCCCAAACACTCATATTAATAGAAAGTAAGACTTCAAGTGATAACAATAATTCATAACAGAATAGTAGAAACATTAACAACTAGGAATTTTATAAAACTAGCCTTGTTTGACACTCGGAAAATTGTCAGGACACCTAAGTTCCTTTTAGCAGAAATACGACAGATAGTGGATATCCAAGTCAATGCCAAGACACTTTAGTAACAGACAGGGCGCATATGTCCCAAGACTCGACGGAGTAAGTTGGCGGGTGTACATTTCTGATGCAGAATTTTGGATCTCACCCTGGTTTACCGCGGGTATACCGGTAGTGCTAGAAGGGTGCGTGAGCTCTAAGATACAAGATCCCTCAGTAGCACCATGATGCCAACTATAGATTAGTAGTTCAATAGATGCATGTTTCAGACTTGTTCCACTAATCAGTTCATCCAGTGAATGCATGTAGTATAATACAGTTATTAGTAAGGCATTGAGCTTGTAAGCTGAGCGTCCAGAATATGTTTTCGTGTGAAGGTTCTTAGGGCAGATCATGGGGAGTTATCATCACCAGATGTTCCAGTGCAACAAACCAGACTGACAGAGACCATCAGTGTACGTCTTGATTCATCTTTAGAGGACATGTTCTATTTATGGACCCTTTTGTATATTCAGTCGTAACTTTGATTTGTACTTGGTACTATATTATTTTTTATATATTTGGGTACTCCCCATTATTTTGTAAACCTAGATTTATCACCATGTTTTATTTTTATTACTATGAATTATTTGATTTAAGTGATTATAAACATTTCTTAAAGAAAAAAATTTGGATCACTATTTTAGTAGTCCCGTGGAACATTGAAATCAATGGATTTTTGGTCGAACTGGTTAGAGTTTATAATCGAGGAACAAGAAAAAAGGCTTTAAGTAAAATCTTCATAGATTTAGCATTCATTGAGTTGTTTTCAGTGAAAATTGATGGTGAATCTTGCATGATTTTTTCTCTTTATTTTATTTATTTACTTTCATGATTTTTTACTCTTTAAACGAGTAGGAGATAATTCATTTTAGTCTCATAGTTCATAATTTTATTTTAATTTATTTTAATTTAATTTTTCACTTTTGATTTAATTCATTAACACTTTACCTTTTATTTTTTAAATCATTAGTTATTATTAAACATATATTATTTAATTTTCATTTTTAAAAATGGACGTAACTTTTCATTTTTTTCCTTTTTTTTAAATTTCTTTATTTTTTCATTAATTATTTGGCTTATTTTTATATTATTTTCAATTTAACTCGAATTTTATTTTATATTTTTAAGTTAACATTCTAAAATTATATTTTTCTTTTAAATTAACCTTTTCCATTTATATCCATGATTCATTTATTTATTGATTGAATCATTTGTATTTATTCAATATTGCATGCCTTTTAATTTTGTTATTTTTATTCTAATTAATTTATCTTTTCATTTATTTTTCAAAATTTAACATTAATTTTTATTTATTCTTTTATTCATATGATACATTATTAATTATTATTTTTATTTTGGTATCCGTAATCTATTCATAATTGTTTTAATAATAATTTATTGAATTTTAAATTAAAAAAACTCAAAGGTAAGTAATTTGACACAATATTTAAATTTTCACCCAAAATTCAATTTTCGCAATTAAGATAATCGGGTAATTATTTTGGTACCGAAAGTGCAATATGGAGGGTGCTCATTCTTCCTCGATCATAACCGATTCCCGACTCTGACATTTCTCTGGTAAGATGTAAATTGGATAAAATGGTAAGTTTAAGGTGTATGATCTACCTAATTTGAAAACTATCGGTGACGACTCCATCACAAAATCCAAGTTGAAACGAGAATTCGGGACCACTTGAAGGACCGTTGGGATAGCTTGGCGACTCTACTGGGGATATAAGAGAGTTAGGCCAAAAATCAATTATCAATTATCTTCCTAGGAGAAAGTTGTAAGTTTAGGTTTTAATTTATGTTCGATCTATTTATTTACCTTTGATTATTTTATATTTCAAATAAATAGTTGGACTAACCATTTTCTAATGATTTCAATTTCTTTTAAAAAGGAATACAACACTCATCTTAAGCTTTATACCCGAGCTCCAACCTTTTTAAGTGGGGTTGAAAGCGATGCTTTCGTATGAATTTATTCTCGCGTGGGCCTAGCAATTAGCCTTGGGGTTCATATACTATATATCTTCGTATGAATTTATTCTTCGCATGGACATAGAGAAATGTATCCTCTTGAGTTTAACTTGATCCGTATAAAATTGTGATGAGTTTAGGATTGAGGGTCTGGTAGGCCCAAGGGGATACCAGTAAAGAGAACTCATGTCCTTTTTTTAGAACACAAAATGTGTTGCTATAGGGATTAGAGCCCACCTCGAAACCATATGCAAAACCATAGGATGATAACCTTTTATTTATGCTTTAATTATACTTTTCATACGAACTAGAGATATATGCAACTAAGATTGTATTTCCGACGAAAAGCATGTGTGATTAGAAATCATGTTTGAGTAGGAACAAAAACATGTGGGGTAGATATCATGGATAGGAATTGTTACGATTTTGCTTTTGTTTTCAATTTACCGTATTAACTCATTTACATCATCATGCATAGAGGTGTTGGTCCCCAAAGTGTTTATCAACTCTGAATAATCTTCATTAATGGACAAAGGGGTTTTAATGCAAGAGATTAAAAATAAAAGGTACGACAATGATTAGAGAAGTCTCAAAAGATAAAAAATAGTTTGCAAAAGAACTAAGACGTCTAGGAGTTGCGGAGCATGTGAGGTAAACGGAAGCACGAAAAGAAGTGTTAATACAATTCTACAGCTCTAACACGGTTCTAAAATCCGTGGTACAAAAGAAGACATGATGCACAACTTTACAAAAGAGTTCGAACAGGTTGAGTCCATTTCAAACCTAAAAAGATCACGAGAGTAAATTGAGTAAAAGATGATGAAATTAAAATGCGAAGAAAGCATTGAACGCGGAGTCTTGAAACAATGCAAGATGTCATGGGATGACACAAGAAAATGAGCGAGCTCCATATAATCCTTTACGATGGAGGAATTCAGTACGAAGCAAACCCAACGAAAATAAAGCAGTTATCCGGGAGTTCTGGGTAAGTTCACAAAATACTTATCACTTGCAGGGTTTAACGAGAGAAGCTGATGAAGTGAGATATGACATCGAGCCAATAACTATCAAAGCAAGGAGACCTACTAGAAGTTGTCTAGAGTTTAGAGGATCTAGCAAGTGTACAGTTAAATGTTTTTGGCCTCGTTATAATAACATTCTTGTAGCATCCTAAACATCGGGTCAGTGATTAAAATGTAAGAATTCAAAACTTAGTGGTTTAATTGGAATAACTTGAAAAGTTAAAGGATTTATTATGAAATTTTGTTTAGGACTTGATATCAAAATTGGATTATTTGAAGGGAATTATGGTATTTTCACAAGAAGGATTTTTTATCTTCCCTTTTTAAGGGATATAAAACACGTGGAAAAGGGAGAAAGGAAAAAGAAAAGTCTAGAAACCTTGTTATCTTCTTCCTCGTTGCTGAGAGCTCCAGTTTTAAAGGTAAGTGATTTCAAGTTGTTTGTTTGTTTAAATTTTGGTTTGGTTTCGAATATTTGGGGGTTATATAATCTTAAGGAAAGATTATGGTTGATTAAAACTAAGGGATGAGTGAAATAATGATGAATTTGTAAAGTGGGTTTTAAAATGAATTATTGATATGGTTTAATTTTTGGATTTCTATTGATACATTTAACTTGTCAAGGGTCTAATTAAGGAGTTAGAAAGATTAGAAATGATTAAGAACATGTTTGAAAATATGGTATGATTTTGAGATTCAAGAGTTCTAGTGAGATTTTGGATGTTTAGGAGTATTAAAGTGAGAAAAGTTGGTTTTGATGAATGAAGTTGAGTTTAAAGGCATAAAGGGAGATAAAAGTAGGAGATTTAGGTAAGTTTTGGTTAATTTTCGAAATAAAAATGGTAATTTCTGGGCAAGGGTATCGATACTATAAGAACAGTACTGATACTTCAAGGCAAAATCAATTTGAGTTCAAGGATCAGTATCAGTACTAATTAAGGGAGGTGCTGATACTGAAAGTGTAGTATCGATACCAAGAGTAAGGTATCGATGCCATTATTAAGTTTGAAATTCCAGATTGCCGAAATGGTATCGGTACCAAAGTGGGTATCGATACCATATAAGGGAAGTATTGGTATTGTATTGGGAGTACCGATACTAATGCACCAAAAATGATAAACTAAGTGTTTCTTTCAGCTTAAGTTATTATGTATGGTTATAAACGATATGAATTGCGATATTTATTTTTGATTGTTCTTGTGTAGACATCGAACAAAGACAAGTTGCAAACAATTCGATGTTATAAGTTATCGATCAAAAGTGATAAATATTCATTTAGGACTTCAGTGAGGCAAAAGTGAGTGCAACTCATTTATTTATATTCGATTCGAGGGCGGCTTGCGATAAGCCAACCTCAGAGTTTTCGATCAAAAATCTTTAAATTCCTTTTATGTTATATTTTTACAATGTTTTATTCTCGTTATATTACTTAAGCTATGTTTGATTTATGTATACATGACTATGAAAATGTGACATGTGAAAATGTGCATACGAAAATACTCGATGTGAAAGTGTCTATGTGAACAAGATATACTTTGAATAATGAATGACAAATAATTATGTTGTTAAAAGCCCAAGATATATATATGAGGATTAGAGGTATAGTTGGCATACCAAGAGTCGAGGGTTCTATGTGGTCATCTGGGACAAAACTATGTTGTCCTTCGGGACAAATATGTGGCACTTCAGTGTAAATTATGGGAGCTGTGGTGATAGTATTAGTGCACAACCTCAATGTACTCAAATACCTAGAGTTCTCAGTAATATACATTGGGCCATTAAAAACAAAGTTATATGAACCGAACAATGAATAAAGGAATTTGTTCTTGTTATGAAAAACAATTTGAATCCCTTATGAAATGTTTTATGACATGAATAAGAATTTTTGTTTATAAAGTTTTATATGACTCGTATTTGCCTCACTAAGTCAACGACTTAGAGTGTGATTGTTTCACACGTAGGTTTGAAGAAATCATAGGATTGAGGTTAGGCGAGGATAACATACTCCAACAATGATCAGATCAGAACAATTTAAATGTAGGTTTCTTGTAAATTGTAAACTGTTGGCATGTACTACAAGTTAAATTGAAATGCTCTTATCTATTTTGTAAACTTATACTTTTGTATTTATGTAAATTATTAAGTGCTTATTTAAATATTAATGTGAGTTTTTATTATTTCCTTTAATTCAAGGGTTCCATCATTTTAATACGAATAAAAGTTTAAATTTTCCCCTACTTTTTGATAGTCAATGATTTGAAAAATCAATGTGATACATCGGATTCGTATCTGGGTCGGGTATGGGTTAGGGGTGTTACACTTCTGTCTCAATGAAGGCTATCCTATTATGATTGGCACTTTTTGGATCAATGGCTCGAATTCGTCATGTATTTTTGTATTTTAATTAAACTAACTTTTTATTATGCAATCATGATTAAAACTTAAATGACTAATAAAAATTATTTCATTCACAAAGGAAAAGAACTGGACCCACCACATCCATATAACACTCGACTCAAATTGAAACAAATGGAGGCAATACTCAAAGAGATTGAGGATAACTTTGCCAAATGGTAGAAAAAAAGATGGAAGAGAACCACAAAAGCACTATGGATACCATTATGAATAATCAAAATAGCTTGGTCGATCAGATCGTGGCAAGGTTAGGTAGACTAAATTTCATAAATGCCCTTGAAGTGGGAGGGTCTGAAGAAATAATGATGCCGCCACCACCGCCAAAGATAGTAATTGCACCCGGAGGTTTCTAAGGATACCCGAGGAACTCTTTTGCCATGAAGCCACAAGATTTGTGATGAATCCTTTAAACAATCCGGAAGACTACATCCCAAACTTTGATGAAGACGATGTCTCAGAAAATGGAAGAAAAGATAAGACAGATGGAAGACCAGATGAAAACTATCAAAGATAAAGAGGTTTCTATAGGGTTAACACTATGGAACTTAGCCTTGTCCCAGATTTGGTACTGCCATCAAATTTTAAAAATTTAAACTTCAAGAAATTTGATACAAATAGTTGTCCGTAAGCTTACATAACCATATTTTACCGGAAGATGATGAGACATGTTGGAAACGATCAGCTCTTAATCCGCTATTTTAAGAGAGCTTGTCTGGTTCAGCTATCTGATGGTATAACCAGTTGAACAGGTCTTACATTAGGACCTGGAAGGATCTTGCTAAGTCATTTCTTGAGCAATTCAAGCATGTGACCGACATGAGACCGACCGGTTTATGTTACAAGGCATGAAGAAAAAGAACAAGAGTTTCCGACAATATATGTAACAATGGAAAGATGTAGCTATATAGGTTCATCCTCCATTAGATGAAAAGGAAACCAAGAAACGTTTTGTGCATACTCTCAAAGCTCCATTCTTTGAACACTTGGTGGCAATCACTTCCGGGATCTTCGTTGACATCATAATGGTTGGGGAAATGGTGGAAATGGATATTAAACAAGGAAAAACTGGAGGGGATGAGCCCTATACAAGGATAAAAAATAAATAAGCAGAAGGTAACAATGTGGGTGCCATTAGTTCTGGAAAAGGAGTCACTATCTCTCAATCAAATTCAATGACAATGCAACATCAATTCCTCCAAGGTAATTTGACCCTATTATAATGACTTATCGAATTTTTTTTCAACAACTCTAAGATATACACATGATATCACTTTATCCAGTGGATCCCCTACAACCACCATATCACAGGTGGTACGATGAGAATGTGCATTGTGAATACCATGGTGGCATCCTAGGGCATTTTATCGAAAACTTCCCCACATTTTAGAGAGTCGTCTAGAGACTGCGAAACAAAAATCATATTCATTTAACTGATTCGAGAGTTCTAATCATGGTGAAGCATGAGTTAACGCTGTAATAGAGGATGATAGGTCTGAAATTCATCCATGAAGTTGCGTTGCTTATGTTTTGTTTGAATTTTTTTATGCTAAACTTTTTTTTTATTGAATAAATGTCATTTTTTATGAGCAATAAAGTATTTTTTAAAATTCAGTGGATATCAAATATAATAAAATACACATTTGAGAAATGAGGTTATAGCTTTTTGATATATGAAAAAACAAAAATTCCTTGTAAAATAAGATCCTTACCTCTTACTTATAAAAAAACGAATGTAGCATCCCCACACACACACAATGAAGCCATCAAATGCTATAAGTATGGAAGAAGACAAAAAGGGACATCTTTGATGCATGACAATACAAGACTGATTAGTTTGCATATTTGTTAAGGATGTTTGGTAGGGGTGTGCAAAAATATTTGATCCGAACGATCTGATCCCTTTATTTGATGACTGGTCTGAAACTTTTTTCGGATAATTCAGATTGGATATCCGATAAAATTTTGATAATCGAATCAGTTACAAATCAAATAATTCTTGATTTTGGATTATCCGAAAATCCAGAAAATAAATGGGCCTTTAGCCCTAAGTCCAGTCGTTTTCGGCCTGGAAAACCAATGTATGTCACCGACACAGGTTGTGAAGCCATAAACTATTATGCTTGTGTTTTTTAGTTTACTTTTTATTTCTTTATCATTTAAATATTAATTATAATGCTGCAATTCATCAACACAACTTAATATGCTTGCGCAAGTAAATGACTTTTTTCACTGGAAACAATAATTATGGATAAATTACAAATGATTTTTTTCGGATAATTGCATGTTGGAGGCTAATCTCTACTCTCGGCTGCTCAACTTATAAGAATTATAAAAGAGTATTTTGACCTGGGGATGACTTTATTTATCACCATATTATTCATCTATTAACTCAAAAGATTTACCCCAACTGAACATATTTTCTCTTATAAGCTACTGCTTTTACCTTTTTTATATATTTTTTTCTTCATGAATTATGAAACTGCTTAAGTTGGAAAATGAATAAAATTTATTATTTTTAAAATAAATAAAATGTTCATATCGGATATAAGGATATCAGATTCGGATTTTTGGATATCCGATTTTTTTCGGATCGAATTTGAATCACTATTTTGACTATTCGAAATTTCGGATATCCGAATTTTCGGATTGGACCAAATCTGATATCCAAATTTGCACACCCCTAATGTTCGGTGACGATATACAGTTTTCACACATGAAATGATGGAATATATGAATTTGGCTTAGGTTATTCGCTTGGAAATTGAGCTCTAAAATGATATTTTTTTACTTTCAACGACAATCAGATTATAACAGATTCTTCTTGACAAACTTAGAAAATCTTGAAATAAAAAACTCAATGAATAATGTGATATTAATGCTAACTATTTTAACATTGCTGGGAGCACTCTGTTGAAAGTGTTAAGCTGTTAATCTTTGGAGGTAAAGCTTGAAACAACTATGGAGGTAATGTCCAAGCTTTATGAAGTGAGTTTCGTTTGAGCTGTCAAGTCGAGGACTTTCTAACACACGAATCCTCTAATTAGGGATATTCCATTAAAAGTAATGGGTCGTGTCAATAGCCCTAACTTTATGAATAGTAATACATTCAGATCATGACACTAGTCTCTATGTGTCGAGATGAATCTCCCAGCAAAATCAAAAGTGATGACATCAAACCTAACAAAGTATAATTTAAAGAAAGGCGGTAAGGCCTAAAGTAAATGTGAATTGAAAATTAGTTTCGATAAAAGGTTAAATAAGGGAGTCAGGAAACATCGTTATAATCGACTACAAAAATAACTCAGGAAGTTTATTTTTAGATCGATATTTATGCACTATCTTTTCTTAAGGAGTATATAAAACTTGAATAAATGGAAGATTCTCGAGAACTAAAACAGGAATGCTCTTTAAAAAGTCTAGCAATGACATGTACCAATTGCGCTATTTTGTCTGTATCCTATTTGAAGGTCAGAATTGTAGTTAATTCTGAAAACGTTCACAAAAACCATAAAATCCTGATGGTGAAAACCCAAAAACTAAGTCAAAGCCAAACCAAATAACATTGCTTTCCCGAATCAACCAATTGATCTTGACACTTGTCAAAGGACTATAATTTTTGAAATCAACATGTGGAATTTATTTATTTGATATTCAGTGAACTCATATTTTTCTTCAATTTCTCTGACATAATTTTCACACTGAACTTTTCAATGCTTTGAAAAAGAAACATTTTCAAATAATACCTATCTTCACGAAGATTGACTCAAGAACCTGAAATGAGGTGGGATAACACTGAAATATCTTTCTATCTATTAATATGTCTCTTGATGTTATTATACTCAAAATCAGATGCAACAAAGAAGAAGATTGTTCAAAACCTAATGGAGAAGTGGGCTTCACAACGAATGAAAACCCACTTATGAGTAAAACTTAAGGATGCCACATCTGGAGACAAACCTTGATGAATATAAGATAATCAAATTAAACAGAGAGAAATTTCTATTCAAAATTATACAGGAGTGTCATGCAAGCAACCTGAAGAATCTGAAAAGAAGTTTCCATTCAAAATCATCTAAGAGTGTATTTAGCCTGACGTGATTCCACAATGAAATCCTAGCTCGTCAAAGTACCAAAGATTTTACTCTTATCAACGAAGCTAAGGATGAGTGAGTGCTTCGACATATAAAGATAAAAGATTACCCATTCAACCAAGAGTAAAAGACTTTTGATTTAAGAACAATGATTAACTTATTTTCTAAGAAGCAATGTTATCTGACGACTGCATCAGTATCGATGTAAGATCGGCTCCAAGAAATATGAGAGAAAATTAAGATTAGAAGAAGAAGATCGAGACTTCTCTTTGAAAATGAGAATGCCAAAAAATGATACATTTGCATTTTTGGCATACTTTAAGACATTACATTCATGACATCACACATACATATACAATTTTTTAAATTTGTTCAATTTAATTTCAACTTTACAAGGAAGGATATTGCACTTGAAGCACCCATGATCAATTAAACCCTCGAAGGGAGTCATCCAAAAAATCAATACTAGCTTAAACTGTAAAGGGGGCTTTCTCACTTGACTTAAACCTACAAAGAGAAGTCATCTAAAGAATCAAGACTGGCTTAAACCGCGAAGTGGAGTCATCTCGCTTAACTTAAACCCACAAAGGGGAGTCATCCAAAGCATCAAGACAGGCTTAAACCCGCTAAGGGGAGTCATCCAAAGCATTAAGATATACTTAAACCCGCGAAGGGGAGTCATCCAAAGCATTAAGATATACTTAAACCCGCGAATTGGAGTTGTCTCACTTGGCTTAAACATGCGATGGAGGAGTCGCCTACAACATAGCTTAAATATTGAGGAGCTATCAACCAAAGCTTTCAAGATTAGTTTCGAATTCAAGACGAATGATACTCAACTCGAGATCATATTTGATTGCAATTTGACTTAACTTAGCGATGAGAAGCCACCTTTCAGTCAAATCATTTCGAAGTCAATTTCAACTCCATGACGGCGGATATTGGGTTTAGAAACCAATTGAGAATCAACTACACTCTAGCTTAACTCAGCAGTGATGAGCTAGTTTATAGTTGAAGTTTCCAAGGCCAAGTTTCAACTTCATGGTGAAGGATACTTGATCTAGAAACACATCCATGGTGGATTACAATTTGACTTAACTCAGCAACGAGTAGCCATCTTCTAGTCAGAACCTCTTTGAAGTCAAATTTCTACTCCACGAAGGAGGATATTCAGCTTAAAGAGAGATTATCTACGACTTTGAATCATATTTCAACTTCACCATAAAGGATATCGAGTTCAAAGAAAACCCAACTAAATAAAAGATTAATTTGATTCTTGGAGTAAAGTTAACGTCTCAACATCAAAAGAGCTAGCTCCCCTTCATAATCTATTTATTCTAAAAATCCAAACAAAAATTCTTGTCTTTTTATTTTTATCCTATTTTTGTTACACGATAATGAACAAAGAATGACAGTTGTAGACACATATTTTCGTCTGGCCTAACTTTTTTAAGGCCTAAACATTTTATTGAAGCGATCTTGAAGTATGAAATATCAACCAACTTGACACAATTTTTCAAGCAAGATTCAAACATTTCCAGGGCATGATGTCTTCTTAAGATATGGCATGATTTCAATTATCTTTCCAACGCATTTTGAAACGTCTAAATCGAACATCGGGAACTTAAGATATGCTTGTTTTAGCGAAGATAATGTGTGTAGAAAATTGAATACGAGTACAATATGGAAATTTTACTTTATTACGATCTTTCAATAATTTTAATTAGATTCAACTTTATATTTTTCATAATGTATTTAGGGCAATTTAGGATCATTTTTATTGTTTTTGGATTTTTTAACTAGTGTATCTAGCATTAATGAAAAGATGTTAGGGTTTTCTCTTTTATGTTTTTAAGAGCCTATAAATAGATACTCATCTTATGTAAATGGAACACATTTTTTTTGGGAGAAAAGAAGAGTCACCCAAACATTGTAATTTGAGAATATGCGCAACAAAAGAAATTTTGACTAAAGGTAATTCTTTTTGTGTTCTTGTTACTTTGTTAATTTTGACCTTGCTTTTTCTTTTCTTTTTTTCTTCAAAAATATTTATCAGATGAGAAACCCGAGGAACAAGGAAAAAAACTTTTAAATAAAATCTTTATAGTTTAGTATTCCTTGAGGTTTTCCAGTGAAAATCGATGGTGGATCATGCATGATTTTCCCTTTATTTTATTTATTTTGATTCAATTTTATTTTTTTATTTTTTATTTTATATTCGCTTGAATGACCCACCCGATCTGGATCTCCTAGAAGATATGCTCTCTTTAAACTGGTAGGAGATAATTCATTTTAGTCTCATCGTTCATAATTTTATTTTAATTTATTTTTTCACTTTTAATTTAATTAGTTAACACCTTATCTTTTATTTTTTAAAATCACTAGTTTATTGTTAAATATATATATATATATACATATTATTTTATTTTATTTTATTTGAAATGGATGCAACTTTTCAATTTTTTCCTTTAATTAAATTTCTTTCTCTTTCTCTTTTTTATTATTTGTTATTTTACTTTTTTTAAATTATTTTTAATTTAACTTTAACTTGATTTTATTTTTTAAGTTAACATTCTAAAATTAATTTTTTTCTTTTAAATTAACTTTTTTCTTCATATTCATTATCTGTTTATTTATTGATTGAATCATTTGTATTTATTCATTATTGCATGCCTTTTAAATTTGCTTTTTCATTTTAATCCCAATATTAATTTACCTTTCCGTTTACGCTTTCAAAACTGAACATTAATTTGTATTTGATCTTTTTATTTATATCATAAATTATTTATTATTTGTTTATTTTGTACATGTAATCTTTTTGTTTCACTTTTGCATATTAGACCTAAATCATTTATTTTTATTTTTTTAATCCTAATTTATTGTATTTTACAATAACAAAACTCAAAGGTAAGTAATTTGATTAATATTTAAATTTTCACCTAAAATTCAATTTTGCAATTAAAACAACCAGATAATCATGTTGGTACCGAAAGGGCAATAGGGGTGCTCATCTTTTCTCAATTGTAACCGACTCCCAAATTCATATTATTAGTAAGATGCAGATCCAGTAAAATACCAAGTTTAAAATGTCTGATCCACCTAATTTGAAAACGATCGGTGGTGACTCCATCACACAATCCAAGTCAAAACGAGAATCCGAGACTACCCAAAGAACCGTTGCGACATTATTTATATATTATATTAATTTGGTTATTTTCACCATTATGAATTTATAACTAAATTTATGAATTTTTTGTAAGCCTTAGAAATATGAGGGACATAACTTGTAATTTTCTCAAATTATAAGTTATTAATTTCTATTTGTTTGTTTGTTTTGACATGTTAATATTTTGGGTAAAGTATAAATGTCTCCTGACTATTTGATACTATTTTATTGAGTTTTATGATTATTAAAAGTTACAAAAATTACAAGGTGTTGTTTTGTTGAGTCTCTCAAATATTAAAAGTTATAAAATTATCAATTGAATATTCATTATGTTATAAACTTGTCTTTTCTCATTAAAAAAATTAACGATCACATATTTTACCAACATAGATAGGTATAATAATAATAATAAATCAAATTGATAAATATTTAGTTTTGAGCTTCGTGATTTTTGAAAACCCTAAGGTGGCGTTTGATTCGCTGAAATGTTTCTGAGGGAATTGGAATCTGTGAATGAATTGTAATCTGTCGGGAATTGTAATCTGAATCTGAAACTTGTTTTGTTCGCAGGAAATTGAATTGGAATCCAATTCCATATTCTGTTGGTTCGCAGACATGTCAGATGAATTTGATTTCAATAATGTAAAATGATAGAATTGCCCTTCTTGTTTTTTTGTTTTATTTAGTTTGTTTTATAACTTACATGTAGCAATATATTATAAAAATTTAAAAAATATTAAATTTTCATTTTATTGATTGATTATTCATTTCAATAAATTATAAAAATCATGCTAATAAACATCATAAGTTAAAATCATCGCAATTAGGGATGGTCATGGGTCGGGTTGGGTAGGGTTTTTGGTCCACCCGACCCGAGAACAAGGGAACCTCCACCCGATACCCAACCCGACCCGACCAAAATAAAGTTTCACCGACCCGACCCGAATATATGAATTAGAAACCCGACGGGACACAAAATAATAAAAAAATTATTTTTATTCAATAAAAAATGATTTAATTGAAAAAAATTATATATAGAGGGGTATTATTGTAATTATTCTAAACCCTAAATCCAACCTGAACCCGATCCGAATATCACACTTAAAAAAACCCGATCCGACCCGAATATTAAACTTAAAAAGCCCAACCCGAACCCGATTTTTTTTAAAAAAAAAACCAACCCGATCCCGATTTTTTTTTAAAAAATCCTACCCGAATACTAAAAGGTTGATTAGGGTAATATGATCAAATTTCACATTCCCTTCTCCAAAAGATTTCAATTCCATCGTGTTATGGATGAAATTTAATTTCCCTCGTTTGATAGAATTATATTCCAATTTTCTCCTTTAAAAACTTGAACCAAACATGGGAAAGTGGTGAAATTGGATTCCAATTCCCTTAATTCCAAGGGATTCCAACGAACCAAACATCACAAAGTTCTTACTCTGTTTGTATTGCATCCATCCTCCACCAGGATTCCCACCATGGTCCTGAACGGCTTTCGGCTTCGATGGAGGTTAACGATCTTCTCCCACAAGTGAACATGGGTTCGAGAGTTTCTGCTATCCCTAGAGATAGATTGAATCTTGCAGTGACCTCGGGATTTCATTCTGTGATTCCATCTGGCACCATCACGGAGGATACATCTGTTGATACTGGAAGGAATTTGACTATGAGCAAATCCTATGCAGCTATAGTATCCGAGAACCCTAGGTGGCAAGTGTTGGAACCCCAATTGTGGACCTGGATGAGATAGTTTTGCAGAAAGGGGATGTAAGTGTGGATAGAAGTGGCTCGTATCCTATTATAAATTTTTTGGATAGGGTTCAAGAGTCGATTGATCATAATATGAGGAGGTCGATTAATATTCGCATTCTCGGGAGGTCTATTGGTTACAAATTACTGTGGAATAAGATTAAAGGTCTTCGGCAGCTACAAGGAAGTTTTCAAATGGTTGACTTGGATAATGATTATTACCTTATACGCCTGAAAAACGAGGATGATTTTGTGAAGGTTCAATCGGATGGACCGCGGATTATTTTTTTGTAGCTATTTGACTGTTCAGCCCTGGATTCATTCGTTCAACACCTCGGACGATTATCCATCTCAAATCGTAGCTTGGATTCGCCTTCCAGGACTCACATACATGTATTATTCTAAAGCTCTTTTTGGAATCTTGGCTTCGAAAATGGTAAAGTGGTCAAGGTTGATTATAACACGAAAATAGGGGAGCATAGTAAGTATGCACATTTAGCAGTTATAGTTGATCTGAGTAAGCCTCTACTGCCATGTATTGGGGTTGATGGATTTCTTCAGCATATTGAATATGAAGGTTTGAATAATATTTTTTTTAAATGTGGGATTTACAGGCATCATCAAAAAGGGTGTGGGCGTAGCTCCGGTGCATGACCCTCTGATTCTACGACTTCTGTGGTGACAACACCCGTGGATCCTAATCTTTCGGGTAATATCCCTTTTGGCCTATAGATGGTGGCTACTGACCATAAACGTCGCCCTCAGAAGATTATTGATAAGTTAGAAAGTGGTCATGGAAATATTTCCAAATCCAGGTTTGATGTTTTAATGTCGAAGGGTGGAAGGAGAGAAAGAAAATGTATTTCCTGCTGCCCAAGTTCAATTTGTGTCAATTATGAAGGGTAAGGAGAAATTTCAAGAGCGGTTTGTCCCTCGCATGGGTAGCACTTTGACGCCAGACAGAATAGTGATTATCCTGTAGGCTAGCTCGACAGACGATTACAAGAGAAAATTCGCCCAAAAAACCAGAGAAAAAAGTCTCTAGGGTTTAATAAAATATTATAAAATCAAACAATCCCCCAAAAAGCAGTCCACAAGCGGACTGTTATAGCCAAAAATCGTCTTTATTCGAATTTTGCCAAAAATAGCAAAATCCCGAAAATCACTCTAAATTAAAATTCGAAATAAAATAAGCAATCTCCCAAAAATCCGGCCTAAATCGGATTTAAATTGACTTCCTAATTAACAATCGAAATATTACCATAAATAGTAAAAAATAACTAAATCTAGTGATCCGAGGGGAAAACGGCAGAATTTGAGGTTGAAAAAAAGGTCACATGGAGCGTAGCTCATGTGGAGAGCGTGCGCGTCGAAAAGAGATTTCCGGATTGGGGTCTTATGCGCGATTCTGACACCTGTAGCCAAAGTTATGGCCAAAAGACTGAAACATACTTAAAACGACACCAATGGGAACATGTCACAATCAATTCCCGCCTTTGCGCTGATCTGCCAACTCATGGTATCTCAGCGCCATCAACGTGCAATCTGACAGCTCAGCATCATCTGTCTCGGATCCCCCTGCATCAGTCACCCCGGGTTGGAAAGAACTCGTCATCGAGTTCAGAGTAGTGTCAACAGGATCCACAAAACAATGACTCAGGTGCTTCACATTAAAGACATCAGAAGTCTTCAAGTGACTGGGAAGTCGCAACCTGTAAGCATTATCATTGATCTTCTACACGACCTCACAAGGTCCAATATTCCGATCCTTAAGCTTATTATACTCATCAACAGGAAAACGATCACGAGTTAATACAGCCCAAACAAAATCACCAAAATCAAAAAGTACCTGACGACGATGATTGTCGACCCGAGTCTTGTACTTGGTATTGCTCTCATGAATGGTCTGTTTCACCTGCTCATAGATACCCCGAAGATACTTTTCCATCTCATCTGCTTTAGGACTGAAACGTCCTATACGTGGAATAGGGGATAAGTCAAACACCCCGGATGGGTTCTGACCATAGACAATCTCAAATGGGCTTAAACCTGTGGTTCTATTTTTTGATCTGTTGTAGGCAAATTCTGCCTGAGGCAATGCCAAATCCCACTGCTTCGGCTTCGTTCCTGCCAAACACCTCAAAAGGTTTCCCAAACTTCGGTTCACCACCTCGGTCTGGCCATCCGTCTGGGGGTGGTAGGCGCTACTGAAATTCAACTGCGTTCCCAGTTTCCCCCACAGGCTCTTCCAGAAATGACTGATGAACTTAGTATCACGATCTGAAGTGATGGATCGAGGAACACCATGTAAACGCACAATCTCCTTGAAATAGAGATGGGCAATCCGGTCAGCATCCATAGTCTTTCTGCAAGCTACAAAATGAGCCATCTTGGAAAACCTGTCAACCACAACAAAGATAGAATCAGAGGCCCTTTGGGTGCGGGGTAAGCCTAGTACAAAATCCATGCTGACATCGAACCAAGGAGCTTCAGGAACAGGTAAGGGAGTGTACAATCCCGCAATGGTGAGAACTCCCTTAGACCGCTGGCACACATAACAACAGTCCACATAATGGGCCACATCACTAGTCAACTTGGGCCAATAAAATTCAGAAGAGATAAGGGCCAATGTCTTATCTCGGCCAAAGTGTCCCTCATTATGGAGTTCACTTATAATTTGCTGCCTCAATGAACAATCTGGAATGCACAACTGTAATCCACGAAACAGATGCCCATTATGCAAAACAAAATCATGACGGTGACCCTCAGTTACCTCCTGAAATATCCTTCCAAAGGAAGGATCAGCTGCATACATATCTGTGAACGTCTCAAATCCTGCAACTTTAGTACTCATGGTGGTGAGAAGTAAGGTACGACGGCTCAGGGCATCTGCGACGCGGTTCAAACTCCCTGCTTGGTGCCTCAGCGTAAAAGTGAATTCTTGCAAGTATGCTATCCACTTGGCATGACGTCTACTCAGCTTGTGTTGGCCATTGATGTACTTCAAGGCCTCATGATCGGTAAACAAAATAAACTCCTTCTGTACTAGGTAGTGATGCCAATGCTTCAGGGACTGAACTATGGCATAGAACTCCAGATCATAAGTGGAATAATTTTTCTTTGATCCCGATAGCTTCTCACTGAAAAAAGCAACCGGACGACCTACCTGACTCAGAACACCACCAATGCCAACGCCAGATGCATCACAATTTACCTCGAACACCTTGTCAAAATCTGGAAGTGCCAAAACTGGAGCCTCGGTCATCTTCTGCTTGACCAGTTGAAAACTGTCCTCTGCCTCCTCAGACCACTGGAAATCACGCCCCTTGAGGCACTCTGTGATAGGGGCGATCAGAGTACTGAAATTTCTAATGAATCGGCGATAAAAAGACGCCAAGCCATGGAAACTTCGGATGTCATGTAAGGTTCTTGGTCTGGGCCACTCCAAGACTGCATCTATCTTTGACTGATCTGCATGAACACCATCAGTAGACACAACAAAACCAAGAAAAGTCACAGAAGTAGTGAAGAAAGAACACTTCTTTTGATTGACAAACAAGCACTCCGTTTTCAGTATCTCAAAAACAGCACGGAGGTGATCGAAGTGTGAAGTCCATGTCGGACTATAAACGAGGATATCATCGAAGTAAACTACAACAAATTTCCCCATAAAAGGCCGCAAGACCTGATGCATAAATCTCATGAACGTACTGGGCGCATTGGATAACCCAAAAGGCATGACCATCCACTCATACAACCCTTGTGGCGTTTTAAACGCCGTCTTCCACTCATCTCCAGGCCTTATTCTGATTTGGTGGTAACCGCTCTTAAGGTCAATTTTTGAGAAGACCTTAGAACCAGATAGCTGATCCAACATATCATCTAGACGGGGAATTGGAAACCGCTACTTCACTGTAATTCTGTTGATCGCTCGGCTGTCAACACACATACGCCAAGAACCATCTTTCTTTGGCACTAACAGAGCAGGGACTGCACATGGGCTCATACTCTCTCGGATATAGCCCCTCTCCAACAACTCTTCCACCTGTCGCTGCAACTCTTCAGTTCTCCTTGGGACTGAGGCGATATGCTGGTCGATTTGGCAAACTTGACCCAGGAACAAGGTCAATTTGATGCTGAATATCCCTCATAGGTGGTAGTCCAGGAGGAAGATCCTCTGGCATCAAGTTAGAGAATTCTGCTAGCAGTCGCTGCACCTCTACTGGTAAATCTGTATCCATGTCTACTGCATTGTTCTCGCAAGGTAGTAAGGCATAGACCACGCCGCCATGCTCAATCTCATCTAAAAACCTGGACATAGAAAGCAGATTAGTATTATGGGTTACTGGGGTAGGAGTAAGTCCTTCCCGCCGGGGTGCCAACACAATCTTTTTTCCCTTGATGCTAAGGGAATATGTATTCTTCCGTCCATCATGAATGACACTGCGATCATACTGCCAAGGTCGACCCAACAATATATGACACGCATCCATAGACACAACATCACACCAGGCATTATCAAAATATTTTCTACCAATTGAAAAAGACATGAGGCATCGCCTATCAACTGTTACCTCACTGTCTTTATTTAGCCATGACAACTTGTATGGATTAGGATAACGGTCCGTCTTCAACTGCAATTTCTGGACAACCTCCTCGGACACTACATTCTCACAACTGCCGCTGTCAATGATCATTTTGCAGATTTTATCTGCAACTGTGCAAGTCGTGTGGAAAATATTGGTTCTCAACCAATCGTCCCCTGAATCGCCCTTGGGGGTAAGTAGACTCTTGCGAATGACCAGAGTCTCATGTCCATCTCTATACAGCACATCATCAGTCTCATCATCGTCATACACGGGTTCGCCAATCTCTTCAGTCTCGTCTTCCACGTTTTCCTCAATCAACAATTTTTTCCCTTTTGACTAGCAGGCTTCCTGCAATCAGTCGCCCTATGCCCTTGTTTACCACAACGAAAACATCTAATAGTAGGGTTAGAATTACCCTGCGGTGGCTGCTGAGCAAGACGGGACTCCTGAGGGCGAACTGGTTGACTGTTGTGATCGCTCCTGATCACTGGTCTCCTGTTTTGCTGTTTTTCAACAGCAAGTGCACACTGGTATGCTTCCGAAACACTCCACAATGAATGAAGGCTGAGGACATCTTGCAAGGGCTGGCGTAAACCCCCCAAATATCGCGCCACCATCTGCTCCTCCATCTCAGATAAATCGTTCCGGGCGACCAATTGGTAAAACTCCTCCGTGTAATCATCGACTGATCGCGTGCCCTGCCTCAACGCATGAAGTCGTTGAAATAAGGTTTGCGTGTAGCCGAAGGGAAGGAAGTGGCCCTTCATCTTCTTTTTCATCTTCTCCCAATCAGTGATCTTGGCTTTGCCCTGTCTTTCTCGTGAACGTCATAACTGTTCCCACCACGCAGATGCTCTGCCCTTGAGTTTGATGGCGATCAGTTTCACTTTCACACGATCAGGGACTTCCTTATATTCAAAAATACGCTCCACTTCATTAATCCAATCCACGAATCCCTCGGCTTTGTAACGTACCAGAAAACTCAAGGAGATCGACCCAAAAACCGAGGTCTCCATGACGCTCCTCCCGACCACGGTGCTCCTAGAATCCTGCGCGATTGTGATATGGGTTTTCAAAAGTGGAATTGGTATCGTGATCAGAGGCCTCACGATCCTCGAAATCCTGCGCCGCCAGGCGCTGGGTTAATTCTGCGACTTGCCTCTGCAAATCCGCAATCATCACATCCTGAACGCTGCGATCACGACGTTGGGCTTCCTCATTCGGAACCTGCTCACGACGACCACGACCTCCAGCCATTGAAACTGGTGAAATTTCCCAAGAAGATGTTGAAGCTCTGACACCAACTGACGCCAGACAGAATAGTGATTATCCTGTAGGCTAGCTCCGACAGACGATTCACAAGAGAAAATTCGCCCAAAAAACCAGAGAAAAAAGTCTCTAGGGTTTAATAAAATATTATAAAATCAAACAATCCCCCAAAAAGCAGTCCACAAGCCGGACTGTTATAGCCAAAAATCGTCTTTATTCGAATTTTGCCAAAAATAGCAAAATCCCGAAAATCACTTTAAATTGAAATTCGAAATAAAATAAGCAATCTCCCAAAAATCCGGCCTAAATCGGATTTAAATTGACTTCCTAATTAACAATCGAAATATTACCATAAATAGTAAAAAATAACTAAATCTAGTGATCCGGAGGGGAAAACGGCAGAATTTGAGGTTGAAAAAAAGGTCACATGGAGCGTAGCTCATGTGGAGAGCGTGCGCGTCGAAAAGAGCTTTCCGGATTGGGGTCTTATGCGCGATTCTGACACCTGTAGCCAAAGTTATGGCCAAAAGACTGAAACATACTCAAAACGACACCAATGAGGAACATGTCACAATCAATTCCCGCCTTTGCGCTGATCTGCCAACTCATGGTATCTCAACGCCATCAACGTGCAATCTGACAGCTCAACATCATCTGTCTCGGATCCCCCTGCATCACACTTCCATGAATGTACCTTTGAAAGGCATCCATATCATGCAAGAGAATAGCCTACCATCGTTGAGTTCGGTACCTTTAGCAGATGTCACCAACCAGATAGTGGATTTGAATCAGGAGTTCAAGTTTTTTCCAATTTTGGGGAAACAGTAGTCTCATCGAATGTTCAGGTGGTGAAATCGGGGTCTGGCAGTCATGTGGCTGTTGTTAATATTATTGATAATCAGCGAGCTAAAAAATCAAGTATATTATTCCGGAGCAGCATTGGAAAGCAGAATTCAAACAAGGGGAAGATCTCGAATAGAAAGAGACTTCAGATAAAAAACAGTTTGGTTTTAAGACCCCAAAGAGGTCTCTTCTTGCTGACTGGGTACAAATGGTCGTTCGAAACTTGTACAGTGAGGGTACCGGAAGTAGCAGTCGAGATGGACAACATGCTCAGGGTGAAAGGTTACTATCTGATTTGGAGAACCTTGGTTCCATCTTGGATAAGGTTCATGAGGATTTTAGAGTTAATGTCATTCCCTAACATTCCCTGACCCATGTTTAATTATTTTTTTCTGGAACTGTCAAGGGGCAGGGAGCCCCTCTTTTCGATGTATTTTTAAGGATTTTATGATGACTGTTCACCCTCAGATTTTAGTGCTCTTGGAAACTCGTATAAGTGGTGCCCATGCTGATTTAGTGATTAAGAAGCTTGGGTTTCCTAATTCCTTTCGCATTGAAGCTCAGGGTTTCAGTGGTGGTATTTGGGTTCTATGGAAACCTTTCGTTCAGCTAGAGGTTATTTGTATTTCAGCTTAGTTTGTCCATGCTCGAGTTACCCATGCAGATTTTCAATGACTATTTCTTTTGACAACGGTTTATGGACATCATTGCATTACAGAATTGAAGTTTTTATGGAATTTGTTGGGTGATTTGAACCCTAGCCTGGATTATCCTTGGCTTCTAGGTGGATACTTCAACTACATTATAAAGACAGAGGAAAGGATGGGAGGTGTGCCAGTACATTCTGGGATTAGCAGGAGTTTCAATAATTTTATTTTTGATAATGCTCTCTTCGATATGGACTATCATGGTTCTCCTTTTACCTGGGTGTCGTAACCGGTTTTCGTCCAGGCACGAAATTTTTACTTGGTGGGAAAATTGATGTGAATAAATGGTTTTTAAAATAATTTGGGAGTCGCCATCGGCCTTTTGGGTCAGGTAGGTCGAATACCTAAAAATCATCTTTTAAAAGAGTTTTTAAGAAAACATCGATTAAAAGATAAACTGATATGCGTTTTAACCAAAAATTCATTTTTAATAATAAAAAGGGATTCGTGGTCGGTTACGTTTAGGGAATGATTAGCACCTCTACAACGCCCAAAATTGGTACTTTTTAATTATAGATTATCTCTATTATTGGAAATTTAAAAATTCAAAAATATATTTAATTCATAATCCTGTTATTTTAAATTTATTAATATAATTTTAAGAAAATATATTAAGATATATGTATGTATATATATATTTATAAATAAGATATTTATTTACTTGGAAATATCAGAAAAGGGCTCCTAGGTGCCTTAAGACAACTCTTTTCTTTGATATTAAAAAATAAATAAATAACTAAAACATTTAAAAATTTATTTTAATATAGTAAGATATTTATTTATTTAAAAATATTTAGAAAAGTGCTTCTAGTTGCTTTAAGACAGCTCTTTCCTTCAACATTAAAAAATAAATAAATAACTAAAATATTTTCTTAAAATAATAATAGAATAAAATTTAAACATATATAGTTCATAAATAGGATTTTTATTTCATAGAAAAACAAAATAAATAAATATTATTTATTATATATATTTATATGACTAAGATAATAATAAAATAATAATTGAAGCAATAATTGAAATATAAAAGTAATAATAAAATAATATTGCAAATAAATAATGATTAAAAGAAATTAAAATTATAAAATTAAATTGTAAAGTATATAAAATAAAAAATATCGAACTATTATAAAATAAAAAAAACATTAAGGACTAATTATGGTATTGGCCCTAAATATATATAGCTAAAATAATTCAACGCAAAAGCAGAGATTTGGTTTACACGATTGAGGGTAAGTATACTTTTCCATTAATCAACATCAAAAGTCTTATTTTTATAATAAAACAAAAGCACTTTTTCAACTACAACTATTTTAAAATTAATATGTGATTTAAGGAAAGGTATATAAGTAACTATAATTTAAAGTATTGAAATATATAGTGTAATAAAAAATTAAAATTGCAATTTAAAAGTGACTAAAACAAATAAAAATTAAAACAACAGGAATAAAATGTAAAATATCAAAATTTAATGAACATAATTCAAATTATTATAAAATTATAATTACTAATAGTGTAAGTAGCCCCTAATTACTAATATGTGATTAAAATAAAACTTAATTAAAATTAAAAGCTTTAACTCAAAAAATAAAAAATATAAGTGCTAATAATGTAATTTAGCCTTATTAATTATTGAGAATTTAAACTGAAATTTATCAAAACATGAGGGACTAAATCTAGTATTTAATCTAAAATATATGTATACTGGTATGGACTAAAATACGATAAAATAAAATTTAATATAATATTAATATGTTCATAAATTGATTTCAGTGGCTAAAATGGAAGTTTATAAACTTCAGGTGACTGTGCGTGTAGTTTAACTATTTTGAAATTACACCCAGACCCCTCATCAAAACGACGCCGTTTTGATGAGGGTATAAATAGCTCTAAAAACCGGCTCCCTTGAGCCATTTCTTTCATGAGGGAGACATCGGCCGAAAGTCGTGCTCCGACACCGTCGACCACCGCCGGCCACCGTTGACGGTGGCCGAAAAACCCCAAAATACCCCAAAACAGAGCTCTAAACGTCCTAAGGCCCGATCTAAGGTTATTTTAACCTAAAACCCCATAATATATCATAAATCTACGATTTTCACCTTCGGCGTTTTGGTTCTCTGGCGACGTTTGGAGCTCTCCGGCGACAGAGTAAGTTCCTTTCTTCTCTTTTATTTTTGTTGTTGGTGGATATTTCGTTATGCTCTGTTGGTTGTTTGCTTGCTATTGGCTTCCTCTCTGTTGCTGTTCTCTGTGTTTGGCTTTTTTTCTATTTTGCTCGGTATCTATCGGTTCCTCCTTGTTTGCAGGTTTGGTGGTGGCTTTTATAGCCACCACAGTGTTCGGCTCGGACCAGTCCAAAGGGGGAAGCTTTGGTGAGTCACCAAACTATTATGGTGACTCACCCCTAGAGCAGCGACGTGTGTGGCTTCGTAGCGGTTCTGGAGACTTCGACGATGGTGGTGCCGTGGCAGCAAGGAGTCGGCAGCTGCTGGTTGGGTCACTTGGCGTTGGAGGTGTTGGCAGTAACTGAATAGTTGAGGAGGAGGTCGATGGGATATAAACCCTAATTGATATTAGGGTTATATATTTGGGTCTTGTAATTGGGCCTTGGGATTTAATATTTGGGTCTGTAAAATAAATAAAATTATTTAATAATAATAATAAAATAATTATAATTATAATTATAATTATTATAATAAAAATAATAGAACCGGGATAAAAATTTAGTGTCTTCAGCTGCCCCTCTTTGCCCATTCTTGTGTTAACAAGAATAGGACAAAGACGAAAAGACAATAAATTTTTATTCAGTTGATTTCTCTTAATTAAGAGGGCAATGTTGAACAAGTTCTTCTCATTATGAACTCTTTCACTGAGGATGACAATTCATCTCCTTCTGTGATGTAATCTAGCAAAAGGTTTGAACAAGTTCTTCTAATCATGAACTTCTTCTGGAAATGTTGATCCTGAAAGAGGTGTCATTGATTCAACTTCATATGTGATAAATTAAGGCAAGGTTGAACAAATTCTTCTCATTATGAATATCTTCTCCTTCTTCAGATGAGTTCTTCTCATTATGAACACTTCTGGAAATGTTGATGTTGATCTATCTCCTTCTGTAATAGAGTCAAACAAAGGTTGAACAAATTCTTCTTATTATGAACTTCTTTTTCCTCTTCAGATAAGTTCTTCTCATTATGAACTTTCTCTGGAAAAGTTAATTCATCAAGTGATGAATTCAGGCAAAAGGTTGAACAAATTCTTCTCATTATGAATTTCTTCTTCCTCTTCAGATAAGTTCTTCTCATTATGAACTTTCTCTGGAAATGTTGATCTATCAAGTGATGAATTAGAGCAAAAGGTTAAACAAGTTCTTCTCATTATGAACTTCTTCTTCCTTCTTCAGATGAGTTCTTCTCATTATGAACACTTCTGGAAATGTTGATCCATCAAGTGAAGGATTTGAGCAAAAGGTTGAACAAGCTCTTCTCATTATGAACTTCTTCTTCCTTCTTCAGATGAGTTATTCTCATTATGAACTCTACCTGGTAATGCTGATGACCCGAAGGTTTTGAAAATATTAAAAAGCTCCCGAAGGCTTTTTGGAAATATCATGCACTGTAGGACTTATAAATGACCCTAAGGCTTTGAAAACATCAAAAAGCTCCCGAAGGCTTTTTGGAAACATCATGCACTGCAGGACTTACAGATGACCCTAAGGCTTTGAAAACATCAAAAAGTTCCCGAAGGCTTTTTGGAAACATCATGCACTGCAGGACTTACAGATATGGGAAATAGTTTACTAAGTACGAAACTATGGAAATCGTTTTCTTACTATTCAACAATTTCATTTTCAGAAAAGATTGAATGAGAAACTATGGAGAATCGTTTTCTCATTCTTTTTCAAAATAACTTGTTGATTGGGTAACATGCCTTATTTCAAAATAACTCGAAATAACTGTCTCAAGCGAGACAAATCTTTGTTTTAAGAAAAACAATCTCAAGTGAGATAAATTTTTGTTTCAAGTGAAACTGTCTCAAGCGAGACAAAATTTGTTTTAAGAAAAACAATCTCAAGTGAGATAAAGTTCTGTTTCGAGTGAAACTGTCTCAAGCGAGACAAATTTGTTTTAAGAAAAACAATCTCAAGTGAGATAAATTTTATTTGAAAACATCCTGCACTGAAGGTCTTATGGATGTGGGAAATGGTTTACTAAGTAAGATACTATGGAAATCGTTTTCTTACTTTTCAACAATTTCATTTTCAGAAAAGATTGAATGAGAAATATGAAAATCGTTTTCTCATTATTTTTCAAAATAACATGTTGATTGGGTAACATGCCCCAATCTCAAGATAATGTTGTTGGAAATAGTTTACTAAGTAAAAAAACTAAGAAAATCGTTTTCTTACTTTTCAATAATTTCATTTTCGAAAAGATAAAATGAGAAACTATGGAAATCGTTTTCTCATTGTTTTTCAAAATATCATGTTGATTGGGTAACATGACCCAATCTCAAGATAATGCTCATTCTTATGGATTACGTCCATATATTCTTCAGATGTTTGCATGATTCCTGTATTTGCGGTTTTGAATTCTATCTTCTTCTTGTAAGGTATTTTCATCATGAATCTTCTTGTTCTTACAAAGATCTGTAAAACTTTATGTTTGAATGCACTCAGATGTATCAATGTAATGCATTATCTATTGTGCAAATGATGTTCTTATGAATGCATGAATGTTGATACAATCTTCATTTTGACTTCAAAGTGGTGAACTTGGTCTTCCTTCACTTGATCATTTATTTCCAGGGTTACCTTTGGATATCAGTGTAGCAACTTATGCTATCAAGCTTGTATTTCTGCAGAATCATCTGATCAACTTGTATCTTGGTGCCTTCTTTGCTTCATTTAAGTCTAAGAAGAAATGTTTCATTTGTGGAACTCTTGCTGTAATCAAAACTATGACTTTGATGCCCCATTTTGTCTTGGATAAAACCAACTTTCTTTGTCGGGACTTGTGTAGAAATTCAATAAAGCTTTCATCTTTGAAAAGAGAATCTATCATCTTTTAAAAAGAGAATCTATCCTCTTTGAAGAGAAAATCTATCATCTTTGAAGAATATAGATGTAGATATGTCTGACTCAGTAGGGATTAATTAGGAGAGTAGAGTCTGTTCTAATTTGACTCTTTGAAACACATTACAAGGAAGATTTATCCCAATTCCTTTCATGTATCCATATATAATCAGATCTTGAATAAGGCAACTTAGACCATATCATGTCAAGATGTTTAAAAACAACCTGTCGTTCAACCTTAGTAGGCGCCACTAGTTTCTTGTTTAAAATTTCAATTCTTCTTCTGTGGAAAGAAATCTTCATCATATCTCATTTCTAATCTTGGGGTTGAAGAAGACAAACTTCATCTTGTATCAATAAAGGAAAACCATATGATAACAACATTGGTTCAATACCATAATCACTGGTTTGTAAAACATTTGACAACACATTCTTCATCTCATGTGGTTTCAGCTCAGATGTTCGTAAAGCATTTGACAACACATTCATCTTTTTTTTATGGCTTATGCCAAGATTTCTCAATCATTGAAGCTCTTTGCATGGTGTTTAAAATTTTTGTATGATGTCACAAGACCATTTGAGAACAAAACTCAGTGGGGATTCAAGTGTGATGTTGTATGACCAAAAAGTTGGTCAAATTCACAAAATGTGCTAGTGTCGAATTGAATAGGAGATACCAACTGATCACGTTTTCATCTCGGGCAAAGGCAAAATGTAATACTGATCATGTTTTCTTTGTAATGAGCATTGTAGAAAGTAGAAACACTTCAGCTATAGGATCCATGTACAGAAAGATATCCATAGAATTCTTGCTTATGGGGATGAAACGCACATGATAAAACCTAAAATAGATGAAAACTCAATTCCTCTGGCGAGCAATGATAACCCTTGGATCGAATGGTCTACATGGGGACCATCTTTATCCATGCAACCATGGTATAGCTTAACAAAAAACACGATATCATGTGAAACACAGTTAAGAAGATTGGGTATTTGAAAACATACTTACTGAGTAGATATTTGTTCAACAACATGATCATAATGTAACTACCTGATGAACGAAGCAATTATGTATAGTCAGCTCGACTGTCACTGTTTCATCATTTTCATTCTTCATATCTTTATGTCTCATTGGAAATATTTGTTCAAGTCAATGATCTTGACACAGGATGATATGGGCCTTCAGCATGCCCCAACATTGGCTAATACAAATGTTCAAAAATACCTCAACATTCTTCATTCTGATTGAAAGGGTTTTAGCATGCCCCAACATTTTGCTGCTATAAATGTTCAGAATACATCAACATTTCTGATTCTAATTGAAATGGGCTTTCAGTCTGCCCCAATATCTGCTTCTGATTCAACTCTCAATGTATGTTTGACTGGAATATCATGATCCTCATGAGGTCCAATTTTGACAATGCACTGTTATGGGTACTGGTGGCTTTCTTCATGCCCCAAATTGCTTATCTTGAATACTCTCATTCTGGTGTCACTGAACAGTAGTGTTGTCAAGTAACTGGAGGAATTCTCTTCTTGTTGTCACAAAATTAAGAAGTACTCAATCATTCTGACAAAAACGTCTGAGATATGTGTCTTCTGAATGAGGTGACCATTTTATGTATCTGGAGGGATTTAGTCAGACAGAGCAATATAAATAGCTTGGTAATCCGTTCCAGGCTGACACAGTGGCTTATCATCTTTCAGTGAAAGCCATCTCTGAAATATATTTTTCCATAGGAGAGAAACCAATTTATGCAAACAGTAATCTGATGCACTGGCAAGACTACATATACAATGGTACATGCTCTTTGAAAAATCCATACCCATGTAACATGTTGATTCTGATAACAACTCATCTGATTATGAAGCGATCTTTCGGGATGATTTCACAGATATTGATAGTTCTTCTGATACCGAGGAAATCCTGAATTTTGATTCTTATGAGGAGAATAAACTGTTATACTTGACGAAAATGGGTACTCAGATGCTGAGGCTTCAATAGCCATGGAGAGATGTATCCGGATTCATCATTTGTAGAGTTGAAAGATTTTATATGTGCTGCTCAAATGGCTAAGGCTGCTGACGCACTTCTTTAGTAGAAGATAGGAATTCATTATACAATGACCCCAATTACAAGCAAAGGCGAAACTTGGGCTATGATTTTTGAAAAGGAAGAATCAGAGGAAGCTTGAAAAGAAGATTCTTAATGAAGACGATCATGCAGTTCATCTTTCAATTCCAATGATTGGTTTGGGGTTCCTACCGAACCAGATCAGATAACTCAAAGAACACTTCCAGAAGATACTATTGGGTCTCCTTATTTCTACTATGAGAACGTGGCACTTGCTCCAGTTGGTTTGGACTGAAATATCACAGTACTTATTCGATGTAGAGCCAGAATTTGTAGATTCGAAGCATTTTTATACTGCTACACTGAAAATGGGCTATATTCATAATCTGCCAATTGAGAACAGATTTACTCTTATCATGTTTTCTCCACGCACTATACATGATATTTTTCTATTGACAAAGAAATGATGGCCTTCCTGGGATCCAAGACAAAGTTGAACTGTTTACAAACATGTACAGGAAGTGCCAAATTGACAGAAATGATTGTAAGGCTCTTGAAGCTTATGATGATGACCATCTTCGAGTGTCCAGAAGTATGTTCTTGATGAGTGCTGAAAATGGAATATGATATGGGTTGGAAGGAATAAAATTGTTCCACTTGAACCTGATGAGGTGGAAATGCTTCTAGGTTTCCCTAAAAACCATACACGAGGATCTGTATAGAGACATGTTCCATGGTGGTATCAATGTCCTGTCTCTTTTCTCTGGGATCAATGATGCAGAGGTTTCCTTCTAATGTCTTGGCATACCTTTGAAACATATGTGCAAGAACTAAATAGTGATCAATTGGAGCAATTGATGAGTAGATTTGGCGGATTTGACCTTGTTGTCGGTGGCATCTTGTGTAACAACCTTTCCAGAAGAAATAAACATCATCAGGATAAACTAGAAGATTTTTGTTAGTGCATTTTCTTACAATGACTGCTACATCGAATATCTCTTCTGCTGCTCCAAAATACGCACTGCCATATACCACTCTTCCTGAACCATGGAAATGTTTGGCTGATAGTAAAACTGGTCATCTCAACTGTTGGAATCATGTAACCAATGCTACCCAATATGAAAGGCATACAAGTGTAGAATCTGTTCCAATGTCTTATTATGTGCCATAAGTTCTCAATTTCAAATTCAACAATCTTTGAAGGACAAATGGATTTAATCCTGACAAAGAAAATGATCAATATGGAAGAAGTAGCAATGATGTTTCTCGACTTGAGCCAGTATCACAGTATAACCAGAGTGCAAGTGGTGACTTGTTCATTCCCATAATACATCTTAATAGGACTTATAGCTCTGTGATGTAATCTTCTAGAGAACAAGGATTGATGGCTGGGGAAAATAATTTGTCTGGTGATGCTTATCGCCATCAGCATGAAATAAGCGATAATCTTTCCTGATGGATTGCTAATGATGTCACTAGAGAGCGCCACAAGTTCAATTCTCCAGACTTTCTGGCTTCTTGGACCACTTGCTTTCAAGAAAGTGAAATGTTTCATCATTCTGGCCTCGTTCATTCTTTTTCTACAACAGAGGTAGAATAAGCAACAATTGCTTCAAGGACCTTCCTCATTTGAGACTGTCCTGTTTGAAAATGTTTTTCTCTTTCTTTATCGAAGAATGAAAGAATTTTGCAAAGTAATGCCCTTCTCAGGTTCACAATAGAATCAAATCATAAGCATGAATTCAAAGAATATCAAAAGAATTAAAAATTCTTTAATGTTTGGAAATTATAACTCTTTGACAAGTATCAAAATTTGGTTTGATTTCAGGATGGCTTTCCTATTTTCTATGGTTACATCTATTTAAGATGTCACTCCTCTCTCTCTTTGTGAACTTTATCACATGCCTCACTTTAAGGACTTGGTATTTTAATCGGATGCGTACAAAATGACGCAACGAGGATTACCAATTACTATACCTTCCAGAATGTTTCCATTTCAATTCTCTGAAATCCTTTATTTAGACTCATCTAACCAAAGTAGTGCGAAAATATCGGTCTAACAATGAAATTTCTGAGTGCTTGTGTGAAGTTGACTATAACAGGTGTTTCACAACTCCCTTACTCCATCTCTTAACACATTTTCCATTTTGGCTAGATGAATTCAGCTTTATTGTATATAATAATATAATCACCTTTATTAGGCTAATTGAAACTTATCCATAAAGCCAGGGCTATTAACCAATTGCTCTAGAGGGACAGCTTTATTGCATATAATAATATAATGGGTTAGCTGAATATTATCCATAAAGCCGGGGCTATTAACCAATTGCTTTATGGGACAATCAAGCTTTATTGTATATAATAATATAACATGAATATCCAAATCCAATTTCTTAAGCTTGTTAAGAAGATTGTTATAGTCTAGATGTTTTGGTGGAATTCAGAAAATCTCTTTATTAGAGTTCAATTCTCAAGCAACTGACTTAAACTAGATTTACCTATTTGTGAAGATTATGTTCATCATCGAACGTCATCAATAGAAAAATACTCTAGTCGGTTTTGTAATGTAATATACCAACGGTGCCCCATGTTGTACGCTCCTATATATAAATACCAAGCCATTTTGTAATTCCTTTCAATAGAAGTAGGCTATCTCATATTTGTAATAGGATAGTTTTTGGGTGTATTTCATATGAGGTAAGGTCAATGGTCCTTGTTTTTCTGGTTTTCAATCCTGATATTTTGTCAAAGATTATAACTCTAATCATGCAAGTTTTTTTAATCCAGTTGATATTAAAAGAATTGCAAGATTGCAAAATTGACTCAATGCTCATAACCTTAATAAGCAACACAAATTTATTTATTGCACAAAAGGTGGAGAAATGAACAAAAACAAGTTTAAACAGGATGCTGAAAATAAAGGTACTACAATGGTAGATAACAACTTCCACTTGTTTATTTAGCCTACTCATCATTCCAATAATGTTGGGTATGTAATTGGCCTAAGATTTTTTATCCTCATTTGCCCCCCATTTCTTGATCATTTCTTGTGTCAAGACCTTTGTGTAGGCCTTCAGATACACAACTCTTTACTTTATTTGAGCAGTCTTCATTATCATCCTTTTCTTCTCTAGCTGGTAATTGAGTTCATTTTTGGATTCAGAACAACTTTTACTAAGGATGATAGCCTTGTCCTGATTCTGAACACATATTGTGGCTGTAATTGGAGTAATATTCACCAGACTCTTTGTATCCAGACTCTTTTCACTGGTCTTCAGAAAATTTGATACATGCGTTTGAGGTTTCTTCAGAGTTTCATCTTTCCCATTCATCCTTAAACATGTGGGCCAGTCTCGAATTACCTCTCCTTTTACTTTTTTATCATTTATAATCAGAGAAGTATTGAGAATTGAACGTTTTATATTTGGCTCAAGTACTTTATTTTCTTCATTTTCTGCGGTATGTACTTTACTTGTTTTGATACTACCAACTCCATTTTGATGTTTAATTCTTGATTGTTTGACCAAAACAGACTGGTCATCCAATTCTATGATTCCCTGAACCAAGAGTCTTGAACTCGTTGTTTGAAGCGACCACACTTTTCAATGGAGTGTCCTTGGGCTCCAACGTGATAATCACAAGAGAGTTTCTCATTATACCAACTCAAGATATAACTTGTTGCATGAAACTGAATGAAACTTGGGTAGAATTTCCCCTGACATCACTGCCAAATTACAATTGTTTACTCTGCTTTCTTGAAGACCTTGTGACTGTTTGCTTTGTTTAGCTTTCTTCAATGGTACTGAAATTTCTTCCATGCTTCTCTTCAATTTGATCTTTGTCGCATTATCTGGGGTCATACCCAATTTTTGGAGATTTATCGAATTTCCACATTCCCCTACAAGGACTTGGTCATTTGTTTTCATTGTATCAGCTACATCATTCATAATCCCATTCAAATCTTTCACAACAGGATCCTCTAAGGGTTTCTCTCCATGGATTACAATATTCATCAGGTCCATCAATTTCGTCAGTTGTTCCTTTGAATCATTCTGGAATTTTTTCACTTGATCAGTCATCTTTTGTTGTGTCTCGATAAATTACTCCTGTAGTTTCTCAATTCTACCAACCCTTTCTAAAATCTCATTCATGGCTATTATCTTTCTTTAGGAAGACCAAGTTAACTCCACTTTGATTCTGTCATGGAATCCTACGAATTACTCTCATGTTTTCATGTTTAAATGTATGTAAAATAATTTAAAACCAAATGTAATTATGTAAAAATGAAAATGTAAATACAAACGTAAAAATGCAAATGTAAATGCAAATGTAAATATGTGAATGTAACAATAAAAATGTAAATTGTATAGTACAAAAGCAAATATAAGAGTATAAATGCACAATGAAAAATGCAAAGATACAAAACACAAATGCATGTATGAAAAGGTGTTTACTCAAGAGTGATCATCTTAGAACAAATTTCATTGAACACAAAAGTTTCGGTACATCAAACAAAACTTTACATATATGGGACAGCTTTTACTCCTAACTTCTCCAAAGCCTAGTTAGTTTCCATTCATGTCAAAAGTTGAGTCTTCAGTCTGCTTCATCTCCTTGTAAAGGCAGCTAAAATTTTCATTTAAGAACCATATTATTTGTCTGGACTGCAACTTCTTCCATGACATTCTCTTTCATCTTCTGTGTCACTTCTCGGAGTTGCTCATTTTCCCTTGTAAGAGAACCTTTTGTCCAAGAAGTTCTTGAACAAGATCTTCATATATGTTGCAGTTCTTTTTCAGCTTGGTGACCCCTGTGATCCACTCTTCTAAGGTGTTTCCTAGGCCAGCATTTTGAAAGGCTTAACTGATCTTCTGAAAATCCTCATGCATGGTTTTCATTTCTATGCTTAATTTCTTGTTTTGGTCGTTCAAGTCCTTCAAATAACATGCTTGAGCTTCATAAAAACCTCCACTACTCTGAATGCCCTGACTGTTGTTCTTACCATAACTGCTTTTGGTATCAATCTGGTAGGATCTTTGTGTAACACTTTTGGTATTAATATAACCGGTTCTCTTTGTGCATTGCTCATTTCTATCTTCAGAGTTTCTTCAGGATGTCTTTCCTTGGCCGCATCATATTTTGTTTGGTCATAAAACTTTTTGTCCATTTACGATTTCTTTCCAATTTGATGAACAGTCTTTCAAGTCAATACCTTTTGGTTATGCCATGATCATGCAATGCAGACAAAAGAATATAAACAAAAATGGAAAGAAAAAAAGAATAGTTAGTACCAACTGATGGAAAGAAAAATTCTATATATAAAGGTATAACTCCTAACCTCATGCTTTCTAGTTCCATGCTTTGTTTGGAAACCTAACTGCATGATTTCTAGTTCGCAGGCATTTATTCAGAGAAAAAATGAATAAATTAAAAGCTAGAACTTATTTCTCCTTTGTGTATACCTACGGACAAGGTTCAATACTGTCATAGATCAGGTGAAGTGCTAGGGTTTATTATATGCAGGGTTTCAATTCTAGGAGTAAAGGTACTCGAATTGTCCTTGTTAGTGCCCCCTTGGGCTGCTAACCCTCTATCCTAATCCATCACAGACTAAAGTGGATCGAGTTCAATTCGAGGGGATACACTTCTCTATGCCTGACACGGAGAATAAATTCTCACGAAGACATAGAGCATATGAACCCCGAAAGTTATTTGCTAGGTCTGACACGGAGAATAAATTCTCACGAAGACGTCGCTTTCACTCCCACTTAAAAAGGGACAAGCTTGATTAGAAAGCTTATGTTATGTAATGCAAGTGTTGTGTATGAGGAGAAATGTTCAAACCTATGACAAACAAATAAATAATGAAATTTAATATTTGAAAATAAAATAAAAATTAAAATATAATGAATATTATGAAAATCATAAGTAATAAAAATTTGAAAGAAAAGAATTAAAAATTAAATAAATGAATTTTTAATTTCTAATTAATAGAGACAATTTATAATTAATTTTAAAGTTTGACATTCCCCAGCGGAGTCGCCAAGCTGTCGTAACCGATTTTCGTCCGGGCGCGAAATTTTTATTTGGCGGGAAAAGTGATGTGAATAAATGGTTTTTAAAATAATTTGGGAGTCGCCATCGGCCTTTTGGATCAGGTAGGTCGAATACCTAAAAATCATCTTTTAAAAGAGTTTTTAAGAAAACATCGATTAAAAGATAAAATGATCTGCGTTTTAACCAAAAATTCATTTTTTTAATAATAAAAAGGGATTCGTGGTCGGTTACATTTAGGGAATGATTAGCACCCCTACAACGCCCAAAATTGGTACTTTTTAATTATAGATTGTCTCTATTATTGGAAATTTAAAAATTCAAAAATATATTTAATTCATAATCATGTTTATTTTAAATTTATTAATATAATTTTAAGAAAATATATTAAGATATATGTATGTATATATATATTTATAAATAAGATATTTATTTATTTGGAAATATCAGAAAAGGGCTTCTAGGTGCCTTAAGACAACTCTTTTCTTTGATATTAAAAAAATAGATAAATAACTAAAACATTTAAAAATTTATTTTAATATAGTAAGATATTTATTTATTTAAAAATATTTAGAAAAGGGCTTCTAGTTGCTTTAAGACAGCTCTTTCCTTCAACATTAAAAAATAAATAAATAACTAAAATATTTTCTTAAAATAATAATAGAATAAAATTTAAACATATATAGTTCATAAATAGGATTTTTATTTCATAGAAAAACAAAATAAATAAATATTATTTATTATATATATTTATATGACTAAGATAATAATAAAATAATAATTGAAGCAATAATTGAAATATAAAAGTAATAATAAAATAATATTACAAATAAATAATGATTAAAAGAAATTAAAATTATAAAATTAAATTGTAAAGTATATAAAATAAAAAATAAAAATTATCGAACTATTATAAAATAAAAAAAACATTAAGGACTAATTATGGTATTAAGCCCTAAATATATATAGCTAAAATAATTCAATGCAAAAGCAGAGATTTGGTTTACACGATTGAGGGTAAGTCTACTTTTCCATTTAATCAACATCAAAAGTCTTATTTTTATAATAAAACAAAAGCACTTTTTCAACTACAACTATTTTAAAATTAATACGTGATTTAAGGAAAGGTATATAAGTAACTATAATTTAAAGTATTGAAACACATAGTGTAATAAAAAATTAAAATTGCAATTTAAAAGTGACTAAAACAAATAAAAATTAAAACAACATGAATAAAATGTAAAATATCAAAATTTAATGAACATAATTCAAATTATTATAAAATTATAATTACTAATAGTGTAAGTAGCCCCTAATTACTAATAAGTGATTAAAATAAAACTTAATTAAAATTAAAAGCTTTAACTCAAAAAATAAAAAATATAAGTGCTAATAATGTAATTTAGCCTTATTAATTATTGAGAATATAAACTGAAATTTATCAAAACATGAGGGACTAAATCTAGTATTTAATCTAAAATATATGTATACTGGTATGGACTAAAATACGATAAAATAAAATTCGAATATAATATTAATATGTTCATAAATTGATTTCAGTGGCTAAAATGAAAGTTTATAAACTTCAGGTGACTGTGCGTGTAGTTTAACTATTTTGAAATTACACCCAGACCCCTCATCAAAACAACGCCGTTTTGATGAGGGTATAAATAGCCCTAAAAATCGGCTCCCTTGAGCCATTTCTTTCATTTTTCCATTTCAGCTTCTCTCTCTATGAGAGAGAAGCTGTGCCTTCTCTCTAAAACAGAGAGGGAGACCATCGGCCGGAAGCCGTGCTCCGGCACCGTCGACCACCGCCGGCCACTGTCAACGGTGGTCGGAAAACCCCAAAATACCCCAAAACAGAGCTCTAAACGTCCTAAGGCCCGATCTAAGTTATTTTAACCTAAAACCCCATAATATATCGTAAATCTACGATTTTCACCTTCGGCGTTTTGGTTCTCTGGCGACGTTTGGAGCTCTCCGGCGACAAAGTAAGTTTCTCTCTTCTCTTCTCTTTTATTTTTGTTGTTGGTGGTTGTTCGTTATGCTCTGTTGGTTGTTTGCTTGCTCTTGGCTTCCTCTCTCTGTTGATGTTCTCTGTGTTTGGCTTTTTTTTTTCTATTTTGCTCGGTATCTCTCGGTTCCTCCTCGTTTGCAGGTTTGGTGGTGGCTTTTATAGTCACCACAGTGTTCGGCTCGGACCAGTCCAAAGGGGGAAGCTTTGGTGAGTCACCAAACTATTATGGTGACTCACCCCTAGAGCAGCGATGTGTGTGGCTTCGTAGCGGTTCTGGAGACTTCTACGATGGTGGTGCCGTGGCAGCAAGGAGTCGGCAGCTGCTGGTTGGGTCACTTGGCGTTGGAGGTGTCGGCAGTAACTAAATAGTTGAGGAGGAGGCGGTTAGGATATAAACCCTAATTGATATTAGGGTTATATATTTGGGTCTTGTAATTGGGCCTTGGGATTTAATATTTTGGCCTGTAAAATAAATAAAATTATTTAATAATAATAATAAAATAATTATTATTATAATTATTATAAAAAAATAATAGAACCGGGATAAAAATTTAGTGTCTTCACTGGGCATGTGGTAATCTTCGCCTCTGCCTTGTGAGTTCTACTTAGAATAATATGGTCATTTCCTTTGGGGTGTTTCATCTGGATAGGTTGGGGTCTGACCACTGCCCCATTTTGTTACGAAGTTTTGAAGCTCGAGTTTCATCTTCATCACCATTCCGTTTTCAGCCCTTCTGGAAAGAGAATCGGGAGATTCATGAATTAATTTGGGATGGTTAGAACCATGAGCTTGGCGTTATATCAAATCTAGCTGCCCTTCAACCGAAGCTCCTTGATTGGAACTCTTCGAATCTCGGAGAAATTGGAAAGAGAAAGCATCAGTTGTTTGCTCAGTTACGTCGTATTGTAAGAGTCTTTGATGTTCATCACTCTCCGTTCCTTTCGAATTTGAAATCTCATTTGAAGGAAGAATTGGAAAATGTACTTCGCATTGAAGAGTGTATCAGGTTTCAATAATCTCGCTGTGATTGGACCTTGTATGGTGACCGTAGTACCGTCTTTTTACATGCTCGGGTTAAAAGTCATCGAAAGCACAACTCTGTTAAGGCTTTGAAAGATGGTTATGGTAATTGGTGTTTTGATCAGCAGATTCTCAAGAACCAGGCAGTAGCTATTTCAGGAAGCTTTTTTTCGAGTGAGAGTTTCAGGGGTTATACGTATAATATTCGAGGTAATTTCTTTTAGTACACTGATTCTGAATTATGTTCTCTCACTTGTATGGTATCTGATGAAGAGATTAAGAAAGTAGTTATGGAGATGCATCTGACTAAGGTACCGGGGGTGGACGGTTTTCATGTTTTATTCTTCCAGCGTAAATGGGAAATGGTAGGTCCTTATGACTGCAGATTAGTTCGAGAGTGTTTCATTCAGGATCAATTTCCAAGTGAGCTGAATCGCACTATGATTGTATTAATCCCGAAGACTCATTCTCTTGAAAGTTTTGCTCATTTTTGGCCTATAAGTTTGTGCACTGTTCTTTTTAAAATTATCACAAAGATTATTGTCAATCGATTGAATCCGTTTCTTCTAAATGGGTCTCTGAAATCTAAACGAGTTTTGTTCTCGGGAGGAGTATTTTGGATAATATAGTAGTTGCGCAAGAGGTTATTCACTCTATAAAGAGGAAACAGGGTCGTGTAGGCTGGATGGCGATCAAGATAGATCTTGAAAAGGCATATGATCAACTTGAATGGGCTTTTATTGATGACACTCTTAGAGAAATAAATTGTCCGGAAGCTCTACGGTGTTTAATAATGTATTGTGTGTCTAATGCTTCCCAGGTTCTTTGGAATGGCTCCATGAGTGATGTGTTCAAACCATCTCATGGTATTCGACAAGGAGATCCACTCTCACCTTTGTCTATTTGTCTTTGCATGGATCGCTCTCATCGTGCTATTCGGAAAAGTCACTGAAAGCCGATTAAGCTAGCTTGTAATGATCATCCCTTTTCACATTTGTTCTTTGCCGATGATCTGGTGTTGTTTGTTGAAGCCTCTTTAGATCAGCTTGATGTTATCCAGAGGGTGTTGGGTGATTTTTTGCTGGTCACAAAGTGCGTATTAACAAAACGAACATTTGTTTTTCGCATAATGTGGATGTATGTTTAGGATGACATTAGTGCGGGGTTCCAATTTACGCTAGTGGACGATCTAGGCAAATAACTGGGTGTTCCTTTGCTCCATAATAGAGTGACTCATAACACTTATCAATACATTGTTCAAAAACTGCATGATCGTTTGGGGGTTGGTGTTGCGGAAGACGGCTATCGAATAGAGCAAAATCACAACTGATAATTTGAGAAAATAAAAATGAAGATAAAAGAGTCACAAAATTTACGTGGAAAACCCCTAAATAATATTGGGTAAAAACCACGGGCAATGGTAGAAGAATTTCACTATGAGAAAATAGGAATTACAACTTCTCTCGATCTACCAAGGAGAAAACAATGATAATTCTCTCTTGATAAAAAGGAGAAAACAACTCTCAAGAAACTCTCTAAATTCTCTAGTATTGGAAGAAAGCTAGAATGCTTTGGGATGGTTTTGAAGCTAAATGAGCTAGGGTATTTTATAGTTGAAGCTTAAGGACTAATTTGTAAATACCCTAAATTACAATGGATAAAATTGAGGTTATACCATTGTTGAAAAAAACAACAATTTCTGCAGTCCTTTTGACAATTACACATTTGGTGCATTAATGCACCAAAATCTTCCTCCCATATTTGACTTTCTACAATCTCCCACTTGAAGATTTGATTGGAACAATCATATCTTCACACCATTCTTTCTACCTTGTACCATCATGTTGCTTACGTCTCTGACAGGCCACAAGAGGATCGACACCAAGTAAATTTATCAGCATTGATCGCATTTGCCATGAAATCTGCTATGTTGTCTTTGGTATGGATCTTCTGCATATCTATCGTTCCTTCTTCCACCTTTTCACGAATGAAATGGTACTGAACTCGTATGTGCTTTGTCCTTGAATGAAATGTTGGATTCCTTGCTAGATGCAAGGCACTTTGATTGTCACAAAACAGAGAGACATAGTCTTGATTATGCCCAAGCTCCTCCAATAGCATCTTCAACTAAATTGCTTCTTTACTGGCTTGTGTAGCTGCTACATATTCTGCTTCTGTTGTGAATGTAGCCACAACTGACTGCAACTTAGTCCATCAACAACTTTGAACACATATCATGTTGTTGATTTGCTTTTATCTAAATCCCCTGCATAGTCAAAATCGACATACCCATTGATAAGTAAGTTTGATCCTCCATAACATAATGCAACATTTGAGGTCCCTTTGATGTATCTCAGGATCCTCTTTACTGTATTCCAATTCTCTTTGCCTGGATTCGCCATGTATCGACTAACCACTCCCACTGCTTGTGTAATGTTTGGTCTTGTGCATATAATAGCGAACATTAAACTTCCCACTACCGATGCATACGGTACTCAAAACATATTCATCCTCTCTTCTTTACTACTAGGACTCATACTGGAGGATAATTTGAAGTTAATAGGAAGAGGGGTAGAAATTGGCTTACAATCTTGCATGTTGAACAGTGACAATATCTTTTTCAAGTAATTCTTTTGTGAAAGTCAAATCTTCCTATTACTTCTGTCTCGGTGAATTTGCATCCCTAGAATCTTGTTTGCTGCTCCCAAGTTCTTCATTTCAAATTCCTAGCCAGTTGTGCCTTCAATTCTTCAATATGATCTTTGTTGGGTCCTGCAACCAACATGTCATCCACATACAACATCAATATAACAAAAAAGCGTTATCACCAGACCTCTTGAAATAAGCACAAGGGTACATTAAGTATGTTGTATCCAAGGCACATAATGAAGGAATCAAATCTCTTATACCAACACCTCGGCGCCTGTTTTAGACCGTACATAGATTTGTTCAACCTGCAAACCAAGTTCTTCTTTTCTTTTTCTTTAAAACCTTCAGGCTAGAGCATGTAAATATATTCTTCAAGATTTCCATAAAGAAAAGTTGTTTAACATCTAGTTGCTCTAGATATAAATTCCATATAGCACACATTGCCAAGACTACTCGAACTGTTTTAGTCGAACCACAGGAGAAAATATTTCATTGAAATCAATACATTCTTTTTGAGCATATCCTTTGACCATCAGTCTTGCACGATACCTCTCCACTTGATCATCACCATTTCGCTTGATTTTGAAGACCCATTTGTTACCAATTGGCTTCCTTCCTTGTGGTAGTGGCACAAGGTCCCATGCATTATTTTTATAAAGGGCTTCAATTTCTTCTTGCATCGACATCATCCACAGTGAAGCATCTGAGCTGTTTATTGCCTCATGATATGTTGATGGCTCACCATCCTCTGTTAAAGGCAGTATGCAATATTACCTTCTATAACATAATCTGAGTTCCAATTGGGACGTCTTCTCACACGATCTGATTGACGAGTTATTGGAGCTTCATAACTCTCTAGTTCTTGTTCATCATGTGCTGGATCTGCTTCAGAAGAATCTCCTTGTTCAAACTCCTTTTCCACATGTATCTGTGTAGTCTCTGACTTTTCAGCACTATCATCTTCTTCTTTTCTTTGTAGCTTATCTTCTACAAAGATAACATCCCTGCTGATGATCACTTTGCGGGCAGTGGGATCTCATAAGCGATACCCCTTTACACTATCAACATACCCCAAGAATTTGCATTTCCTAGATTTGGATCTAACTTTAAAATTTCTTGGGAGTTGTACATCACGTACACAATACTTCCAAATACGCGGAGGTTTGAATAATCAGCTGGTTTATCAATCCACATCTCCATTGGTGTCTTCAGCTCTATTGCAGTTGATGGAGCTCGATTCACCAAATAACAGGCGCCATTGACTGCTTCTGCCCATAATGATTTTTCTAGGCCTGCATCCCTTAACATTGCTCTTGTTCTTTCTAACAAGGTTCTATTCATCCGCTCTGCCACTCTATTTTGTTGAGGAGTGTTCACCACTGTGAACTGTCTTTTAATGCCTTCTTTCCTGTCAAAGTCATTAAATTTTTCACTTGTGTATTCTCCTCCATTATCTATTTTGAAACACTTGATCCTATTTCCAGAATCAAGTTCCACTCGCGCTTTTAAGTTTTTGAAAGTTGAAAACACATTGACTTCTTCTTAATAGGGTACACCCAATATCTCCTGGAGTAGTCATTAATAAATGAGACAAAGTATTTTGCTCTGCCTAGGGATGTAACTAGTGCTTGCCATACGTCAGAGTGAATCAATTCTAGAACACTTTTGCCTCTAGAATTTGACGTATTGAATTTCAATCGGTGCTTCTTACTTGTTATGCAATGCTCACACAAAGTAAGTGATACCTTTGTTAAGCTTGGAAGTAGTTTTTTCTCCACAAGGACTTTCATTCCTTGTTCTGACATGTGTCCAAGTTTATGATGTCATAGCATTGCAGAATCTGAACTACATGAGGCAACAGAGGCTTCTGCTTCTAGCAAAGTCTCTCCCTTCAACATGTACAAGTTTGCTACTATCTTTTCGCCTTTCATCACCATAAGCGCTTCACGAAACACCTTCATGATTTCTTTTCATGTTTCAATCTTGCTTGCATTATTATTCAATAATCCGTAGGATAATAAATTTTTCTTCAGGCCTTTCACGTGCCGCACATCTCGAACAACTTTAATTGTTCCATCATATATCTTCAATTTGATGGTTCCCATGCCAACGATCTATAAGGCATGATCATTGCAAATATATACATATCCTCCTAAGACAGGTTCATAATGATGGAACCATTCTCTTCTTGAGGTCATGTGATATGTTGCTCCCGAATCAATAAGCCATATATCTGTATATATCTTTCTACCTTCCACGGTGGTTGACGCTTCACAGCATAGAGCATTTCCATCATCTGAAGTGTTTGCGGTATTGCCTTGTGTATTGGAGTTTTTATTTAGACTCCAATAATCCTTCTTCAAGTGACCATTCTTTCCACAGTTGTAGCACTTTAAATTCTTCTTGCTTCTTGACTTTGATCTACCATGTTTGTGACTGCTGCTTTGGCCACGTTCCGTTAATCTCCATCTCATCGTTGTTAACGCTTCTGCTTGTTGCAGATTTACTTTTCTGTCTTCCTTGTTCTTGCGTCGATTTTCTTCTTGTAGAACAGCAGCTGCAACGTCATTGAAGACTAGACTGGTGACATTACTGTTTGCCAAGTTGATGATGAGTTGATCATACGAATCAGGTAGACTTTGAAGTAAAAGTTCAGCAAGTTCTTGTTCTCCTATTGTACATCTTAGGGATGTAAGTTGAGAAAATAAAATGTTCACTGTGTTTAAATGCTCTGTCACTGAAGTAGATTCTGGCATTCGAAGAGTGTACAATTCCCTCTTAAGGAAAATTTTATTGTGCAACGATGTGGCCTCATACAATTTGGTGAGATGATCCCATATCTCCTTAGCTGTCTTTTTCTCCTCGATGCTTGACAATACGTCATCTGCTAATGCTAGATGAAAGTTTGTCATAACATTCCCGTCCATTTCTGTTGAACTATGTTTCGATATAACAATTTAAGGCAAAATGGTTTTGGACTTGAATTGAATTTACAAAATGTATTTGGACTTAATTGAATTTATTCAAAATTTACAAAAATAATTCAAAGTTCTTTTAATTTAAAATTGAGCACAAAATTGTTTTTATGAATAGTAATTTACTATTTGAACAATAAATTACTATTTGAACAATAAATCACTGTTTGAACAGTAACCCGAGGCTCAAAAATTCCAGTATGTAAAAGGGGAACCGATTCCCTCACTTTTCATCAGCCCAACGGTCATAATATTTGAATATTATGAAGGGGTATCGATTCCCTATGAAGGGGTACCGATTCCCCCCATTTTGGGCAGCCTATTTTTGCAGAAAAATCATTCCCAAACGGCTCCAAAACATCCCCAACGGCTAGATATGACTTCAAACACATTCCAAGCTATAAATACAAGCTAAGAACACTTGAAGAAGTAAGAGAACAACTATCCAATTAATCAAACACAAGAGAAGAGTTTTTCATTCTTATTTCATCTTTCTCTTGTAAATATTTTGTCTTGTGAGCTCAATCTTGTAAACACCTACCTTAGAGAGGTTTCTTGTTTACATTTCTTATCCTTTTGTAAAGGGAAAGGTTCTAGTTAATCCCGTGTAAAAGCTAGGGAAAGGTTCTAGTTTAGCCCGAAAAAACTAGGGAATTTGTAAGGTTACTCTTTATCCTCAAAAGAAAGAACAAATTAGTGAATTTGTTGGAAAATCTTTGGTGAGGAGCTAAGGTAGTGGACGTAGACTTTGATTGAGAAAGTTGAACCACTATAAATCGTTGTGCAATTCTCTATCTTTCAATCTCCTTACTCCCTAAACACAAAACCATTTGACCCCTCTTTGCAAATCATTCCGGTTGTCGTTTCGAGCTTCCGAAAATCCCAACAATTTCGATCCATTTGTTGTCATCTGTGAAATCTACCGGCCTTTCATTGATAGCTGCTAGACACCATCTTTCCTCAGGATGGCCTTCATCTTCAATTTCCACAATGAAAAATTTCTCCCATTTAATTTTTCAATATCAAATTTCGTTGCCATAGCTTCTATTACGGATAGCTCCTACTATTTCACTATCGTGAATAGTCTATGGAACTTTTAAAGAATGGGTAATACCTTCTTACTTTCTTATGTTGGAGGATCCACCTTTTGGTGGTAAACACAAAGACAATAAGCAGATATTACACACTCAAATCTGACTCTGATACCAATTATTACGGAAGACGGCTATCGAATAGAGCAAAATCACAACTGATAATTTGAGAAAATAAAAATGAAGATAAAAGAGACACAAAATTTACGTGGAAAACTCATAAATAATATAAGGTAAAAACCACGGGCAACAGTAGAAGAATTTCACTATGAGAAAATATGAATTACAATTTCTCTCGATCTACCAAGGAGAAAACAATGATAATTCTCTTTTGATAAAAATGAGAAAATAACTCTCAAGAAACTCTCTAAATTCTCTAGTATTGGAAGAAAACTAGAATGCTTTGGGATGGTTTTGAAGCTAAATGAGCTAGGTATTTATAGTTGAAGCTTAAGGACTAATTTGAAAATATCCTAAATTACAATGGCTAAAATTGAGGTTCTACCATTGTTGAAAAATCAACAATTTCTACAGCCCTTTTGACAATTGCATATTCGGTGCATTAATGCACCGAAATATTCCTCCCATATTTGACTTTCTACAGTTGGAAGACAAAGTCTCTATCCTTGGCGGGACGAATTGTTCTGGAAAAATTAGCCATATCCGCCCTTCTGTCATATGCAATGCAATCATGCTATCTGCTGAAACAGAGATGTAATGAAATTAAGGCTATCATATGTGGTTTTATATGGGAGACTCGAGTGAGGATCGAAGAGTGTATCTCGTTCGGTGGTTAGAAGTTTGTAAACCAAATGATTTTGGGGGATTAGGTGTCAAGCGAATCTATATTCAGAATGAAGCATTTCTTATAAATATTGGATTTCGCTTGATTCTCAGTGTCATCAACTGTGGGCTCAGGTTCTTCGGAGCAAGTATAAAGTCCAATATTTGGTCCCTTCTACCGTGTCTAGCGTGGTTGTTCTAGGATTTAGCAGGGAATCCAAGCAGTTTGGGACGAGGTTCGTGAGGGCTTAGTCTGGCATGTTGGTAACGGTAAGGCAATTGATTTCTGGCTAGACTGTAGGCTGTCTGATACGGGTCCCCTTGCTGAGATTTGTTCCTCACATAATGGGTTAATGTATTCAGGTGTCAAGCTTAAAGATATGGTGCTCCTCTCAGGTGATTGGAATTGGGTTTATCGAATAGTTTACTTCCATGGGTATGTGGTAGGACTCTATGGGACATGACACCAAACTCTGCTATTAGGATGTCCTTGGGGGTGGTGCCTGTATCCGAAAAATTGAGGGAGGGAAGACTACGATGGTTTGGGCATGTCCAAAGACGACAACCATCGGATGCGGTTAGGAGGGTAGAGTCGATTTCAGTCAACGGTACCAGAAGGAGAGGTCGACCAAGGCGGAAATGGGAAGACTGCTTGAGATCTGATTTGAATGATTTAGCCCTTACTGATGACTTGACCTCTGATAGGAAATTATGGCGACTTAAGACCAGGGTAGCCGAGTAGGGCGAGTCACATCCATTGGATGTATCATCTTTGTCTTCTTTTAATGCCTTTGTAGTAATTTCATCACTTATACTTTTTATACGTTTCTGTCATTGGAATTAATGAAGTACTAGAACTAAGGTAGCAGAGTAGTGTTGCCTTAGTTTTAGGTTTTAACCCATTTGACTTTATCCCTTCTCGAAGCCTGCTATCGTTGAATTCTGTGTATACTGCTCTTCATGTTTCCTCTTTATAATTTTGGTCGGGTCTTACGTTTCTGTCTATATGCAGATATTTTTACGCAGGGGTTTATTTGTAGGAATTACTTCCCATTACAGACGTGCATATGAGGACTGCATATGAAGATTGTTCACATACGTATTTTATTTATTTATTTAAACATGCATTGTATTTTATCTTTTCTTTTTTTTTACTGCCGAAGGTCTTCCACGGAAGCTGCTCTCAACCTGGCGTTAGGGGACAACCTACTACCCTACCTCCCCCTTACCCCATTGTATATGGGAATAGGGTTTTGTTGTTGTTGTTGTTGAATAGTTTACTTCCATACCATGCTCTTTTCTCTATTACCCCCACTCTGAATAGAGTAGCTGATTACTCGGGGTGGATGTGGAATGTACAGTGTCGGTTTACCATTAAAAACGTGTGTATGTGCGATGCTTGGGTCAGGTTGATAATGAAGGTGGAAACCTTTGGAATATGTTTAGAGTATAGAAAAATAAGAGTGAATGAATAATGGCATAATCTTTTCATTGATGTTAGGAGATATAAATAAGCTTACAGAGAATCAGTTTGTTACAACAGAAAGATTTCTATACTAAACTAATAACTAAAGAATAATAAGAATATATCAATATTGTTTAGATATGAATTGAATATCCTATATTTTAGGATAATGAGATAAGTACAGTTTAAATATATTAATTTGATTCTCTATTATAGAGGTCTCCCCCTTGTCCGTATTCTCTTTTGGCTTCTTTGTCAGGGAAGTCTGCTATCAAATGACGAGCAGGTCCGTCGTCATATGTCTGATGATCTTAGCTGCTCTTGCGGAGATAGCGTGGAGTCTTCCTCACACATTTTACGTGACTATATTATTGCTTGGGATACCTGGAGAGCGGTAGTTAAACCTGAACTTATTGATATGTTTTTTAGCATGGACATCCATAGTTGGGTGGAGGAAAACATTACGCAACCTGCTTATTTTCCGATCGTTTCTACTAATTGGGATTTGCTCTTTGGTTCAATTGTTTGGTCTTTGTGGATCCACAAGAATAGTATGATTTTTTATCAAACCTTTTGTGTACTAAATCGGTTCTGGCTCAGAGTTTTCATCTTTTGTCTGAAGCCATCCATTCGCTGGTGATCCGATCTTTGTTTCAGGGTGACTCTGCCCCGCTGAATCGCAATGTTGCTTGGCAGCCTCCTCCCCCGTTTGGATGAAGGTTAATTCTGATGGAGGACGTAACCCTAATTCTGGTTTGGCAACCTGTGGTGGTGTGCTAAGGGATAGTGAAGGAGCATGGATATCGGGGTTCACTAAACTCATCGGGCGATGTTCGGCTTTTGAGTCGAAACTATGGGGTGTTTTTAAGAGTTTGTTGTTGGCCTAGGATCTTGACTTCTGCTCGATAATCGTTGAATTGGTTAATAAACAGATTGTTCAGCTTCTCAACGGTCCGAGAGAGTGTCACCGCTCTTCGCTACACCATCGTATTGTTGCGTTGCTCACACGACAATGGCGGGTTCGCCTGGTTCATGTTTCGAGGGAGTGTAACAAGATAGCTGATGGAATGACTCGTGTAGCATGGGGACTCTTGTTAGGTTCCCAGCTCTTCCACAGTCAACCGTGTCTAAACTTATTGCTTTCCTCTTTACATTAAAAAAGCATAGATAGGTATAAGTTGAGTGATAGTTATTCAATTAGATAACTAATAATGGGCGTGAGATCGAACTTAATGCATAAGAAGAGAGATGAGCACACCAAAGTATAAAATTAACATAAAATTTATATGAAATTAAATTCAAAATCAAAATATATTCTATAAAGCTCGGCTCGTATGGCCATGAACAATTTGGCAAGTAACAATCCGGCTATAGCAGCCAATAATGGTTCCACATGTGTATGATGTCACCTATGACATCATCATAACAAAGATACAATTCACTACGTCATCTTCGTGTCATCGAAACGACTTCATTCACTGTTTTTAGAAGGATAATTTATGTCAAATACCACTATCTTTAAGCTCAGACTCGAAAATGTCATCAACGTTTTAATTTTGTCAATTTTAACACGGACGTTTATGTTTTCACTGCAATTTTGCCACTCCGCCATTAATCCGTTAACGGGATAATGACATAACATCTTTTTTCGTGACGGCGATGACATGGCTCCCTTATCAAAACGACGTCGTTTTGGCACGATCGTTTTGATACTTAAAAAGCTCAAAACGACGTCGCTTTTTTGATAAAAAATATGTTTTTCATGAAATTCGAACCGTATACTTTTAGAATCCAAATCTAAATACCCAACAATCAAGCTAACTTGAGAATTTGATATAATCTTAACAAAACTATTATAAATGTTCACTACCACCGTCACCCTCATTATCTTTCTCTATCCATAACGATTCTACTACTAATTTTCAATCATTATCTTTAACATCACAACCTAGAATTCATAAGTGGTATTGCTTGAATTTTCATGCTGAGGGAGAATAGTACCAACAGATGCAATTTCTGTTCATGCTGAATTTTCAGATACTCAAGGGTATTGTAGTCTTGCCAGCCTTTCTCCTTTTCGATTTGAACCTGCACTGCTGGAACCTGCTTTCCAGGGAAAGGAAAGCTTATTGTTCCAGTCACGCCATTGCTTTTGTTATTGGCATTCTGGGGATTAGCATGAGATGAATTATAGAGTGAACTCTCGAGCCCAGAGCCTTTAAACAAGGATCTCGACTGATGTCCATCCAACCAGCTATAATAATCCATCGGAATTTTTTCCAAACCTATGGAAGAAACAGATTCATTCAGTTGCTTTGGAGGAACAGGGCTAAATCCCAGTTGGCGGACCAAGATGGCTAACTGGACGACTAACTGGATTCTTCTGCATCCCAACTAATGAAGCTGAGATAGTTCTAGCAGGTAAGACATCACCAGTACCAACACTTGGCACAATAGCATTAGTTCTGGATGGCATCACAATTCCCAACATTTTTGTCAGACTGTATGTACCATTAGAACCAACACTGACAGACTTGGATAGCAAGCAAATGAGTAGCAGGATGAGAAAAGCCTAAATTATCTTGCACCTCACTCGTTGTTAAATGTCCATTACCCAATGTTGTCAAACCTTTAAAGCTATTAGCCAGAAAAGTAGCATCTTCCATTGACCACCCAGATCTATGCATCTGAACAGGTTGCTGATGTTGAGGGAGAATAGTACCAACAGATACAGGCAGTGGATGACTAGCATCAAACGTCTCATATTGGATAATGAGAGTGATAGTGGTAGTGATGAATAGTTTTGTTAAGGTTATACCAAGTTCTTAAGTTAGTTTGGTGGTTGGGTATTGAGATTTTGGTTTTAAAGGTCTACGGTAAATCTCATGAGAAACATATTTTTCATTAACAAAACGACGTCATTTTGATGAGGGAGCCATGTCATCACCGTCACGGAAAAAAAGATGTCATGTCATCGTCCCGTTAACGGATTAACGGCGGAGTGGTAAAATTGCAGTGAAACATAAACGTCCGTGTTAAAATTGGCAAAATTAAAATATCGATGGCATTTTCGAGCCCGAGCTTAAAGATGAATGGTATTTGACATAAATTATCCTTTCTAGAATTTCAACTAGCGGAACCGTGCGGCCTTAGACGCTTTTCGGAAGGCAACGCCTAAGTCAACCTGAACAATCTAAGTAAAAGGACTTAAAAAGAAATGCGAAAGCAAACAAAAATTCGAAAGGAAAATGCCTCACACACAAGAACCAGAGAATTTGAGAGAATACTTAACCTTATTCTTCAAAAATGAAGTGAAAAATGAGGTGGGAGTAACCTCTATTTATAGTTGAAGCTCCCTATATCCAAGGGTGATATTGAATACAATCAATGACTAAGATTAAAAGGAAATTTAGCTAAATTTTTACATTATCTCTATTTTAAATTCAAATAAAAGATAAATAAATAAATAAATAAGGAAAAAAAGTATTCAAATCAATCCAGCTTCAACTAAAATGACCCTTCTTTTGTTTTTTGTATTTATTTTGCAGCGACGTCTTCTTAATTTCGTTGAGAAAGCGATTGTAGAAGATATCATCCCAATCCTTGTGGTTGCTTTCCATTGTCAATGTAGTCAACTCGTTTCTCAATGTGTTGATAGAGTAGCTAGGTCCGATCTTGATAGCATCTGTATCGAGGAAGAGCTTCCTTATGAAGTTGCAGAGATGCTGAAGGCAACGAGGCAGTGATCGATCCTTTGCGGGAGAAAAGAATCCAGAGAATACACAAAGCATTAGATTCCGATGTCGAACTTGTTAAACTACTTTTAACGGAGTCTGGCATAACTTTGGATGATGCGACTGCCCTCCATTATGCTGCAGCATATTGTGACCCCAAGGTTATTTCCGAGATTCTTGGTCTGCGTCTAGCCGATGTTAACCTGCGAAATTATCGCGGTTACACGGTTCTTCACCTAGATGCGATGAGTAAAGAACCGTCGGTGATAATGTCACTTCTAGCTAAGGGGGCATTTGCTTCAACATTGACATTGGATGGACGGAGTGCTGTTAACATCTGCCTGAGGTTGACAAGACTGAAGGATTATCACGCGAAGACAGAGCAAGGGAAGGAAACAAATAAAGACAGGATATGCATTGATGTTCTCGAGAGGAAAGAGGCGAAATCCAATGGCCGGGATGTTTCTGCTGTCGCTTCCATACGTTGGCTGATGATCTGCACATGAGATTTTTGTACCAGAACGAGGTATTACTTTCTGTGGGGATATCATGTGGCTCTCTGTCCTCCACAATTGGTTTATCATGTTGTGTTTCACGACATTTCATATCGGTTGTGATTGTTGTGGATCTGAAATCATTAACACCAGTAAAATCGTTCGTGAATATGAAAATTAAATGCTGTAATATGTACTAGCACTTCAAATTGCATCCTTTCTGCAAGTGCTCCTATCATGGGTTCATATTTCGAGGGCTAACTCTTAATGTTGTCTATTGCAGTGGCATTGGCGAGATTACTTTTTCCGAGTGAAGCAAAACTTGCCACCGACATAGCACATGCCGAGACAACCTCCGAGCTTGCTAATGGTCGATCATCAAAAAGTTTCAATGGGAACTCAAGGCAGGTTGATCTGAATGAGACACCCATTATGCAGAGGAAACGACTTCTTGCTAGGATGGAAGCCCTTATGAAAACAGGTGAACATCCTCGTATTTAGGTCCATTTATCTTTTCAGTATCTGAAATTTTTTCGGTTTTACATTCAGAGATTCCGTATGAAAATTTGCTTGTAATGTCTTAATTCGATCATGTTGGTTGTTTTGCAGTGGATATGGGTCGGCGCTATTTCCCTCATTGCTTGGAAGTGCTCGATAAGTTCATGGAGGATGACCTTCCTGATCAGTATTACCTCGAGACTAGCACCCGGAAGAGCAAAAGATGGAGAGAACACGCTTCAAGGAGCTTAAAGAGGACGTCCAGAAGGCATTTAACAAGGACAAGGCTGAGTTTAACCGCAACGGTTTGTCTTCATCGTTGTCGTCATCGTCTTTAAGAGACGGTGGCCCCTATAAGTACAAGAAATTATAACGAAATATTAATCGGTAAGGATTTCTTGCGAGTAAAACGTATAATTATTCCTTTCGTCTCCGGAAAAAGCTTGTTCCATAATCAATCCCCCCTGGTGCAAAAGTGTTATACATATTAACTTTACCAATAGGAATTTTATGTTCATTGGTGACAGAGATCTATGATAATAGAAAATTTTCAACTATGATTCATTCCCTTTAACAACCTTTTCTTCATTTGCTGCACTTTGGATGACGATCGTATTGACTCGGCATCTTCGTTGATGTGTTTTCAACTCCGGGTTTGGAAGCATATCCGATTCCGATCCTCACGCATCGGTAACATCACTATGGTAGGAAAGATAAAGAATGAAAATGGGTGGTTAGATACAACTTCATTTAATCTTATTCAATTCATTGATTAAGATATTTCTTTCTTCAAACCATGCATTTGGGCAGAATCCATCCATCTCATTTACTCAAACCAAATTTAATTGTTAGCGGAGCAACAGCTTAGTGAGAGTGGATACGTGTCCACCCTAAAATTTAATTTTTTTTATATTAATTATTTATTTTATTGATAGTATTCATCCTGAAATTTAAGTTTTTTTTTATCAATTATTTAGTTTATTGACAATATTCAACTTGAAATTTTATTTATACTTAAAAATTTTATATTGTTAACAGTTGTATACCTAATCTTAAAAATATTTCTGGATCTATCACCGTATACATAGAAAACGTAACAACTTGGAGAAACATACAACTTTAAACCCTTTGTTATTCTATTGACGAACAAACACACAATTCGACGTGTTCTTTGATTTAAAATAGATATTAAAATATAATGATTGTTAATTTGTCATTACCTCATGGAACTCATTTCCAGATCACAGTTCTATATTATAAGATTTCCCTTTAAATTCAATGCTTCTTAAATAATTTATTCATTTTTTTTAAACACTCAACACTCGCAAAACAAGAAAATTGTGGATCTAAGAAAGAGTAACAAGCAACAAGAAGTCAACAATGGTGCAAAGCAGCAATCACACATTTGCCATGTCAAAGAGTTTCCAATCCAACATGGTTAGAAACAAATAACAATAAAATGAAAATTCATCACTTTGAGCTTTTGATTCAACCAAAAAGAGAGGATACAAAATTTATGAAGAGTTAAAATTCAAAAAATTCCATCATATAAACAAAACCCAGAAAGACAAAGTGTCACACATCCCCCCCCCCCCCCGGGATCTTGCAAGGGATAAGATTGCAATGGCAAACTCTACCACACTGCAAGTGCCCAAAAACCAACCAAATAAGTTGACAAACCAAACATTTCATCAGCCAATAATCCCATGACCCATCACCTCTCAAGTATATCTACCGATACATCCCTCTTCTTCATCTCCTTTTGCAGCTTTGCTTAGTTTTTATATATATATCCTTCTATTATTTTGGTTATTATTGAGTTTGTTGGAGATTCGAAAATACTCTTCCTACATTGATTAAATCTCACGGTTGGTGCCACTGCTACTTTTCTTTTTACTTCTTTTGGTGCACCAATGATTTGCTTTCACTCCTTTCCTGTTTTTTCAACCTTGTGCTTTTGTTTTGAGCCTTATTCTTTCATGGGTTGTTCTTCACTTCTGCATTGATCTGCCATTTTGTCAAGTTCCCATTTCTTCTCTTTAGCTCTGGGTTTTAAAGTTTTCTTTTTTCTGGGTCTTAAACACTGATTAGCCCTGGAAAACCCCTTTTTTTCTGGTCTCTGTTATATGTTTCTCTTTCAAAGATTTGTTTTTTATCCTTTGAATACCCACTGCATTTTGTTTAAATTTCATCGTTGGTTCTTCAAATAAGTAATCCTTGCTTAGGGTAAGCACATTTATCAGATGTCTCAGCTACTTTGCTTGTATCGTGTTTATTTTTAATTGCTTTATGTTGCTTTGGATTCCATTATTATCTAGGTGTTCTCCAAATGGATTACTTCATATTTCAGTGTTTTCTCATAGCTTATTTGGATTTGCTCACCTGAAATGGAAATGTTTGTTTGATCTGAATCTTACCGTTAGTATTTGCTTTGTTCATTTTAATTAAACTTTCAGAATTTGGTTGTTTCTTGTTTGCTTTAGCTTGCTTGATTTGAAGTTGTTGTCATATAGAAAAAAAATTGTACCTATATATTTATTGTAATAGGGAAAATTGGTATCTATGTAGAAAAACCTCCCGAATATCTAATTTTTCTCGTCTCTGACAACCTTATTGTTTGTGTCATGGAATCCATGGTTGAATGAGTGAGGAGACTTAGAGAAGGTACTCATGTTGCAAATGTGATTTCGAGATTCCAATATGAGAGAAGTCGAGAGAAGTGCCTAAACAGACGGTGATGGCTATGAAGTCTTACCAAAACCAGGCTCAGCTGCTGGTTAAGAACTACTTATTTGCTGATACCTACATTCCATACACTTCCATCCTGGGCGGTATTCTTGCTTGCAAAGCGGTATATCGAGTTTTTGCGCTAATAAATATGTTTCCTTGTAGACTTGACCTTTTATTATGAAGCTCGGATGAAGGCATTTACATATTGGAATCTCAGGCCTTGGTTTCCTTATTGTACATGCTTCTCCTCGTTCCTCAGGCCTATGATCTTACTCAGTTAATCAGCCGTTCTTACTGCAAGACTTACGGTGGTCTTACCAAAATTCAACGATTAGAGTGGAACAATCGGTTAGTGTAGTGCATCATCTAGTTTCTCCTTATATTTATGCTTCTGTTACAATGTTTGTTATCTCATTGCTCGTTAACGTATTTTTGGCAGTGGCATCTCTACAGTTCATGCTGTTTTTATTTCTGCTTTGTCGTTGTACCTCGTTTTCGGGTCGAAACTCTTTTCTGATGAACTTGCTGGTCTTCTCGTCTTCCGAAGCTCGCCACTTTCTACTTTTGGATTAGGGGTGAGTGTTAGCCTTCTTATGTGGTCTTTAAGAGGTTCATCCGATTATCTCGTGAACAATTTATCCGTTCTGTATAAAATTTCGACTGTGAACAAGGATACATGTTAGCTTCTTATTAAACGTGGCATAATGCTTATGATGCTGCTGGCTTTCAGCTCATTCATTAGGATTTATATAGCTTATAGTTTCTCCGAAGAAGAAATTTTCTTTTATCATTTCAGCTTTTGCGTGAAAGTGATTAGCAAATGTTTACCGAGTGGCAACTGGCTCTAATTTCTCAGCTTCTTTGTTGACTTTCCTGGATAAAATCGAGTGCCGCTTCTGGTGCTAATCCGAGAACTTCCTAAAATAGTTGTTATTATCATCTTACAGGTTTCTGTTGGATACTTCCTTTCGGATCTTGGAATGATTTTATGGCTATATCCCTCTTTAGGTGGAATAGAATATGTAAGTGTATTCTCTATGTGGATAGCATTCTGACTTACATTTTATAGCGTCCATAAATATTCGAGGGACGCCTTCAACATCCTTCCAAATTGCATATTTAAAAACTCGGTTGTTTCCTCAAACCATTCCACTTAGACAAACCCTGTTGATTCATTAATTGAATGGAGTCGAGTATTTATACATCCGGTAACAACTTAAAGTGAAGCAGACACCAAATTATCAGGGGCTTCATGCTTAAAAGGACTTATGTTTGTGTAGTATATGCAGTGCTAAGTGATGATGACAAATAAGATATTAACATTTGATTGCAGGTTATCCATCACACGCTTTCGGGAATTGCAGTGGCATATTCAATGTTTACTGGAGAAGCGCAGCTTTATACATACATGGTTCTTATATCTGAGGTGACAACTCCGGAGATTAACATAAGATGGTAAGTTCAATTAGTGAGATTCTGTTTGTCGAAGTTCGGATATTAAATTAAACCATCTCCTGTTTCTTTGAGGAAGGTATCTTGACACGGCTGGTATGAAGAGGTCCACTGCATATATCATCAATGGTGTTGTCATCTTTTTGGCTTGGCTGGTGAGCTCAACGATTTATTTTTTTCCATCGTAAAATGGATATGTTCCGCAATTCGTAGAAACTGAAGTAAATTATAAATTGTAGATTGCAAGAGTTCTGCTATTCGGTTACATGTTCTACCATGTATACTTGCATTATACACAGGTACTTTTGCCTCCATGCTCTTCTTTTTTGTCAATTTCCCTTTCATCCCGATATTCATCGTCCGTCAAATGTGTTGTCTAATCTCCACGCACAATCTTTCAAACGATTCTGGTGCAACCGATTTGTCTGTTATAAGTATTTGCTATGAATCCGTTCTTACCGACTTGATTGGCTCAAATAGGTAATCAAGATGCATGCCTTTGGCTATATGTTGGTTTTCGGGGTGCCATATGTGTTAGCTATCATGAACTTGATGTGGTTCGGAAAGATTATTAAAGGTGTGGTGAAGGTTTTAACAAAGAGGCAGTGATGTCGACGGATAGCGGGAATAGATGTCTAATGTTTTTCAGGTATCGTTCTGCCCCGAGATTTGTACATTTTTCTACCACTGCTGTCATGTATAAACCATAGAGTATTAAAGAAAAAGAAAATCGAGTCTGATCCGATTTTTCCGGTTGATGGAGATGAAGATGGAGCGTTGTAAATGGTCCCAATCTAATATATATTTCAATAATCGTTCGAGTAGTTGTCTTGTATTGAACTGTATACCTACACCAAATCTTTCAATTATTTTGTTTTCATGAGCACAATTTCCTCTCGAAGTTTACATCGAGATTGTGATGTTTGAACATTTGTTGATTATTAGAGTTTTTCTGATTGGCACAACTAAATGAATGATTCTTCAGAAATGCCCCTTCATCCATTTTAGCTGCAGGGTTTTGAATGCCACCTGATTGTCATGATTAGAGATGAACATTTGTCGGATTTCAATCCGATCCGGATCGGTTTTTATCTGATCCGGTTTTTTCTCATAGAAAAAAAACCGGTTTATAAAATAACTGGTTCGGTTTTTAACCGGTTTGGGGGGCCGGATATCCTAACCGGTGTAACCGGTTTCGGTTTTAAAAAAACCGGTTTTTTTAAAAAACCGGTTATAAAAAAACCGATTTTAATATTCCAGATTGCTCATAGGGAATCGATTCCCCCCCAAGGGGGTACCGATTCCTCACTGAATGGTTTGGCTTCGAGATTTCCAGAATGCTCGGAGGGAACCGATTCCCCCATAGGGGGTACCAATTCCCCCCTATTCAACGGTCGAAATATTTGAATTTTACACTTAGGGAACCGATTCCCTATGAGAGGAAACCGATTCCCTATGAGAGGGTATCGATTCCCCCACGCTCCAAGCATTTTTATTAAATGTTTTCACACTTAAACGGTTATATTATCTTCATTAATTATCACTAACGTTCAGAAGTGATTCAAGGTGTATTTAAGCAAGCTTAGAAGCCATTGATCAAAGACAATAAACATCAAGCAACTAGAATCAAGAGAGAATCAAAGAGAAAGCATCAAACCTCAAGTTCGATAAATTCAAATACTTAATTGAAATACTTAATTAACTCAACATAATTGAAATACTTAAATACTTCCAAGTTTGATAAATTCAAATACTTAAAAACTTCCAAGTTCGATAAATTCAAATACTTAAAAATTTCAAGTTCGATAATTGAAACAAAGTTTGCGATAATTGAAATAAAGTTATAAAATAAACTACATTGCCATCTCTTCTTCATCATCTTCGCCTTCTTCGTTTGGAGGGGATATTCCAAGTTCGACTTCTTCAATGTGTAAGTTTGCTTCCAAATCGGTATCAATTGCATCTTATAGGGTGGTGATATGTTGCTTACGAGCCGCTCCATCCAAATAATCCTTTAAACAAATGCATACTTCCACCGACTCGGGACTTAGTCTTGATCTCCGTTGCGATATAACCCTGCCACTAACAGAAAAAGCGGATTCCGAAGCTACCGTAGAAGCTTGGACGGTTAGTAAATCACGGGCCATGGCGGCTAGAATCGGAAATTGTGCTTCCTTTTCTTTCCACCAAGCCAAAATATCTAAACTTTCAAACTCTTCAAATGTCATTTTGATAGAAAATCGCATGACATGTAATTTCCCAACTCGCTACTTGGGGTGGTAGTACGTGATCGTTTGGATTGGGAATTTACAAGAGTGTTAAAAAGATTCAAATTTATGTTACTTGGACGTCTACTAGATGATTCCGCATTCATTCTCATTTGATCGTGTATTACACTACTTGATCCGTATTTAGTTAAATAAATTGCAAACATGTCTCGAAAACATTTGTTAAAATAATTTATTTGGTTTTGGACAAAGTTGGGTTCATCATCGGTTAGATTAAAAGCAAACGCAATTTGTTCAATTAGTGTTTCAACCCCACCAACATTTAACGTTGGGTTTAAAGCGGCGGCATAAGTAAAAATGGGGGGAATCTCCTTAAAATATTTTAAAAGTTTTTCCTTCATTGCAAAGCCAATTTCTTGAAAAACTTCGGTTTCAAATTCAAAGTCATTTAGTCGGGTAGCCAAAAAAAATATTTGATTAAGAACCAACGGGCTAGTAGGGTAATAAACACCGGATAAAAAAGTTGTTGCATTTTTAAAAACCTCAAACAAATAAGTTATTTTTGCTAAAGTTTCCCAACTCGAATCAGGATAAATGTTTGGGACATGACCCCTCTCGAAAAGCCGATCGTGAAATGTTTGCAATGTTTCCCTTTGCCTTAAGGCAGTATGCATCATCATCCAAGTTGAGTTCCAACGAGTTGGACAATCCAAATTAGGACCCAAAGCTTTTTTATTAACGGACTTACAAAATCGTTTATAATCATTTAGTCTTTTGTTGTTGTTACAAAGAACCGATTTTATCATTGTTTTAAATTCTAATCTAATCGGCTCAATAACCTCCAAACCGGCTTGCACGGATAAATTAATTTTGTGTGCAACGCAACGGGTATGAAAAAACGCACCGTCTAAAATCGATGAAAGTAATATTTTCAATCTTGGAACCACGTTTGTATTATTCGATGCATTATCAAAGGATATAGAAAAAACTTTATTTTCTAATTTATAAAGACAAATTACCCTTTTTAAAAGTGTAAATAAATTAGCACCGGTATGCGGCTCACCGAATAATTCAAACGCGATTGTTCTTTTCATCATTTGCCAATTATCTTGATCTAACCAATGTGACGTAACGGCTAAAAAAGAATTTCCGGTATTATGAGGGGAACTCCAAACGTCACATGTAAGCGACACATCATAACGGTGTTCTTGGAATCCTAAAATCATTTTTTCCCTCGCCGTACGCCACATTTTTATAGCATCTCTTCTAAGGGTAGTACAACTTACTTGAGTATAACGTGGTTGCATTAGTTGTTGAATTGTTATCGTGAAATCTTCATCATCAAAGTGGTCGAACGGCAATGCTTTTGTAATCACGAACTTTGTAAACGCTTCTCGTAATTTTTCGTTGTCGTAAACAAAAACACCACCTTGCGGTGTAAGATTCGATTGACTAGGATCTGATCTTGAGCGAAGTGCCTTGCATGATTTTGTCAAATGGTTCTTCAACGTTGTGTTTCCTTCCGATGCAAGAAACTTTAGACAAAGTTTACAACGCGCCCTCCTCGAGCCATTTGACATCTCACATAAATCGTAGTGATCCCAAATGTCTTTGTTTCGAGTGTGTTCGATCACTCTCACGACTTCAAGGTTTCCCCCGACGGAAGATTCAGCCGTGTTACTCATGATGAACAAAAAATTACAAAAGTAAGATTTGAGAGATGTTTAAGTGTTGTGTAATAAGATTTGAGAAATTTGTAATCAACCAAATACATCCCCAATTTATTTATACATGTTTAGGGTGGTAAAATGGTAATTTTTTAAAGAAAAAAACGGTCAAAAACGGTCACAAAACCCTCCCAACGGCTATATTAACGGCTAGTTTTTTAAACCCATACCGGTTTTTTTTTCCGGATAAAAACCGGTTTTTTATCCGGTAAAAAACCCGGTCTAGGTTTTTTTCTCCAAACCGGTTAAAATAACCGGTTTAAAAAAAATCCGATCCGGTTAAAAAAAAACCGGTTTTTTCCAAATCCGGTTTCAGATATTTTTTTCGTAAAATCGGATATTCGGATTTTTTGTGCACCCCTAGTCATGATTATAGTTGTGTCGGGTTGGGTTTAAGATCGGGTGTAGATGGAGGGGGTGTAATATACGGGTCAGGTTTGAATGGGCTAAAACCCAACCCGACTTATGATCATCCCCATTAACAGGGCAACAACATGAAGCAAGCAAGACCAGCATTGAGGGAGGGGTAGATAGTAACTGGTGGAGAAAAAAGCTGAAAATGGCAATTATATATCCAGGCTCTCTTGCATGATAATTACAATTTATAAAGCCGCATTTGTAAAAGCCCATTTTGTCAGAAAATTACGAACCAAAGGCTACCAAATTAGCCATAATGGCCTCATTCATCTTCCTTTTATCTCAATCTGAACTCTGAATTCAGTGGAAAATAAAGAGTAAAAGGAAGAAAGAAGGTCCAACTTTTGTCACAGGCCACAGGGATAAAAACACAATACAAGATACTAGCTCCAATAATAGTGTACCACCAGAATGGCATTTCTGTAAATTTTAGGGAACCAGACATCCCTCAGACCACACAAGGTTGTTCAGATATGCATTGACTGGTCGCCTTTTGACCAGTACCAAAGAAGTACTGATCACTGCAATGCTCAGTTTTCTGCTGCAACACACCAATTTTCTTTAATATTCTATTTCTGATACCGTTTGATCAATATTTCTCGAAGTAGCACCCTTTCTGTTGAGTTCGCAAAGGCGCGTCCCTGGGGACGCGCTTTACCCGTATTTTCGCTGAGTTGGATGCCACGTGTGGAAGGCGCATCCCCGGGGACGCGCCTTCACTGACTCGACTGCCACGTGTGGAAAGCGCATCCCCGGGGACGCGCCTTCCATTAAATGTCATAAATGCCCCCATCTGTTTTTCCTAACTACCCCTCCTCCTCCCCTATATAAACCCCCTCAACTCTCCCTCATTCTTCACACCAAAATCATATTCTCCTCTCTTATATAACTCAAATTCTCCAACTATTTGAGTTTTAAATTTGTTATTAGTGGTAAGAAATTTATTTTTATGTTAGTATTTTTTTAAATAGTTATTATTTTTTATATTAATATATTTATGTTTATATAATTATTATTTATTTAGAATTATTAATTTTTTTTGCTAATTATATTGTTTTGTCTACAGTTATAATGGAAAACGAAATACTGTTGTGATTGGATATTGATCATATCTCCAGACATTTTAGCGATATGGTAATATTTTTTTATAATTAATGTTAATATTTAAATTTATTTTTATTTTAAAGTTATTATGAATTTATATTATTTTTTATTTTTTATAATGTATATTATTTAGGATACTGATCGTATTTTAGAGACTTTTATTAAAAATCCATGTATACCGACACCGGAACATATTTTGCCATATTTGGCTTCTGCCGGGTTCGGGTATATTGCAACAATTATAGGCGGTTGCAAACTCGAACCTGTCCTAATTTCTGCACTGATTGAGAGGTGGAGGCCCGAGACACACACTTTTCACCTTCCATGTGGAGAGGCGACAATTACATTGGAGGATGTCTCTATGCATCTGGGGCTTCCCGTCGACGGAAATATGATGTGTGGTATGACGGATGGTGATTGGCAATCAATGTGCATTGATTATCTTGGAGCTGCTCCGCCAGAGTTTAATGGAGGTAGAATAGCTTTATCTTGGTTGAAAGCTAATTTTGAGGTTTTAAATGAAAATGCTTCAGAGGATCAAGCAAAGGCATGTGCTCGGGCATATATTCTACGAATAATTGGAGGAATATTGATGCCCAACAAATCTCGCAACCAGGTGCATTGTATGTGGTTGCGGCATCTGATCGATTTTGATGAAGCTGGAAGATATAGTTGGGGCGCTGCAATTTTGACATTTCTCTTTGGAGAAATGTGTCGGGCGACGAATTATAAGAAAACTGCTATCGGTGGATGTCTTATGCTTCTACAATCATGGGCGTGGTTCCGCATGCCTTTCTTATGCCCGATCGTGAATGAACCATACGTATTCCCCTTAATATTGAGGTAATTTTCGAACTAAATTTTGATTTAAATATTTTTAATTAAATAGGGTGATATTTAGTTTATATTATATTTCATAGGTGGTCGATGAAAAGAAATGACCATAAAAGTATACCTACTGGGTTAGAGGAAATTCGTTTACTTATTGATACGAAAGCTGGGTCTGAGGTATGTTTTTAAATTTGTTTAATTATTAATATTTTAATTTAAAATGTTAGATATAATTAGAATATTTTATTTATTTGAATTGTATATTTATTTCAGTTTCAGTGGATACCTTATGCGAGCGATGAAGTGAAAGCTTGCATCCCACCCCACCTTAGTGGGTCATTAGAGGTATGGATATCGGTTATACCTCTTATATGTTATGCTATTATTGAGTGGCATCCAGTTGATCGCGTGCTCCGTCAGTATGGTTGTACGCAATATATTCCTGGAGCTCCTAGGAATTTAGACGACGTGCATAACATAGATAGACGAGGAAAGAAAGATGTTAACTGGGTGGTGAGACACAGAGATTGGATTACGCTTTGGGAGAACCGATATACACTGTTGGCCCCTCGACAATATTACGCTGAAACTGGTCATATGGTTACGGATAACTATATGGACTGGTTTAATGAAAATGGGAAGCCGTTTCTACTTTCGGCGGAAGCACGAGGGGTTAACATTCCTAGGCGCCGAGAAAGACATCAACCGTCTCAATATCATCGTCCCCCGACGCGTGGACGGAGAGAAGGCGCTACCTGTTCTGCATCAGTCCCACCACAACATCCTTATTCGTCGATGCCGCAGGGGTACATGCCCAGCCCTCCACTTCATATGCCAAGCCCACCAGTTTATATACCATCTCCGCAGGGTTATATTCCGAGCCCGCAGGGTTACATTCCTAGCCCGCCAGGTTACATGCCTAGCCCGCAGGGTTTTATACCATATGGAGGTGCATATACGACTATGTTTAATGATCCAGCATATGGTTCATATGCATCTTATTTGGTTGGTGGTGCTTCTCCGCAGACACCTAAATCTCCATCTGGATCACAGACATCGATGCCAATGTTTCCACAGTTTTCACAGTTCCCGGGGAGCGGTGGGATTGTTACTAGCACTCCTCCAGGGTCGTTATTTTATACAGGCCCTTCAGCCCCTTCAGCGTCATCTACACCAAATGAAGAAAATGCTGCTGATGATGATAGTGAAGATGAGGAGACTGAAGAACAAGTTCCACGAGGAAATCCTCCACGAAATAGACAACCACCGCCATGTGGAACTCATTCGAGAAGACGACATCGGTGATCCAGTTGTATTTAATGTTATTTAAATAATTATATTTCAGAATTTTATGTAATTTGATTATGTTTTTTAAATGTTTCATGGTTGTTACATACATATTTTTTAATGTTATTTTTTATTCACATTTAACATTAAATGTTTGATAAATGTTTTTAAAATACAAATTATATTATTCGAAATTTAAAATAAAAATAAAAATAATATTATTCAAAATTGAAATTTAAAATATAAATTATAGTATTCGAAATTTAACATTAAATTTCAACTTAATATTCCAATTGTATTCGAAATTAAAAGTTATATTCCAATTATAGTTCACAATACTTAAATTGAAATTAAATTTATCCATACATATGATTTTATCATTAACATATATATTAAAACGTATACATTAAAATCAACTTATGTTGAGTTAATCGATCGACGGAATCGGCCAAGAGGGGGGTGAATTGGCAATTTATTCAATGTCACATTTCAATGCTCATTCCATACAATTTCAATGTCACAATCAACTTATCACTTCACATTTATTCAATTTATCCATAACATTTTATCTAATTTATTCAAACTTCACATAACGTTTTAATTTAAGTTATTCTTAACTTGCTGAACTTTCAAAAGAAGTTAAATTTTGGTTATAATTTACCTGATTTACTGATATATCTAGTATCCCCGAGGGACATGAGTGACATAATAGGGCAATGATAACATATTCTCTGACAAAATAATGGAAGGCGCGCCCCCGGGAACACGCCTTCATGTGAATAGTGAAATAATAGGTACTGATATATCTAGTGTCCCCGAGGGACATGAGTGACATAATAGGGCAATGATAACATATTCTATGACAAAATAATGGAAGGCGTGCCCCCGGGAACGCGCCTTCATGTGAATAGTGAAATAATAGGTACTGATATATCTAGTGTCCCCGAGGGACATGAGTGACATAATAGGGCAATGATAATATATTCTATGACAAAATAATGGAAGGCGCACCCCCGGGAACGCGCCTTCATGTGAATAGTGAAATAATAGGTACTGATATATCTAGTGTCCCCGAGGGACATGAGTGACATAATAGGGCAATGATAACATATTCTCTGAAATAATGGAAGGCGCGCCCCCGGGAACGCGCCTTCATGTGAATAGTACTCCGATTATAGACACTATTATATGCAACATATTATAAACTTTCAAAACAAACTTCAGTTCACAAACTTTCAAATTCTCAAATTCCCAAACTCTAAATTCTCAAATTCTCTGAAAATGAGTCGTCTTTCTGCTGTTGTTTTGTATGATGGACTAATTAAAGAAGCTGAAGAGGGGGTTATTTTTGAGTCAGATCATTATATCCCCTTAACCTTGAAGAGAAACATCACAATTGAGGAGTTAATCACAAATATTTCGTTAAAGATTCGTGTAGCAGGCCAGAGAAGACTATCTTCACTTCAGTACAGATTTCCTACTGAACTTTTTCCGCTCACGTATACATCATTTCAGCTTTCAAACGATGATGATGTTTCTATGATGGTTGATGCTCATATGGGGAGTTCACAATCTCTTATTGAAATGTATGCCACTTTTATTGAGGTTCGTGCAACTCGTGGTCTCTCATATTCCTCTCACTTTGGCATTGCATATCAAACTGATCAAGTTGATAGCCCGACACAACTGATCTGTAATGATTTCACATCATTAATGGCGGATCCAACGCCAGATACCATGCCATCAAGTTCAATAGGAAGGCATTCATCTGCAACTGCTTATGATCTCAACCCACGTGACTTCACCAATAATCCATATGGCAACATCTCTTCTACTTCAAGGGGCAGATATTCATCTGCCAATGTTTTTGACTTACATATGGAAATGCCAACGAGACGACAGTCTATTCACATCCCACATGATACAATGGCCTCAAGTTCAAGGGGAGGACACGCAAGCGGGAACTTATTTGACCTCAACATTGGATTATCGGAGGAACCCTCATCTCCACTAGAAGAACCTCTTCGGGAGCCAGGTGCAGATGGTGCTGAAATGGGATTATTCGTTGAACCTGACTCACCATAGTTTAACGTACATTCTGATGATGATGAGGATGACGTTCCGATAAATACAACACCAGCCGAACTTCCTGCACATATGTATGAGGCTGATTATGATGCAATGTATGAGCCTGAATTTCTAGATCTTCCTGATGTTGGCAACTATGGACTTCAATCATCAGTTAATGACGTAATTTACATATTGGAATGGAGTTCACATCGAAGGAGGAAGCAATGATGGCAATAAAGAGTTACAATATTCGTAACTCAGTTCAGTCCCGAGTTGATCGATCTAACACGGAGAAATATGTCTGCTACTGCGTCCAACGTGACAACGGATGTCAATGGATGGTCCGTGTATCAAAGAGGAAGAGGAAGAACAACTTATGGGAACTAACCAGATACAACGGTCCTCATACATGTTGTGCAACAGGTATAAACCAGGATCATCCCAACTTGGACTCCAACATTATTTGTCAAGCAATCATGCCAATTATGAAGCAAAGCTCTCATATAGCTGTTGCAGTGTTGATTTCTGCTATACAGTCACAATATGGGTACACTGTCTCATATAAAAAAGCGTGGTTGGCAAAACATAATGCCATTTGTAAACTTCATGGCGAATGGGATTCCTCTTACAACGAGCTGCCCAGTTGGTTTCATGTTGTGCAAAGACTTAATCCCGGGACAATTGTTGAGTTCGAAACTCAACATCATTACGTGAATGATCGAATGGTTCGCGATCGCTGCCAATTTTACCGTGTCTTTTGGACTTACCCTCAGTGTATTAATGCAGTCAAGTACTAACCAGTTGTCCAAATTGATGGTACTTTCTTGTATGGGAAATACAAGCAAGTTTTATTATTGGCTGTGGTCCAAGATGGAAACCACAATATTCTTCCTGTTGCGTTTGCCCTTGTTCAAGGAGAAGACACTGAGTCTTGGGCTTTTTTCCTTAAAAATTTACGTTTACATGTTGTCACCAGGGAACGGGTATGCATTATTTCAGACCGAGGAGCCGGGATAAAAGCAGCAATGGACTCTTTGGGTACAATGTATAGACCTCCACATGTTCAACATCGTTATTGTGTCCGTCATATTGCTGCAAACTATTACGGAAAATACAAGAAGAACGATGAACGTCAGTTAGTCGTGCGGATGAGTATGTTACTTTTTCCCAATTTTTCTATCAATTTCTTATTACTTATTTATACTTCATATTAACTATTACATATTCCTAATGGCTTAGGTTACAAACTCTTACCTCAAAGGTTTGAGTCGATGCTACAAGAGCTGTTTGGCAAAAATAAGAAGGGGTGCGAGTACATTATGGACATCAGCAAAGAAATGTGGACAAATGCATATGACGGGGGGTATCACTATGGTCATATGACAACAAACTTGGCTGAAGCAATAAATTCAACCTTAAAGGGGGCGCGTCATTTACCAGTCATGGCGTTGGTTAAAACGACTTATTTTCGTTTGGGTCAACTCTTTGCAAAGCTCGGTGGACAAGCTCTTACTTGGATGCAAAACGGACATATTTACCACCCAAGACTAGTAGTTGATTTACAGAAAAAAGTGGCTGCATCAAATGAGATGTTAGTTACAAATTTTTCTCGCACCCGTGAATTGTTTCGTGTAACCGAAATGCCACGTCCGCTGCAAGGGATTGAAGCTAACTCTTTCAGAGTTAATCTGCAAGAGAGGTGGTGCGATTGTGGTTTCTTTCAAGCACTCAAATATCCATGCTCTCATGTCATTGCTGCTTGCTCACATTCGCATTTGGACTACAAAAATTATGTTGATCCAGTATACCAACTTTCACAAGTATTCAAGGTATATGAATTTGAGTTTCCGCCCATAGGAAACGAAAGAGACCCAAATGAGATTCAAACTTGGCTTACAATTGTACCAGATCCATTGCTATTGAGGGACTCAGGTCGTCCAAAATCTACTAGAATACATTGTGATATGGATATTCGGGAGAAGTCAACAGAACAAAAACGATGTGGGCATTGTAGAAACATCAGGCACAATAGAAAAAAATGTCCAGCTCTGTTATCATCATATAACCGTTAACTCTTATGTAATTAATATTGTATTTAAATGAATGTTTTTGTTTCTAATAATTTAATGTTATTGCATTTATATAATTTGTCAATGTATGTACACCTAAATAATTTTTTTAACTTTTAAATACATAAATATATTTAATATATTTATTTAATATAATAATTAATATATTAGTTATAATTTTTTAAATATAATAATAATTCCACCTTCTAAGTAGAGAAAAATATTAAATTAAACAAATTAAAAGTTATTAAAAAATTTATGTATACGATGACACATTTCATGTTCTGATTGGAGGATTAAATTTATTAAATTAAATTTTTAATAAGACTAATTTTATAAAATATGTAAGTCTTGAAGATTAAATATGTAATATACTAATTTATTAACTTATGCATCAATATTTTCGTTAAATATTGATATGAGATGACTAGATTGATAACATTTAAATAATTAACTGATAAAATTAATAGATCGATAATCAAAATCAAAAATAATAATATAACCATATGTGTAATATTATAATTTCATACATTTTTCCTATAACTACAATAAAAGTCAAAACTGGTTTTCATATATTGTTATATCATATTAATGTAGATAATTCACTCCACCTTTAACACACATTAACAAAATACATTTGATAATTCTTACATTATAATCGAAACATTTTACATAATATATTATTAATTTATAATAATAATAAAAATAAAATATTTATTATTAAACAAAATACGTGGCAGTCGAGCTGGCGAAAGGCGCGTCCCCGGGGATGCGCCTTCCACACGTGACATCCAACTCAGCGAAAACACGGGTAAAGCGCGTCCTCGGGGACACGCTTTTGCCAACTCAACAGAAAGAGTACTACTTCAGGAAATATTGGTCAAACGATGTCAGAAAGAGAATATTAAAGAAAATTGGTGTCGATAAATCTCCACCTCAAAAATGATGAGATAAGCTGCTAGCCCCCAACCATTCCCACTTCCCTAACCATGGCATGTGAGGTTCACACTCCATGAGTGGTACACCATTGGAAAAAGTTTGTGTTTAAACACTGGTAATCAAAGATACAGGCAATTAGAATGATCAATCACTATATGCAACTACCAATGTGATTAATTAATCTCATTTTGGAGCTGATGACTGGCTCTTGTGGGAAGCTAAAGCAAGGATGGAATTATCAAGCTTGTTAATGGCATCGACCAGGTCGTCCATTCTTTTTTTTGTTGATCTCGGTCTTGGATTCTTCGAGCTTTAGTCTTCTTTCATGGAAGTTTTGGAGATCTCTATGTCGAATCTCCTCTCTTTCTTCACTGGCATGGTTGGCTTCTCCTATAATGGAAGCGCTTTTGGAGATAGCCGTGCTCACTTCGTCGGAGATGCCGTCACTAGTGGTGCCTTCACCATTACCTCCTCCTCTTCTCCTTCTCTTTGCTGGTGAGTCTGAATACTCGCTCGTATCAGAATCTGAACTATATCATCACACATCTCCAATACATAAAAAATATGGAACGTAGGTTTCAATGGTATGCGACCAAGGCCAAGGGAAAGAGAAAGAGAGTGTACCTACCTACGGTGGGCAGTGGTTGAACATATGAAACTGGAGCCGCCGTTGAAGGCAGTGGTGGTGGTGGAGGGAATGGAACTGCAGCAGGTATAGGAACTTGGAGTAGTCGATGTTGTTGCAAAAGAGGTAATGAAGGCTGAAGAGTACTAGTCATCGGTGTATCCATAACAAAACGTAAGTTGGGAACATTGGGGTCTGAACCATCACCGCTGCCGCCGCCTGCCACAACCGTTCGAGCTATTTTCTTCTCCACCACCTGTTCTAAACGCTCATACATCTGGCACAACATGTTAGTAGGCAAGTTGTTGTCTTTCCTTTGGTTCTTCTCCATCTCCCAGTATGATCTCCCTCCTCCTTGCTTGCCATCAGCGGCAATTCTACTCTGGTACTCCCTCACCTTCTTTGTAGTCGCGCATGAGATTATCCCACTTATCGTTGCACTGGTTTTGGCTCCTCGAACAATCCCTTTTCCAGCAATAATCTTCCACCCATTTCCATCTCAGCTCCGTCGGTTTGTTGCCTCTTCCGTCGCTCTTCATCCTCCTCTCGTAATACATCTCCTTCGCCTCGATCAACACCAGCATTTCGTTGACAGTCCAGTTCCCTTTCCTGTATTCCCTCGTAAAGACGTTGTTGCAGCCTTGTTCGGCCATCGTCAACAAGTGCATGTAATGGCAACACTGTTAAAAGATCATCAGAAATTTATGTTTAAGTTGACCACCATCTATGCATGATAATATCCCTTTGCTGCAGTCAAAAACTTGGTCAAGTTCCTCAAAATCAGAAAAGAGAGAAAGAAAATGTTGAGAGTTCAGAGTTGAAATCTAAAACTAGTTATTGAAAGAAAAGCTTAGCAAAATGTGGGAGAGACAAAGGTAAAAGGAACGGGAGAGAGGAAGTGTTATCAAGCATACCATCACAACTAAATGCCAACCAAATCCATTCAATCTCACATACCAACAAACCCCGAAATTCTCAAAGAGATTTTTAAAATAAAAAAAAACTTTTTCCCCCCAAAATCACCCTTAAAAATAAAATATTTTCGACCGGTTATTAATTTTTAAATATTTCTCAATCTAATACTATTTTAAAGTAGAAAGAAATAAGCGCGTTTGGTGAAAAACTTCTTAAGAAAAGAGAATATAATTATCAGATTTCTCCTTGAAGGCACATCTCTTAGGGAGAGCTTTGCCAGGTTTTGGATTCCCTGAGAGACGCATCCCCTTGGACGCGCATTCTTAATTTTTTTAAAATATTTTATTAATTAATATTTTATTAAATAAATTTTTTATTATTTTAATTATATAAAGATAATTAAATAAAAAATTAAAATTAAAATTAAAAAATGTATGCACCTCTACATCAGTTTTCTGGTAAATGAGTAATCAGATATCTTCTAATAAATAAATTCTAACAATTTAAATAATATATGATCGATTTTCTAATATTTAAAAATTTAAAAGAAGATAGTTTCATTTTTTTACCGGGTTAGTAAAATGACTCGATATATGATCAGTATCCAATCGCAACATCTCACCTTCCATTTTTTAACCGCGAATAATAAATATAAACTAAATAAATTTAAAATTAAATAAAAAAGTATTGAATACAAAAAATTAATTAAACAAAAATAATAAAAAATTTATTGAATAAAAAAATTAATTAATGAAATAATAAAAATGGGGAAGGCGCATCCCAGGGGATGCATCATTGTTTTGAAAACCGGACCGGACCGGACTGACCGATTCAACAGGGAACCGTTGCCTAGTCCGGTTCAAACTAAACCGGTTGAACTGCTACTAGTGAACCGGCCAGAACCGTTCGAACCGGACCGGCTGAAAACTGGAAAAAACCGCCAATTTTGTTTTTTTTTTTTAAAAATTAAACCAAACGACGTCGTTTGTTAAACGAGCCAAGTCAAACTCGAGTATTGTTGAGCTCGACTCAAACTTTAAAAGTAAGCTCAACTCGACTCAAACTTTAAAAGTAAGCTCAACTCGACTCAAACTCACGAACTAAAAATTATCAAGTTCAACTCGAACTCGAAATATAATATTGAAACTTGAACTCGAAAAGGCTTGAACTCAAAAAAATTAGAAGCTCGATTGAAGCCTAAAATTCGAACTTGATTGAAGTGAAAGAATAGTTCACTCTATGCTCACCAAAAGTCTCTATGATTTTGATTGTCAAATTACCTCTATTATTTATAGAAGTTAGCTGGGATGCTCTTCTATATTTCTTAGTCATGTTGGATTGTTTTGTTCTCATACTTTTACTCTTTAGACTTTTGGGATGTTGTTCTATGTTTCTTAGCCATGTGAGATTGTTTTTTTTTTTAAATTAAACCAAACAATATCATTTTATTATGATTTTTTTAGCCCCAAATTTATTTTTAAATTATAGTTATATAATTATATTTATTATTTAATATGTTTTACCTTAAATATTATGTTGTAGTTAATTTGAATCATTTTGTTTCACTTGATTTTATGGTTTTTAACTCATATATGTTATGACTTGCTTTGAATATGACTTGTGATATACAAAATTATTTTTTATTAAATATTTTTGGTATTTTTATTTAATTTTTTAAATAATTATGACGTCGTCCGGTTCTTCCGACCGGTCGGGCCGGTTGAACCAGTGAACCGATAGCATGATCGGTTCGCTAACCGGTCCAGTTCTGAAAACCATGGGATGCGTCTTCCAGAGAATCCAAAACTGGGTAAAGCTCTCTCCAGGGATGCGCCTTCAAGGGGAAATCTTCTATCTCTTAAAAAATGGTGTTAGATTGAGAAATATTTGGAAAAGAATGACTAATCAAAAAAATTATTTTTAAGGTGATTGTTGGGTAAAAATGCCTTAAAAAGTGTACTTGTATTTATAAAAACAAACAATGTGGTAAGTGGCTAAATTAATTTTTTTTTAAGATCGAAGACCAAATTGATTTTTAAAAGTTTAAAGGATTATTTGATTTTTTTTAAATCAAAATATTTTAAAATCAAAATTTAAAAATTTAAAAAAACTTAAATATAATAATACAAAAAATAAAAAATATATATGATTGCTTTTTTTAACTCGAATTTAACTTGAATTTTATTTATATAAATATAAATTTGTTCTTCCTATACAAATTTTATTTTATATATTTACATTCAATTATATTAAATTCTAAGAATATTTTTAAACTCTATTTCCCTAAATTTTATAAAAATAAATTAAATAAGTATTATAAAATCTTAAAATAAAATTAAAAAATATGAAAGTAAAATTTGTTTATAAATTATCATGAAACTATATAATTTAAAAAATAGTTATCCAATTAAAAGTAGGGGTGTTCAAATTTTGAACTAATTCGGTCGGCCACCGAATTAGTTCGGTCGGTTAACAGTTAAGAAAATGTTTAGAATTCAGTTAACGGTTAATTCGGTTTGAAATCAGTTAATTAACCGAATTAACCCTTAAATATTTATTAATATTTTTTTTCATCCCATAATATGTTGTCCCCCACTTTCTTTAATTGCTCCTCGATTATCAATTTTTTTACCTTGATTTGTGTAAGGTATGGGGCTATGAGCACGAGATGGGTGGAGGCGTGGAACATGACTCTACATGAGCAATACACTACCCTCCACTCTCTCCTTTTCTAATTCTCTATTCAGGGTTTCCTTCAAACTGGTACTACTTAAAATATTCTTTTATATAAGATATACATGCGAGCAAGTATTTATTATATAATTCATCAAGTGTTTATATAAAATTACATATCTTTATGAGTGGATGAAGTACTTGTTTATATATATATATATATATATACTTCATTACTATTTAAAATTTTAAATGTAGGTTAAAAAATTATAAAACCCATCATACCATGTTTAATAATACAAATTAATGGGATATGTATATTTTTTAATCATTTAATTTTGGTAATGAAACAATTCTGTCCCGGTGCTTTTGTTTGCTTCTATATCTATCTTCATTTTGAAACTCTTTATTTTTACTCTCTCTTGGGAGAAATAGCCTTTTTGTTCATACTTTGCTTGAATTACAGAGTCAAATCTTGGGAACTTTTATGTGTTTTGGTTTGAGTTTTTTTATCAATCGCAAAACCCAGGTTTATGCCATCTCCGATCACAATTTTCTTGCCTTCTTCATCCACTTCATGTTCAAGAGGCATGTGCTGTAAGTCCTACGTAAAGGAGCTAGCTATCTTCCTGATTGTAGCATCAGAAAAATCAAGCATTTCACCTAGCAATAGTAGCTATCTTCATGCACCATTTATTTTGTAGAATTTCAAATTTGTTGGTTTGTTTGAACTAAATTGATAGATACAAATATCTTATTTTAATATAATGTTTGAATCAAATTAATTAGATATTATAAATTTTTTTTTAATTAAAAAAAATATTAAATTCGAAAATTCTAAATTTTTTTGGTTAATTCGATTTAGGGTATTTCGGTTCGGTTTTAACCGAATGAACACCCCTAATTAAAAGGAATATTTTTAGTGAATATAAAATGATATATGGAAGTAAACTTCACCTAAACTTAGATCTTATGAAAAGTGGGAATATCAATTTACCCCACTAATTTTTATTAGATACAACTCTATAAAGTTAATGTATATATGAATTTCATGTGTTCGAGGTTTTTTTGTCACTCAAATATTTACTTTTTTATAAAAAAAATCAACAAATATAAAATATGTCTCAATAAAATAAAATTCACATTAGAATTTAAAGGCAAATTTTGACATGAGTTTTATTTTATTTTTAAAACAAAATAATATATATTTATTTATTTCAATAATTTAATTTTTTTTTTGGTTTTTTAAATTTATTTTTTTATATTTTGAATTTAATTTTTTTTATTTAAAAAAAAATCAAATAAGCCCTTAAACTTTAAAAAAAATAAAAAATATTGTCTTGATTAATTTGGGGTCTCCTTTTAAAAATCAACATAAAGCATGGTTCAAGGAGTTGTCACTAATATTTGATTAGAGTGTGATTGGGCACCCAAAAATATACTTATTATTTTAATAAAAATATTAATTTTAATTAAAACAATAATTTTGTGGTCTACGTTACCAAAATTTGTGTTCAGGAGTCGGTTATGCGTGGGGAAGGATTAACACCCCCACAGAGCGCTAAATCAGTATCAAGTCGATTAACTAGTTGTCTTTGCAATGAAATTTACGAGTTTGAATTTAATTTAATTTCAAATCCCTTTAAATGGTATTCTTTGAATTTTAGGACGAAACACAATAATATTTAATTTTTATTTCCTATCGAGAAGAATCAACTTCTTATGCCTTAGAGCACTCAATTCATACTCCAATCGAAATAAATAAATAAATATTATAATTCCATTCTAAAGCTCATTATTAATTCCACAATCAAATGCGTAAATAACAATAAAATAAAATAAATTTAAGGATCTTTTTTAAGCACATTCATTGAATTTTAGTACGAAAAAAGACAATATTTAATAATTTTTTATTGCGAATAAACAACCTATCATGCCTTAAAGCCGTCATTTCTTACTCTAATCGAAATAAAGAAATATTACAATTTCATTCATAAATTCATCATCAATTCCAAATTTAAATGCATAAATAACAATAAAACAAAATAAAACAAATTAAATTTAAAATTACCAATCTTTTTAGAGAGAAAAAGTATATTCGATTATTTAAAGACATCGAGATCATACCTTTTATAAGTTCTAATGATCTTTTCTCGATAAATTTAAATAGACAAACATTTCTTTTTCTTTCGTTTTTAAATTTTACGCGTAATCAATTTTTAGGGTTTTACTTAATGGGATACACTTTCAAAATATAACACTCCTAAAATAACAATGAAAAATCAGAAACACAAAAAAATCTAAAAATGGATTAAAAATAAAGCACGTAAAATAAAAGTACAAATTTCAAAACACTAAAAAGCCTCGAAATGAGGACTAAATTGCATTAATTCAAGAACAGATGGTCATGGGCAACAATTTCTCCCAAATCTTAATCATTAGACACGCGGGACTCAAATGAACTATGCATCAAACATCTAGTGACTGCGAAAATAATTTAACTATTTGCCAATTACAACCTAATCCCCTTATAAATATCCCAAAAATCTTATTTCATGTCATTTTCACCTTCATCCTTCAAATCTCTCCCCCAAAACTCTTTCAATTTTCTCTCCCCCAACCTAAACCAACCACCCCACCGGTGCTTAGCCCCGCTGCTCCAGCCACCACCACCGGTGGCCAGAATCCTAGAAACTACCCAAAAGCTTTTTTTCAACTCCGTAGACCCGAATCCAAGGCCCCCTTTGCCTAAAACTCATCCTAGGAGTCTAGATCTAGGATTTTACCTTTCAATAACAACGAAAATCGACATCTTTTTGACTTTTAAGTAAACCCCGAACCAAGGTAAACTTTTTATTCTTTCTCATCTCTTTTCAACTTTCTCTGTATTTTCCCCTTTTTCGATTCTTTTTTCCCCGAAATCTTCCTCTTTCTCTTTCTTTTTCTTTCTCTTTTCTCTTTTTTTCGAATTACCCTTCTTCCTCTTTTTTTGAAAACTATTTACTCTCTGTCTCTCGGGTTTTTTTCTCTGAAAAGCTTCTCCTCCCTCATCTTCTTTTCAAAACTTGACCCCTCCTTTTAATCTGCTACATACTTTGTGTTAGGATTATTGAAGAGGCTAAATGGACAACTGAAAAAGTGCAAATGGTTTATTTGATAGAATTGAATTTAGGGAGTAAGGAGAACAAAATGATAAGATAATTTGAGACAAGATTTAAAGTGGTTCGGCTATCAACCAAGTCTACATCCACTATGTTGAAAACATTTTGATGTTTCGATATAAAAATTAAGTTAAATGAATTTTAAGATTTTACAAAAGATTTTCTAAGTATATTCGATGTAATTATTCGAATATCAAAATATTACTCCAAGTCTTTCAAAGTTCATTTTAATCCTTACTAAAGTGTAAAATTGTGTTTTATACTTAAACTAATTTCAAAACAATTTTACAAAGTATTTCGAATCGTTTCAAAGCCAAAAATTCCAGATTGTCCATAGGAAACCGATTCCCCCCAAGGGGGTACCGATTCCCCCTGAATGGTTTGGCTCCGAGAAAAACAGAATGCTCGGAGGGAACTGATTCCCCCAAGGGGGTATCGATTCCCCCTGATCAACGGTCGAAATATTTGAATTTTACACTTAGGGAACCGATTCCCTATGAGGGGGTATCAATTCCCCCACGCTCCAAGCTGTTTTATTAATTGATTCTCATCCCCAAACGGCTCCAAAACATCCCCAACAGCTATATACAACTTCAAACACATTCCAAGCTATAAATACAAGCTAAGGACACTTGAAGAAACAAGAGAACAACTATCCATGCAATCAAACACAAGAGAAGAGTTTTTCAATCTTATTTCATCTTTCTCTTGTAAATATTTTGTTCTTGTGAGCTCAATCTTGTAAATACCTACCTTAGAGAGGTTTTCTTGTTTACATCTTTTATCCTTTTGTAAATGGGAAAGGTTCTAGCTTAGCCCGTGTAAAAGCTAGGGAAAGGTTCTAGTTTAGCCCGAAAAAACTAGGGAGTTTGTAAGGTTACTCTTTATCCTCAAAATAAAGAACAAATTAGTGAATTTGTTAAAAAAATCCTTGGTGAGGAGCTAAGGTAGTGGACATAGACTTTGATTGAGAAAGTGAACCACTATAAATCGCTGTGCAATTCTCTATCTTCCAATCTCCTTACTCCCTAAACACAAAACTGTTCCGACCCCTCTTTGCAAACCGTTCCAGTTGTCGATTCGAGCTTCCAAAAATCCCAACAATTGGCATCAGAGCCTAACTCGTTAAGAAGGTTTAACCACCTTGAGACAGTCCTCGAAGAAGCTCTACAATTCCCGATGCAAACGACAAAGAAATGACTTTTTCCTTCGGTGTTTATTATCTTGAAGAATATCCTATTATGGATTCACAACCGGTCAACAAACCACCTTTCTTCAATGGAGAAAATTATGCACATTGGAAGAATAAGATGATTTACTTTATTCAATCCTAGAATCTAGGAGCTTGGAACTCAATCATGGATGGTTACTCCTCTCCACCCGGCAAGTACAACGACTGGAGTAGAGAAGAGCAGAAATATTTCTAGCTTAATTCTAAGGCTATACATATTCTATTATGTTCTTTAGGCCCAAATGAATATGGAAGAATCTCATCTTGTTCCAGTGCCAAAGAGATTTGGGATAAGCTCCAAGTCACTCATGAAGGAACCGACGAAGTGAAGGAATCAAAGAAAAATATTCTCAACTATAGCTACGAGAACTTCAAGATAAAACCCGATGAAGATATCAAAGCTATGACGGATAGATTTTTCGTGATTGTCAACGGTCTCCAGGGATATGGAGAAGTAATCCCAAATGAGAAGCTTGTGAGGAAGATGATCTACTTTCTTCCAAAAGAGTGGTAATCAAAGAAGACGTCCATTATCAAAGCAAGAAACCTAAAGTCTCTCACTCTCGATGAGCTAATTGGTTTCCTTCTCACTCATGAGATGATGGTGAAGGAAGATAAAGAAAGGGAAGAAAAGAAAAACAAGAAGAAAAAGAAGAAGAAGGAGGAGGTAGGCATTGCCTTCAAATCACCAATGATAGCTATCAAGATTCAAGTGATGAGGTGGATGAAGAAGATGATGAACAAGAAGAAGAGATGGTCAAGCTCTTGAATGAACTCAAGAGATTCATGATTTCCAAGGAAGTGAAACATGAATCAACCAAGAAGAAGAGTCCCCCGGTATGTTTCAATTGTCAAAGAAAGGGGCATGTCAAGTATGAATGTCCTATTCTAAAGAAAAAGGGGGAGAAGGCATTTGTTGCATCTTGGAGTGATGAAGATGATTCCAATGATGAAGATGAAGTAGTCAACCTATGCCTCATGACCACTCAAGAAGAATTCGAGGTATCTTCTAACTCAAATGAATTTAATTTATTTACTTTTGATGAGTTACAAGATGCTTATAATAGGTTGTATTTGGGATTTGAGACCATGAATTCCAAATATACGAAATTAATTTCAAAACTCAAAATTAAAGATAATTTGATTTTGAATGCAAAAGTTGATTTTGAAAATCAAAATGAAATTTGAAAAATAATTTAAAGTTTTCAAAAATCAAAATAAATGATTTAGAAAAAGAAACTTTGAGTTATGAGTTAAGCTTGAAAACTTAATAAAAGAAAAAGAAATAATTTCTAAAAACAACCTATTATGCTTAAATATTGCAAAATGCTCACATTGCCATTATCATGGTCATATGGAAGATACTTGTCCTTTGAAGAAAATAAATCGTTTTAAAATTAGACAAGTATGGGTTCCGAAAAGAACAAGGGGAATTGAAACTAACGTTCAAGGATCCAAAGCAATTTTGATACCAAAATCTACTTAAATGTCTCTTGTAGGTGTGTAGGAGCAATAGTGATGAAAATGATGATATTCAAGATGCTCTAGCCACACATGAAAAGAAATGGGTAACCTCTAAGCTTAATGTTTTTTATTTTAGTTATTTGGTTGCTCATAGGATTTATGCATGCATGAGTTTTGATTTTAAATGATTATGCATTGTTTTTAATCTCATGTATGTTAAAAAAAAATTGGTTATGATGAACATTTTAATTTTTTAATGAATTGTTTTTAGTTCATCATAATAAAATTTTGGTCAAAATTGGTTTTAATGCAAATGATATCTCTCTAGCAATTGATGTAAACTTTTCAAAAACTTTGATTTTACAAATTTCAAAATTTTGACCTAAATTTAAATGTTTATGCATGTGATTTAAATGAAAATGATATCTCTCTAACAATTGATATCAAAATTTTCAAATACATAACATTTTTGGAAAACTTTATGCATATGCACTTAATTTCAACAATTGGTATTGCATAAAGTGTTTTAGTCTTGGATATATTGAATTTCATGTGCTACTAACATGTTTGTTATTCTTTGTAGAAATTCAATTTTTTAAGTATCAAGTTCTTAAAGCTAAATTTTGATTGGAATGCATTTATTGAGGGGGAGCTTTGATTTTTCAAATGACTTTTAAAAAAAAAATCAAATTTACTACTTACTCTCCAAAGTTATTTTAAACTTCAAAGATTCAATTCTTTTTTATTTAACAAAAAGGGGGAGAAGTGTTAAGGTGTTAAGGGAGAGAAGTGTTAGAGTAAGGGGGAGTAATTTCAAACTTGATTTCAAAATCTTAAAATTACTCAAATGTTTTGTTATCTCAAAAAAGGGGAGATTGTTGAAAACATTTTGATGTTTCGATATAACAAATGAAGTTAAATGAATTTTAAGATTTTACAAAAGATTTTCTAAGTATATTCGATGTAATTATTCGAATATCAAAATATTACTCCAAGTCTTTCAAAGTTCATTTTAATCCTTATTAAAGTGTAAAATTGTGTTTTATACTTGAACTAATTTCAAAACAATTTTACAAAGTATTTCGAACCGTTTCAAAGCCAAAAATTCCAGATTATCCATAGGGAACCGATTCCCCCTGAATGGTTTGGCTCCGAGAAAAACAGAATGCTCGGAGGGAACTGATTCCCCCTAAGGGGTTATCGATTCCCCCTGATCAACGGTCGAAATATTTGAATTTTACACTTAGGGAACTGATTCCCTATGAGGGGGTATCGATTCCCCCATGCTCCAAGTTGTTTTATTAATTGATTCTCATCCCCAAACGGCTCCAAAACATCCCCAACAGCTATATACGACTTCAAACACATTCCAAGCTATAAATACAATCTAAGGACACTTGAAGAAACAAGAGAACAACTATCCATGCAATCAAACACAAGAGAAGAGTTTTTCAATCTTATTTCATCTCTCTCTTGTAAATATTTTGTTCTTGTGAGCTCAATCTTGTAAATACCTACCTTAGAGAGGTTTTCTTCTTTACATCTTTTATCCTTTTGTAAATGGGAAAGGTTCTAGCTTAGCCCGTGTAAAAGCTAGGGAAAAGTTCTAGTTTAGCCCGGAAAAACTAGGGAGTTTGTAAGGTTACTCTTTATCCTCAAAAGAAAGAACAAATTAGTGAATTTGTTGGAAAATCCTTGGTGAGGAGCTAAGGTAGTGGGCGTAGACTTTGATTGAGAAAGTTGAACCACTATAAATCGCTGTGCAATTCTCTATCTTTCAATCTCTTTACTCCCTAAACACAAAACCATTCCGACCCCTCTTTGTAAACCGTTCTGGTTATCGATTCGAGCTTTCGAAAATCCCAACACACTACCTTAGCTCCTCACTAAGGATTTTCTAACAAATAATTCACTAATTTGTTCTTTCTTTTTCAAGGACAAAGAGATAACCTTTACAACTCCCTATCTTTTCAATGGCTAAGATAGAACCAAAACCCTTTACAAAGGAAAAGAGTGTAAACAAATAAACCTCTAGAAAGGAAGGTGCTTACAAAGATTAAGCTCACAAAACCACAAATATTTACAAGAGAGTTGAAAATAAGAATAAAAACCTCTTCTCTTGTGTTTGATTGATTGAATAGGTGTTCTAACCCTTCTTCAAGTGTCTTGAAATTGTATTTATGTGTTGGAATGTTGTTGTGGTCGTTTCTAGCCGTTAGAGGTTGTTTGGAGCCGTTGGGATCAATTTTCATGCAAAATAAAGTTACCCAGAACAAGGGGTATCGGTACTTGTTAACTTCCTAAAAAGGCTACTTTTAAGGCCTTTTTCACTTAACTTATTTCTTGTTTAAAAGATCATTTTACCCATTTTAGGATCAAGTAGTTTCATATAGTTGTATTTGTGGTGGTTGTACTATTTTATTTCTTAATGGTGTTGTATGAGAGAAAGGTGCAATTGTTTGTGGTGTGCAGGGAATAGCAAACAAATTGATCCTTTTGGAAGTAATGCCACGGTATCATACGTTGCTGAAGCAGATTGAAATAGGCATTTCTGGCGTAAAAATGACAAAAAGATACAGCTGTACGATGACAACTAGCTCTGTATGTGAAATGGTTGATGTAACCGCCTGCTAGAGGACCACTGCCACCTGGAGGATAAGGTTCATGCATATGGTATGATTCTAGGGGTATGAGGGGTATTTTGCACCCAACAACCTTATCATTACCCATAGATATTTTTATTATAAATGACACCTCATTGAAGAGAGGAAGAGGAGACGCACAAGAACACGCATAGAGCAGAAAAATCATATTTTTGTTTTCCTTTTCCCTTTTTCTTCCTTGGGTTTTCCTCCATTGATAATGCTCCAAGGAGTGGTGAGCTAGGCGTCGAGAGGAGCTAGGGAGCTAAGGTGGTTCGTGGTGGCTGAGGATAGCTCTAGTGGCGCGCGTCGAAGGCTTCTTCTCACTTCCCTTTTGCTGTTATTTTTCATATTATTTTTGGGTTGTTGGAACGAATATTTTATGGCTTGTTCTATGTATATTTAGAACCCCACCATGAACTAACTTATTTAGTGGTGGTTGGTTTAATGTATTGTTTAAACTTTATTTTAATGGTATATTTATATTTTATCATGGTTATTTTCTGGCTTTGCTTATGAATGCTTCACCATCTAAGCTTGTAAGAGGCATAAGAGTATCCATTTCTTAGATGAAGATTAGGTGTTCGAGAGAAACCTAAGCTAAAAATACTTGTAGTATTTGAGAGAAACACAAGACAAGATCCTCTTAAGTAATGAGTTATAGTATTTTCAAGGGGCTTTGAACCGACCTAATAATACTATATCATAATCCCTTAGTACTCGAGAGAGACTAGGATAGGATTTCAACGACTAAAAAGGGTGTTTTTATCAATAGTGTAATCTGTCAACATCGTTGAGTGAGAGCAGATGCCTTGGCATTCCATTCTGTTAGGTTCTTTTGATTAGAGGGAACACTTTAGGAAGACCCTGTCGAGTAAGTAAAGATTAGATAGCTTAGATCTGCCTGAGAGATAAGTTTAGCATCCTTAAATCAATCCCTACCATTCATTCCAGTGGAAGATTATCGTGCGAGGATTATCGACTCATCTTTTATTTGCTGTTTATTTACTGTTTTTACCATTTTGCATTGTCTCAACATTACATCATTTTCAACATTAAACATTTGTTCCTGCCACTGTATTTCCATTTACTACACCATCAGACCATTCTTCTGCATCCATCTTCATACACTTTTCATTTGCCGTGACATTTGTATATATCAAGACTAACTATACTTAGATAGAATAGTGCATTGCTTTGGTTAGACTTTTGTAATTTCACCCAATCCCTGTGGAGACGATACTCACTCATCATTGTATTACTTGAGCGATTGTGTATACTTACACATTATTTGCGTATAATTTTATAGTACTCACAATACGCAAACAAGTTTTTGGCGTCGTTGCCGGGGATTGGTAGCCTAAAGTTATTTAGTTTTGCCAGAGCATTTTATTTTTGCATTTTTATTTGTGTATAGTTTACTTGATATTTTTGTTTTATTTTTTAGTTTTGTTTAGTTTATGCCTAGAAGAAATTTTGAAGAGCCATTGGAACCGATTGAACCTGAGATTGAAAGACTCTTTAGACAAAGGAGACATGCTCAACGAGCTCGAGGAAATATGTATCAGATTGGAAACCAAGGCATTGGTTAGGACAATGAAAATCAGAATGCCGTGGCATTAGACAATGTTGAACCTATTGGTAGGCCGTGTGTTATTCGTGAACATTTAAATCCTATGTTGGATGATCTAAATCATGGGATTGTGGCACCCGAAATTCAAGCTGAACATTTCGAGCTTAAATCAGTCATGTTCAACATGTTGAATTCCATTGGGCAGTTTGGGGGTATGCCAACTGAAGATGCCATGCATCATATTCACAATTTTCTGGAAGTTTGTGATTCTTTCCGCCAAGAATGAGTGCATGGGGATTTTATAAAATTAAAGTTGTTTCCGTATTCATTGCGTGACCGAGGAAGGGCTTGGTTAAGTGGTGTACCATCTGGTTCGATGGAATCGTGGGCTGATCTTTGCAAGAGTTTCTTTTAGAGGTACAACCCACCGAACATGAATACGAAACTAAGGAATAACATAGCATCTTTTCGCCAGGGCGACGACGAATCCATGTATGAGTATTGGGACCATTACAAGAGTTTTCTTTGAAAGTGTTCAAATCATGGTTTTCATGATTGGACTCAAGTAGTTATGTTCTACAATGGAGTCAATGCACCCATGAGGATGTTACTGGATGCCTCGGCAAATGGGACATTGCTGGATAAATCACCTACTGAGGCGTTTGCTATCTTGGACAGAATTGCTAACAATGTTATCAATTTCCTTCCTCAAGGCTTGGGAGTGGGAGGAGAGCACCTTGAGCATTCAAGTTAGATACCAAGGATTCAGTGTTTGTTCAACTCTCAGCTATTACTCATATGTTGAAAAATTTACAACATTCCACCGAGGTGAAGAAACTGAAACCAACTAGCTTGGTATGTCTGTTATGCCAAAGCAATTATACGAGAGCGAATGCCCGACCAACTATGAGTCCATCAACTTTGTAGGTAATTTCAATGAGGCAACAACAATGCAAATAAACCCACTAGGCAGCAGAATCACAATGAGCCTAAAGGTTACCACAATGCTATGCCATGGCATAATACCAACAAAGGAGCTTCATCTTCAGCAAGCATAGTTCATTGGAAGCTACCATTCAAGAGTTCATACCTACTACGAAGACAATGTTGCAAGACCATTCTACATCAATTAAGAATCAAGGAGCTTTACTTCAAAGTCAAGGCGCCGTACTTCAAAGCCATAGTTCATCTCTGAGGGCTTTGGAATGTCAAGTTGGTCAGATTGCTACAACATTACAAGAGTGTCAGCATGGACGTTTGCCAAGTGATACTGAAGTCACTAAAGGGCATGGAAAAGAGCATTGCAACGTGTTAACGCTTAGGAGTAGAACACATATCAATCAACAAGTCAAAGCTAGTGGGGCACAACATGAAGACTATACTCCCACTAATGACAATGAAGAAGTTGAATTACATGATGATATCATTTCTGAGAAGGACAATGAGGAGGGTTCTACTAATGATTCTACTAAGGAACCAGATTCTGATGCCAAGGCAAAAGCAAATTCTATTCTGCAGTTAAGGAAGCTAGACCTCCACCACCCTTCCCTCAAAGATTGATGAAGCATAATGATGAAGTTCAGTTCAAGAAGTTTGTGGACATTCTTGATCAACTCCATATCAACGTACCTCTCTTGGAAACTATTGAGCAGATGCCGATGTATGCCAAATTTATGAAGGAAATCTGTACCAAGAAAGGAAAGTAGAGACTGTTGCCACGACAACAAAATTTTGTTCTTCATTGAGTAAGCTACCTCCAAAGCAAAATGATCCGAGAGCTTCATTATTCCTTGTTCGATAGGAGCTAATTTGTTGGAGAGGCACTATGTGATCTTGGTTCAAGTGTCAACTTAATGCCGAAATTGATATTCTTAAAGCTTGGCATAGGGGATGCAAGACCCACTTCGGTTATTTTATAACTCGCCGACAGATCCCATGTTAAACCTGAAAGGAGAGTCGAGGATGTCATAATAAGGGTGGATAAGTTTGTGTTTCCGGTCTACTTCTTAATTATGGACTGCAAAGTTGATGTCAAGGCATCGATTATTCTTGGAAGACCTTTCATAGCCACTGGACATATCTTGATAGACTATGACAAAGGTGAACTCACCATGAGAGTAGTTGATCAATGTGTTACTGTCAATGTGTTTCGAACGCTCAAATATATAGATGACACTGAAGAATGCCAAGGCATTTATGAATTGAACTCAGTGATTGAAGAAGAGACTAAACATCTTTGCCAAAACAATTTCATTCAGCTAGCAGAAAATGAATATTGGGTGGATGATGAAAGCTTAGTGGAGTCCGACAACTTTCCAATTTTGGAGGGTCAATCTAGCTTATTACAAGCTAGATCAGGTATTAATTTTGAACCTCTGAATTTTGATGAATTTATTCCTCCTAAGCCTTCATTATTGCATGCACCTACTCTAGAGCTTAAGACTTTGCCAGGGCATCTTAAATATGTTTATTTAGGTAGCGATGAAACTTTACCGGTGATTATTTACGCTAACCTTATTGCTAATCAAGAGAAAATTTTGTTAAGTATTTTGAAGCAGCATAAGAAAACAATTGGTTGGACTATGGCTAATTTGAAAGGCATTAGTCTTACGATCTATATGCACAAGATTTTGCTTGAAGATTGAGACAACAATTCAAACGAACCACAAAGAAGACTCAACACTGTTATGAAGAAAGTGGTGATAAAAGAAATTTTGAAATGGCTTGATGTTGGAGTGATTTACCCTATCTCAAATAGCTCATGGGTGAGCCCTGTCCAATGTGTTCTGAAGAAATGAGGGACGACGGTGGTTACTAATGAGGATAATGAGCTATTACCCACTCGTATCATTATCGAATGGAGGATATGCATGGACTATCGAAAACTAAACAAAGTTACAAAGAAATACCATTTTCCTCTACCTTTAATCGACCAAATATTGGATCGATTGGCCGGCAAAGTATTCTATTGCTTTTTGGATGGATACTCAGGGTACAATCAAATTGCCATCGCACCAGAGGACCAGGAAAATACTACATTTACTTGTCCCTATGGCACTTTTGCTTTTAGGAGGATGCCTTTTGGACTCTGTAATGCCCCGACAACATTTCAGCGATGTATGCAAGCCATATTTTCAGACATGGTTGAGGATTTTCTAGAGATTTTCAAGGATGATTTTTTTGTTTGTGGAGTCAATTTTGAACAATGCCTCGACAATTTGGCAAAAGTTCTCAAAAGATGCGAGGAGGCTGCGTTGGTCTTAAATTGGGAAAAATATGACTTCATGGTGACTGAAGGCATTGTATTAGGCCACAAAATTTCACACAAGGGAATCGAGGTTGACAAGGCAAAGATTGAAGTGATTGAAAAGTTGTCACCACCAACTTCGGTCAAGGGCATAAGAAGTTTTCTTGGACATGCTGGATTCTATAAAGATTTATCAAAGACTTCTCCAAGATTTATAAGCCCTTGTGCACATTGCTTCAACAAAACCAACCCTTTGTGTTTGACGAGTTATGCCTCGGCGTATTCACTAAGCTGAAATGACTATTAATCTTGCCACTCATTATAGTTCCTCCCGATTGAACATCACCACTTGAGCTGATGTGTGATGCAAGCGATTATGCCATAGGAGCTGTTTTGGGGCAACGCTGAGGTAATATTTTTCATGTTATTTATTATTCTAGTCGCACTTTGAATGAAGCACAATTGAACTATGCCATCACTGAGAAAGAATTACTTGCCGTGGTTTTTGCTTTTGATAAATTTAGACCTTACGTAATAGGCACTAAAGTTATTTTTCACACTGATCATTCGGCTATAAAATACTTAGTGAACAAAAAGGATGCCAAGGCTAGACTTATTAGGTGGAACTTACTTTTGCAAGAATTCAACTTAGAGGTGATAGATAGAAAAGGAATTGAAAATTAAGTTGCTGATCACTTATCTATGCTAGAGAACAATTCTGAATGCCATGACACTGTAGATATTCAAGAGGAATTTCCTGATGAGAAAATTTTATATGCCGCGGTAATCCCGTGGTATGCTGACCTTGTTAATTTTCTTGTTAGTGGAATATTGTCTTTTGATTTAGATAGTCAGGCCAAGAAGAAGTTCAAGCATGATGCAAGACATTATTTTTGGGATGAGCCATATTTGTTCAAGCATTGTGCCGATCAGCTCATTAGACGATGTGTACCCGAAGAGGAACATCGTGACATTTTGTACCATTGTCATTCAGCCCCATGTGGAGGCCATTTTGGTGGAGCAAGGACTGCTGCTAAGGTCTTGCAATCAGGCTTTTACTGGCCAACTCTGTTCAAAGATGCTCAAGTATTTTACAAAGTTTGCGATCGATGCCAGCAGACTGGAAACATCTCCCGACGACATGAGATGCCACTACAAAATATTCTGGAGATAGAGCTGTTTGATGTGTGGGGCATCGATTTCATGGGATCATCTGTGGGAAATCTATACATCTTGCTTGCTGTGGATTATGTATCAAAATGGGTGGAAGCAATAGCAACATCAAGGAATGACTCTAAAACCGTACTCAAGTTTTTGCACAAGAATATTTCACTCGGTTTGGAGTACCCGTGCTTTTATTAGTGATGAGGGAACCCATTTTGATAACAAGTTGATTGCCAAGGCATTGAAGAGATATGGAATTCGATATAAGATTACCACGGTATATCATCCGCAGACAAATGGCCAAGCTGAGATATCCAATCGAGAGATTAAGTAGATTTTAGAGAAAGTGGTGAACCCAAGGCATAAGGATTGGCCGCCAAAGTTGGATGAAGCACTTTGGGCGTACCGAACAATATTCAAAACTCCTTTAGGAATGTCACCATTCAAGCTAGTGTATGGGAAAGCTTGTCATCTCCCAGTTGAACTTGAACATAAAACGTACTGGGCCATCAAGCAATTGAATTTTGATGCTCAATTAGCTGGGGAGCAGAGATTACTAGAACTCAATGAGATGGAAGAATTTAGAGCACAAGGATATGAGAATGCTCGGATATACAAGGAGAACACCAAGAAGTGGCATGACCAAAAACTGATGCCACAACATTTTCATGTGGGCCAACAAGTCTTGCTCTTTAACTCCAGACGTAAACTCTTTCCTGAAAAGCTCAAATCTCGATGGTCAGGACCATTTGAGGTGCATCATGTTTATCCGCATGGAGCGGTTGACATTAAGAATATAGATGAGATGATCTTCAAAGTCAATGACCATGATCTGAAAGCCTATAATGGATTTCCACCACCGCACAACAAGGCAGTTTTGCATATGCACGATGTTGAAAAGTGCCCCAAGGAAAACCAAATTTCAATGTCACGGCATTGAATTTGTGTCTGTTCATAAATAAAAATTTAAAATTTAATCTTTTCTTTATTTATACGTTTATTTTGTAGATAATTTTTTATTTGATTCGTAGGGACCACACTGTTGCAAACCGTACAAGGAGTGGTTACCAAAGGGAGGAAATGACATTGCATTAAATGGAGAAATATTCTTTTGATTTGTTTTTTTAATTTATTTTATTTCTGACATTTCCTTTTCTCTCTCCACAGATGTGTCCTATCATTATCATTACTTTTGGTTGTTTTTTTCCATCCCCATACACGCTTTAACCTCACCTCTCCATTCATTTCTTAACCGTCCCATCACCCATTTCTCTCTCAAATTTTTAACTTTTTATTTTCTCTGTCATCCTTAACTTTTTCTATTTCATTTTAACTTTTACTTTTTCTCTCTTATATTCTTCATCTTATTCACTCTTTTTCTCCATAGCCGAAACTCCCCAAAGCTTTCAAAAGTTTTTCCTTTTTCATTTTTCTTCATTCACAACGCTAAAAATGGTGCGCATAAGATCGGCTGCAACTAAAGCTTCCACTTTAACAGTTTGAGAATGACAAGGCCAAGGAACGGTTTTAAAATTTCAAAAATCGAAAACTCTTCTTTGAGTTGGGTTTCATTTTTACTGAGGAGACCGACGGTGGTTTTGGTCTAGACGTGATGGACATCATTATGCCACTCAAATGGAAGAAGTTTGCAAGGCATCCGGTTCGGTGAATGCCTCGTTGGTTAAGGAGTTTTACGAAAATATTTCCAAGCCAAACCAACACTCCATTTTCGTGCGAGGTAAACAGATTCGATTTACACCCTCTGCGATTAATATATATTATCATTTACAGGATGTGGAGGACCGACATGCCACATTTGAAAATGAAGCCGATAGCACCACCTACGACGAAATTCTTGAAGACTTGTGATTTGCAAACATTGAGTGGAATGGCCGACAAACCAGTAGATACTCGGTCAACCATGAGCGTCTTTAGCCGTGCGCCAAGTTATGAAACCACTTCCTTAAACACAAACTCATGCCTACTTCTCACAATACGACGGTATCACTTTCTCGTTTACTACTTTTACACTCGATAATGGTATCCCGTCCTATTGATGTTGGTTGAATTATTGTTCATCAAGTTCATGAGTGTTTGGGTAAAAAGGCAAGTGCTTTAGTGTTCCCTAATTTAATTATTGCTTTGTGTCATAAGAAAAAGGTTGAAGAGAATGCTTTTGATGAGATTTTACCTAGAATTTCGGGCATAACTAGGGCTAGATTATCACTGCTATTGGGAATTGAAAATCCAAAGTCTAAAGACCCTGCTCATGAGCAATCTGCAGGTACTGAACAATAAAATGTTGAGGCAAGGTTACTTGCTCTCGAGGAAGCTGTGATGCAGACTCAGACTCACCTGCACGCTTTACACGATGACATCCGTAATTTCTTTGGATATGTGAAGCATAGAGATGATGTGGTGGAAACGATGTTTCAAGAAATTATTCGCCACAGTCAACGGAATTTCCCTGGCTTTCCAGACGAAATTATGTCGGCATTCAATACCGAGGCATCTCCAGAGCCCGAGCAAGATGCAACTGATCCTCTAGTTGATGACCATACTCCTGATCCGTACCATTCTGAGACCCCTGAATATCCGCCTACTATGCCCGTTGAAGACACACCCAGTCCCGTTCCTGTACCACGTAGTAGCCAATGCACCAAAACCACGGCTGGACGCAGGAATATAGTGCATTATTACTCTAGTACTTCAGAGTCCAGCCCAGCATCATTACGCAAGTGCACCAGACGAGGAGCCACTAGTAGCTCCAAGGCAACACCACCACGCAAATCCTGAGGTACCTCACTTGTATTCATTTTCATTTAGTTTGCATTTCATTGCATGTCATTTAGTTTTTGTTAAATTAGTTCTCTTTAAGCATTGAGGACAATGCTTCTCTTAAGTTTGGGGGAGGTAGTGTTCTCGGTAGAGCATATGCATGATAACATTAGCATAGTATTATGCCATGACATCAATAAATAGTAGGATAATTAGATATAATGATAATTTTTAGGCTAGAATTTGAATGTAAATGACTGTTGAGAATGATATAACTCACTCTAGGGCTTGATGTTTTATAAAAAAAACACAATTTGCATGTTCTCTATACTTAGAAAACTTAGAAAATTTTTATGAAGAAACTCTAGTTAGTTTTGACATTGAAATATAGTATTTTACTTAAAAGAAAAAAAAACAACTCCCTTATATATGAAATTGTGAATAAATGCTTAGGCATAGCTGCAGATGGACACTCATCTTTGCCGTGGCATTGCCTGAAACTCTCTTTAATAAATGGCAGCCTCGCGCATATGAGTGAATGAAAGTAGTCACATGATAACTCTACTTAACTAGCTCGGGGTGGAAGATATGCTCCTTTCACCTAGAGTGTGGAAGAATAGGTGTGATGGGCTGATTCCCTTCGTAGCAGCATATATATAAAAAAAACAGAGTTCAGAAAAAAAGGAGTAAAAATGTGCTTAATGAATAAGTAAATGTCTTGGCAAAAACTAGGGGACTTGAGTAGAAATTGTCTAAATTTGCTAAGTATAGATTGGATACAATCACACACACACAATACCACAAAGAATCTTGACCTAGGGAAAAGTACTTGACTTCTTGATATGTCTAGCATGTTAAAGCCTATTTTTCTAAGGGTTGAAATTTAATTTTGTCCTACTCTATCCATTGCTTGAGAACAAGCAATAGCTTAAGTTTGAGGGTGTGTTAACTTCCTAAAAAGGCTACTTTTAAGGCCTTTTTCACTTAAGTTATTGATTGTTTAAAAGCTCATTTTAGCCATTTTAGGATCATGTAGTTGCATATAATTGCATTTGCGGTGGTAGTGCTATTTTATTTCTTAATACTGCTCTATGAGAGAAAGGTGCAGTTGTTTGTGGTGTGCAGGGAATAACAGACAAAAGGATTCTTTGGGAAGTAATGACACAACATCACGCATTGCTGAAGCAGATTGAAATGCCTTGGCATTTCTGGCATAGAAAATGACAAAAAGATATAGATGTACGATGACAGCTGGCTCTGCACGTGAAATGATTGATGTAACCGCCTGCCAGAGGACCACTGCCACCTGGAGGATAAGGTTCACACATATGGTGTGATTCTAGGGGTATGAGGGGTATTTTGCACCCAATAACCTTATCATTACCCCTAGATATTTTTATTATAAATGACACCTCAGACGCACAAGCACACACATAGAGCAGAAACATCATATTTTTGTTTTCCTTTTCCCTTCTTCTTCCTTTGGTTTTCCTCCATTGATAATGCTCCAAGGAGTGGCGAGCTAGGCGTCCGAGAGGAGCTAGTGTGCTAAGATGGTTCGTGGTGGCCGAGGAGACCTCCGGTGGCGCGCGTCGAAGGCTTCTTCTCACTTCCCTTTTGCTGTTATTTTTCATATTATTTTTGGGTTATTGGAACGAATATTTTATGGCTTGTTCTATGTATATTTCGAACCCCACCATGAACTAACTTATTTGGTGGTGGTTGGTTTAATGGATTGTTTAAACTTTATTTTATTGGTATATTTACGTTTATCTTGGTTATTTGCTTGCTTTGCTTATGAATGCTTCACCATCTAAGCTTGTAATAGGCATGAGAGTATCCATTTCTTAGATGAAGATTAGGTGTTCGAGAGAAACCTAAGCTAAAAATACTTGTAGTATTCGAGAGAAACACAAGACAAGATCCTCACAAGCAATGGGTTATAGTATTTTCAAGGGGCTTTGAATCGACCTAGGAATACTATATCCTAATCCCTTAGTACTCGAGAGAGACTATGATAGGATTTCAACAACTAAAAAGGGTATTTTTATCAATAGTGTGGTCTGTCAACATCGTTGAGTGAGAGCAGATGCCTTGGCATTCCATTCTATTAGGTTCTTTTGATTAGAGGGAATAATTTAGAAAGACCCTGTCGAGTAAGTAAAGATTAGATAGCTTAGATCTGTCTGGAGATAAGTTTAGCATCCTTAAATCAATCCCTATCATTCATTCTAGTGGAAGCTTGTCGTGTGAGGATTATAGACTAATCTTTTATTTTCTGTTTATTTACTATTTTTACCATTTGCATTGTCTTGACATTACATCATTTGCAACACTAAACATCTTTTCCTGCCACTGCATTTCCATTTTCTACACCATCAGACCATTCTTCTGCATCCACCTTCATACACTTTTCATTTGTCGTGACATTTGTATATATCAAGACTAACTATACTTAGATAGAATAGTGCATTGCTTTGGTTAGACTTTTGTAATTTCACCCAATCCAAGTGGAGACGATACTCACTCATCATTGTATTACTTGAGTGATTGTGTATACTTGCACATTTTTTGCGTATAATTTTATAGTACTCACAACATGCGAACAATTTTATTATCGTTATGATCAATTTTCGTGCAAAATAAAGTTGCCCAGACCAAGGGGTATCGGTACTCCTAAAGAGAGTATCGGTACTACCTTTTTTATATTTAAATCAACTAGCCGTTGGGGCCTTATGGTATCAATACTATGTCTTTGGTATCGATACTACTATACAAAGTAATATCAATACCCCTTTAGGTATCGGTACCATTTTTGCATTCTGGAACTGAGCAAAGCTGGTAGTATCGGTACTACCTAGTGAGTATTGATACTTCCCTTACCTTTGGTATCGGTACCATATGAACAATATCGGTACTTGTTCAATTGGTATCGATACTGTAAGAACAATATTAGTACTACTTGTACAGAAAATTGTTTTGTGCTCAATTCCAAAATTTTAAGGACTTTTTAATTATTTTTGAAAACTTTGAATAAATTCAATTCAAGTCCAAAAACATTTTGCCTTAAATTTTTATATCAAAATATAGTTCAACAATCTCCCTCTTTTTGATATAACAAAACATTTAAAAATTTGTTTTTGGCAAAACTTCCCCTTACTAAAATGTTTAATGAAAAATGTACTAATTGTTGGAAAATATGTGAAAATGTTCAGCTCCCCCTTTTTCATCAAGAAATTGAATTTTTAAACCAATACTTCTCCCCCTTTTTGTTAAATAAAAAAGAATTCAACTTTAAAGTTCAAACATAACATTGGAGAGTAAGTGGTAATTTTTACATTAAAAACCATTTGAAAAATCAAAACTCCCCCTCAAAAAGTGCATTCCAAACAGAATTTAGCTTTAAAATCTTGACACTTAAACAAAATTGAATTTCAACAAAGATTAACAAAAATGTTAGAAGCTCATGAAATTCAATATATCCAAGTCTAAAATACTTTATGCAATACCAATAGTTGAGATTAAGTACATATGCATAAAGCTTTTCAAAAATGTTATGCATTTGAAGAATTTGATATCAATTGTTAGAGATATATCTTTAACATTTTAAAACACATACATAAACATTTAATTTTGGGTCAAAAATTTTAAATTTTGTAAAATCAAAGCATTTGAAAAGTTGATATCAATTGTTAGAGAGATATCATTTGCATTGAAAATCAATTTTGACCAAAATTCATTATGATGAACTAAAAATTATGAAAAATCATTAAAACTTTAAAATGCTCATCATAACATATTTTTAACATACATGAGATGAAAAAACATCAAATCATTAAAATCAAAACTCATGCATGCTTAAATCAAAACAAGCAACCAAATAATCAAAATCAAAAACATTAAGCTTAGAGGTTACCCATTCCTTTTCAAGTGTGGCTAGAGTATTTGAGTATCTACATCTTCATCACCATTGCTCCCACACACCTACAAGAGACATTTAAGTAGATTTTGGTATCCAAATTGCTTTGGATCCTTGAACATTAGATTAAATGCCCCTTGTTCCTTTAGGAACCCATACTTGTCTAAATTTAAAACGTTTCCTTTCTTCAAAGGACAATTATGTTCCAAATAACCATAAAAAAAGGCAGTGTGAGCATTTTGCCATTTTCAAACATAATGAGTTGTTTTGAGAAATTAATTCTTTTTCTTTTGCTAAGATATCAAGCTTAAATTTCAAATCAAAATTTTCTTTTTCTAAATCATTGATTTTGACTTTTGAAAACTCTAAATCATTTTTCAAAATTTCATTTTTATTTTCAAAATCAACTTTGGCTTTCAAAATCAAATCATTTTCAACTTTAAATTTTGAAATAAATTTCTTATATTTGGAATTCATGGTCTCAAATTCCAAATACAACTCATTATAAGCACCTTGTAACTCATTAAAAGAATGTGAATTTAAATCATTTGAGTTCGAAGATACCTCGAAATCATCTTCGATGGCCACGAGACATAGGTTGACTACTTCATTTTCATCATTGGAGTCATCTTCATCACTCCAAGTTGCCACAAATGTCTTTTTCTTTGAAGATCCTTTTTTCTTTAGGAGTGGGCATTCATACTTGACATGCCCCTTTCTTTGACATTAAGCACACTGGGGGACCCTTCTTATTGGTTGATTCATACTTCCCTTCCTTGGAAGACATGAATCTTTTGAACTTTTTGAAGAGCTTGGCCATCTCTTTTTCTTCATCATCGTCTTCATCCACCTCTTCACTTGACTCTTGATTGCTCTCATTGGTGGACTTGAAGGCAATGCCTACCTCCTTCTTCTTGTTTTTCTTCTCTTCATTTTTTTCCTCTTCCTTCACCATCAACTCATGAGTGAGTAGAGAACCAATTAGCTCGTCGAGAGTGAGAGACTTTAGGTCTATAGCTTCGATAATCGACGTCTTCTTCGATTGCCAAGACTTTGAAAGCGAGTAGATCATATTCCTCACTAACTTCTCATTGGAGACCGTTACCAATCAAGGAAAAACTATCTGTCATAGCTTTGATGTCTTCATCGGGTTTCATCTTGAAATTCTCATAGTTATGGTTAAGAAGACTTATCTTATTTTCCCTCACTTCATCGGTTCCCTTATGAGTGACTTGGAGCTTATCTCATATATCCTTGGCATTGGAACAAGAGGAGACTCTTCCGTATTCAACAGGTCCTAATGCACAAAAGAGGATGTGCATAGCCTTGGCATTAAGCTGAAACTTCTTCTTCTCTCCATCACTCCAATCGTCTATCTCACAGGTTGGAATGGTGTATCCTTTAATGATCAAATTCCAAGCTCCAAGATCATTGGCTTGAATGAAGAGCATCCAATAGTCTTAATTTGCTCCATTAAAGTAGAGTGGCTTGTTGACCGGTTGTAAATCTTCAATGTAGTATGCACTGGAGGTTGACACCATTTTTTCTCGGTTGTGTTGGAAATTGGTAGAGCTTATTCTAGGAACATATCAAGGTGGTTAAACCTTGTAAATGAGTTAGGCTCTGAAATCAATTATTAGGATTATTGAAGAGGCTCAATGGACAATTGAAAAAGTGCAAAGGGTTTATTTGATAAAATTGAATTTAGGGAGTAAGTAGAACAAAAAGATAAGACAATTTGGCACAAGGATTTAAAGTGGTTTGACTTATCAACTAAGTCTATATCCACTACCTTAGCTCCTCACTAAGGATTTTCTAATAAATTCACTAATTTGTTCTTTCTTTTTTTAAGGAGAAAGAGATAACCTTTATAACTCCGTATCTTTTCAATGGCTAAGATAGAATCAAAACCCTTTACAAAGAAAAAAGAGTGTAAACAAATAAACCTCTAGAAAGGAAGGTGTTTACAAAGATTAAGCTCACAAAAATATAAATATTTACAATAGAGTTGAAAATAAGAATGACAAACTCTTCTCTTGTGTTTGATTGCTTAGGTAGGTGTTCTAACCCTTCTTCAAGTGTATTGAACTTATATTTAGGTGTTAGAATGTTGTTGTGGTTGTTTCTAGCCGTTGGATGTTGTTTGGAGCCGTTTGGGATCAATTTTCGTGTAAAATAAAGTTGCCCAGGCCAAGGGGTATCGGTACTCCAAAAGGGAGTATTGGTACTACCTTTGTTATATTTAAATCAACTAGCCGTTGGGGCCTTATGGTATCGATACTACTATACAAAGTAGTATCGGTACCCCTTTGGGTATCGGTATTATTTTTGCATTTTGGAATCTGAGCAAAGTTGGTAGTATCAGTACTACCTAGTGAGTATCGATACTTACCTTACCTTTGGTATCGGTGCCATATGAATAGTATCGGTACTTGTTCAATTGGTATCGATACTGTAAGAACAATATCGGTACTATTTGTACAGAAAATTGTTTTGTGCTCAATTCCAAACTTTTAAGGACTTTGAATTATTTTTGAAAACTTTGAATAAATTCAATTCAAGTCCAAAAACATTTTGCCTTAAATTGTTATATCAAAATATAGTTCAGCACTTTGTTTGGTGAGGGTTGGCAGAGATGATGATGTTTGGTTGATGAAATCCCAGATTTTTCAGGTATAGTTCTGGGATTTTCCGAGATTGGTTGGGATTTTGTGCATTTTTATTTGATTTTGGTTTGTTTTGCTGATGATTGAACATGGATGGCTCGATCGTCACGATGGAGGCTTGGTTTAGCTTTTCGTTTGTGGGGTTTTGTTAACTTCCTAAAAAGGCTACTTTTAAGGCCTTTTCACTTAAGTTATTGTTTGTTTAAGAGCTCATTTTAGTCATTTTAGGATCATGTAGTTTCATATAGTTTCATTTGTGGTGGTATTGCTATTTTATCTCTTAAAAGTGTTGTATAAGATAAAGGTGTAGTTGTTTGTAGTCTGCAGGGAATAGCAGACAAAATAATTATTTGGGAAGTAATGACGCGGTATCACACGTTGCTGAAGCAGATAGAAATGCCTTGGCATTTCTAGCGTAGAAAACAAAAAAAAGATACAGTTGTACGAGGACAGCTAGCTCTGCACGTGAAATGATGGTTGTAACTGCCTGCCAGAGGACCACTGCCACATGGAGGATAAGGTTCATGCATATGGTGTGATTCTAGGGGTATGATGGGTATTTTTCACCCAACATCACCCAACAACCTCATAATTACACCAATATATTTTTATTATATATGACACCTCATTGGAGAGATGAAAGTGGACACACGCAGACACATAGGACAGAGCAGAAAAATCCCATTTTTTATTTTCCTTTTCCCTTCTTCTTCTTTGGATTTTCCTCCATTAATAAAGCTCCAAGGAGTAGCGAGCTAGGCGTCCGAGAGGAGCAAGCGACCTAAAGTGGTTTGTGGTGGCCGAGGAGACCTCTGGTGGCGCGCGTCGAAGACTTTTTCTCACTTCCCTTTGTTATTATTTTTATATTATTTTTGGGTTATTGGAACAAATATTTTAAGGCTTGTTCTTTCGATATTTCGAACCCCATCATGAACTAACTTATTTGGTGGTGGTTGTTTTAATGGTTGTTTAAACTTTATTTTAATGGTAGATTTATATTTATATTGGTTCTTTGCTTGCTTTGCTTACGAATACTTCATCATCTAGGCTTGTAAGAGGCGTGAGAGTGTCCATTTCTTATATAAAGGTTAGGTGTTCGAGAGAAACCTAAGTTAAAAATACTTGTAGTATTCGAGAGAAACACAAGACAAGATCCTCATAAGCAATGGGCTATAGTATTTTCAAGGGTTTGAACCAGCCTAGGAATATTATATCATAATCCCTTAGTACTCGAGAGAGACTAGGATAGGATTTCAACGACTAAAAAGGGTGTTTTTATCAATAGCGTGGGCTGTCAACATCGTTGAGTGAGAGCAGATGCCTTGGCATCTCATTCTATTAGGTTCCTTTGACTAGAGATAACGGGAACACTTTAGGAAAACCCTGTCGAGTAAGTAAAGATTAGATAGCTTGAATCTACCTGAGAGATAAGTTTAGCATCCTTAAATCAATCCCTACCATTCATTCCAGTGGAAGCTTGTCGTGTGAGGATTATCTACTTATATTTTATTCGTTATTTATTTACTGTTTTTACCATTTTTCATTGCGTTTACATTTCAACATTTTCCATAGTAAACATTTGATCTTTCCACTACATTTCCATTTGCTATACCATCATACCATCAATCCATATCTACCAGCATACACATTTTCATTTGTCGTGAAATTTGTATATATCAAGACTAACTATACTTAGATAGATTAGTGGATTTCTTTGGTTAGACTTTTGTAATTTCACCCAATCCATGTGGAGACGATACTCACTCATCACTGTATTATTTGAGCGATTGTGTATACTTGCACATTATTTGCGTATAATTTATAGTACTCACAACACGCGAACAAGTTTTTGGCACTGTTGCCGGGGATTAGCAATCTGAAGTTATTTAGTTTTGCCATAGCATTTTATTTTGTATTTTTATTTGTGTATAGTTTACTTTATATTTTTGTTTTATTAATTTTTAGGTTTATTTAGTGTATGCCTATAAGACATTCTGAAGAGCCTTTAGAACCGATAGAACCTGAGATTGAAAGACTCTTTATACAAAGGATACGTGCTCAACGCACTCAAGGAAATATGTATCAGATTGGAAACCAAGGCATTGGTCAAGATGATGGAATTCTGAATGCCGCGGTATTAGAAAATACTTTACCTGCTGGAAGGTCGTGTGTTATTCGTGATCACTTAAATACGATGTTGGATGATCTGAATCCTGGGATTGTGGCACCCAAAATTCAAGCTACACATTTTGAACTGAAACAGGTCATGTTCAACATGTTGAATTCTATTGGGCAGTTTGGGGGTATGCCAACTAAAGATGCCAGGCAACATATTCGCAATTTCTGGAAGTTTATGATTCTTTCCGCCAAGAAGGAGTGCATGAGGATTTTCTGAAATTAAAGTTGTTTCCGTATTCATTGCGTGACCGAGCAAGGGCTTGGTTAAGTAGTGTACCATCTGGTTTGATGGAATCATAGGCTGATCTTTGCAAGAGTTTTTATTTAGGTACAACCCATCGAACATGAATACTCAGCTAAGTAATGATATAGCATCCTTTCGCCAGGGCAACGACGAATCCATGTATGAGTGTTGGGACCGTTACAAGAGTTTGCTTCGAAAGTAATCAAATCATAGTTTTCACGATTGACTCAAGTAGTTATGTTCTATAATGGAGTCAATGCGCCTACGAGGATGTTAATGGATACCTCGGCAAATAGGACATTGTTGGATAAATCACCTACGGAGGCGTTTGCTATATTGGATAAAATTGCTAACAATGATTATCAGTTTCCTTCCTCAAGGCTTGAGAGTGGGATGAGAGCACCTGGAGCATTTGAGTTAGATACCAAGGATTCGGTGTCCGCTCAACTCTTAGCTATCACTAACATACTGAAAATTTTACAACGTTCTACTGAGGTGAAGGAAGTGAAAACAACTAGTCTGGCATGTCTATTATGCCAAGGCAATCATCACGAGAACGAATGCCCGGCTAACCATGAGCCCATAAAATTTGTAGGCAATTTCAATCAAGGCAACAACAATCCTTAATCTAACACTTATAATGTTGGATGGCATCAGCATCCCAATTTCTCATGGGGAAATCAAGGAGCCCATAATGCTAATCAACCCACTAGGCAGCAGAATCACAATAAGCCTCAATGTTACCAAAAATAGTATGTCATGGCATAATTCTAACAAATGAGCTTCATCTTCAACGAGCATAAGTTCATTGGAAGCTACCATTCAAAAGTTCATATCTACTATGAAGACAATGTTGCAAGACCATTCTTCTTCAATTAAGAATCAAGGAGCTTTACTTCAAGTCAAGGTGTCTTACTTCAAATCCATAGCTCATCTCTGAGAGCTTTGGAAGGTCAAGTTAGTTAGATTGTTACGGCATTGCAAGAGCGTCAGCAAGGACGTTTGCCAAGTGATACTGAAGTTACTAAAGCGCATGGGAAAGAGCATTGCAATGTGTTAACTCTTAGGAGTGGAACACAAATTAATCAATAAGTCAAGGCTAGTGGGCACAACATGACGACTCTACTCCCACTACTGACAATAATGAAGCTGAATTACACGATGATATCATTTCTGAGAAGGACAAGGAGGAGGATTTTACTAAGGCACCAGATTCTGATGCCAAGGGAAAAACAAATTATATTCCTGCAGTTAAGGAAGCTAGACCTCCACTACCCTTTCCGTAAAGAATGAGGAAGCATAATGATGAAGTTCAGTTCAAGAAGTTCGTGGACATTCTTGATCAGCTCCATATCAGCATACCTCTCTTGGAAGCTATTGAACAGATGTCGATGTAAGCCAAATTTCTGAAGGAAATTTGTACCAAGAAGAGGAAAGTATTGATTGTTGCCACGGCAACAGAATTTTGTTCTTCATTGAGTAAGTTACCACCAAAGAGAAATGATATGGGTAGCTTCTTTATTCCTTGTTCTATTGGAGTTAATTTCGTTGGAAAGGCACTGTGTGATCTTGGTTCAAGTGTTAACTTAATGTCGAAATCAATTTTCTTGAAGCTTGGCATAGGAGATGCAAAACCCACCTCGGTTATTTTATAACTTGCCGACATATCCCATGTTAAACCTGAAGGGAGAGTCGAGGATGTCATAGTAAGGGTGGATAAGATTGTGTTTCCGGTCGACTTCTTAATTCTAGACTGCGAAGTTGAAGTCGAGGCACCTATTATTCTGGAAGACTTTTCCTAGACACAGGTCGTATCTTGATAGACTGTGAAAAATGTGAACTCACCATGATAGTGGTTGATCAGTATGTTACTGTCAATGTGTTTTGAACGCTCAAATATGTAGATGACATTGAAGAATGTCAAGGCATTTATGAATTGAACTCAGTGATTGAAGAAGAGACTGGACATCTTTGCCAGAACAATTTCATTCAGCTAGCAGAAAATGAATATTGGGTGGATGATGAAAGCTTTGTGGAGTCCGACAAGTTTCCAATTTTGGAGGAGAAATCTATCTTACTACAAGCTAGATCAGGTATGAATTTTGAACCTCTGAATTTTGAAGAATGTATTCCTCCTAAGCCTTCATTATTGCATGCACCTACTCTAGAGCTTAAGACTTTGCCAGGGCATTTGAAATATGCTTACTTAGGTAGCGATGAAACTTTACCGGTGATTATTTCCGCTAACCTTACTGCTAATCAAGAGAAACGTTATTTAAACGTTTTGATGCAGCATAAGAAAGCAATTGGTTGGCCTATGGCCGACTTGAAAGGAATTAGTCAAACGATCTGCATGCACAAGATTCTGCTTGAAGATTGCCACGGTAATTCAATAGAACAACAACGAAGACTCAACCCTGTTATGAAGCAAGTGGTGATGAAAAAATTCTGAAATGGCTTAATACTGGAGTGATTTACCCTATCTCAAATAGCTCATGGGTGAGCCCTGTCCAATGTGTTTCGAAGAAAGGAGGAACACTGATGGTTACTAATGAGGATAATGAGCTATTACCCACTCGCACTGTTATCGGATGGAGGATATGCATGGACTATCGAAAACTCAACAAAGCTACAAAGAATGACAATTTTCTTCTACCTTTCATCGACCAAATGTTGGATCGATTGGCCAGCAAAGCATTTTATTGCTTTTTGGATGGGTACTCGGGGTACAATCAAATTGCCATCGCATCAGAAGATCATGAAAATACTACATTTACTTGTCCCTATGGCACTTTTTCCTTTAGGAGTATGCCTTTTGGACTCTGCAATGCCCCAGCAACATTTCAGCGTGTATGCAAGCCATATTTTCAGACATGGTTGAGGATTTTCTGGAGATTTTCATGGATGACTTTTCTGTTTGTGGAGACGATTTTGAACGATGCCTCGATAATTTAGCAAAAGTTCTCAAAAGATGCGAGGAGGCTGAGTTGGTCTTAAATTGGGAAAATGTCACTTCATGGTGACTAAAGGCATTGTATTAGGCCACAAAATTTCTCACAAGGATATAGAGGTAGACAAAGCGAAGATTGAAGTAATTGAAAAGTTGACACCACCAACTTCGGTCAAGGGTATAAGAAGTTTTCTTGGATATGTTGGATTCTATAGAAGGTTTATCAAAGACTTATCCAAGATTTCTAAGCCCTTGTGCACATTGCTTCAACAAAACCAACCCTTTGTGTTTGACGAATTATGCCTTGGCACATCCACTGAGTTGAAATGACGATTAATCTTGGCACCTATTGTAGTTCCTCCCGATTGGACATCACCATTTGAGCTGATGTGTAATGCAAGCGATTATATCGTAGGAGCTATTTTGAGGTAACGCTGAGGTAAAATATTTCATGTTATTTATTATTCTATTCGCACTTTGAATGAAGCACGATTAAACTACACCACCACTGAGAAAGAATTACTTGTCGTGGTATTTACTTTTGATAAATTTAGACCTTACCTAATAGGCACTATAGTTATTGTTCACACTGATCATTCAGATATAAAATACTTAGTGAACAAAAAGGATGCCAAACCTAGACTTATTAGGTGGATATTACTTTTGCAAGAATTTGACTTAGAGGTGGTAGATAGAAAAGAAACTGAAAATCAAGTTGCTTATCACTTATCTAGGCTAGAAAACAATTTTGAATGCCATGACACTGTAGATATTCAAGAGAAATTTCATGGTGAGAAAATTTTATATGTCGCGTCAATCCCGTAGTACACTGACCTTGTTAATTTTCTTGTTAGTGGAATATTGCTTTTTGATTTAGACAGTCAGGCTAAAAAGAAGTTCAAGAATGATGCAAGGCGCTATTTTTGGGATGAGTCATATTTGTTCAAGCGTTATGCCGATCAACTCATTAGACGATGTGTACCTGAAGAAGAAGAACGTGACATTTTGTACCATTGTCATTCAGCCCCATATGGAGGCCATTTTGGTGGAGCAAGGACTGCTGCTAAGGTCCTACAACCAGGCTTTTACTGGCCAACTCTATTTAAAGATGCTCAAGCATTTTACAAAGCTTGTGATCGATTTCAGCGGACTGAAAACATCTCCAGACGACATGAAATGCCACTGCAAAATATTCTGGAAATAGTGTATTTGATGTGTGGGGCATCGATTTCACGGGACCATTCCCATATTCTAGAGGAAATCTATATATCTTGCTTGCTGTGGATTATGTACCAAAATGGGTGGAAGCAATAGCAACATCAAGGAATGACTCTAAAACCGTACTCAAGTTTTTGCACAAGTATATTTTCACTCGGTTTGGAGTACCTCGTGCTATCATAAGTGATGAGGGAACCCACTTTGATAACAAGTTGATTACCAAGGAATTGAGGAGATATGGAGTTCGACATAAGATTGCCACGTCATATCATCCGCAGACAAATGGCCAAGCTGAGATATCCTTTCGAGAGATTAAGTATATTTTAGAGAAAGTGGTGAACCCAAGGCGTAAGGATTGTCGCCAAAGTTGGATGAATCACTTTCGGCATACAGAACAACGTTCAAGACTCCTTTAGGAATGTCACCATTCAAGCTAGTGTATGGGAAAACTTGTCATCTACCGGTTTAACTTGAACATAAGGCATAATGGGCCATCAAGCAATTGAATTTTGATGCTCAATTAGCTAGGGAGCAGAGATTATTGGAACTCAATGAGATGGAATAGTTTAGAGCACAAGCATATGAGAATGCTCGGATATACATGGAGAAAACCAAGAAGTGGCATGACCAAAAACTGATGCCACGACATTTTCATGTGGGCCAACAAGTCTTGCTCTATAACTCCAGACTTGAAATCTTTCCTGTAAAGCTCAAATCTCGATGGTCAGGACCATTTGAGGTGCATCATGTCTATCCCCATGGAGAGGTTGACATCAAGAATATAGATGGGACGATTTTCAAAGTCAATGGCCAGCATCTCAAAGCCTATAATGGAGTCCCACTACCGTACAACAAAGCAGTTTTGCATCTGCACGATGTTGAAAAGTGCCCAGCTGAGAACCAAATTTCGATTCCACAACATTGAATTTGTGTCTGTGCATAAATAAAAATTTAAATTTAATCTTTTTTTATTTTTATTTTTATTTTATTTTATAGATAATTTTTTATTTGATTCGTAGGGACCACAGTGCTGCAAACCGTGTAGGGAGTGGTTACCAAAGGGAGGAAAGGACAGCGCATTAAATGGGGAAGATATTCCTTTGATTTGTTGCTTTTTAATTTAATTTATTTCTGATTTTTACTTTTCTCTCTCCATAGTTTTGTCCCATCATCATCATTACTTTTGACAGGATATTTTTCTTCCCCATACAAGCATTAACCCCCATCCACTCAATTTTTTTAACCGTCCTATCACCCATTTTCCCTCTCATTTTTAACTTTTTCTTTTATCTTTATTATTAACTTTTTCTCTTTCATTTTTAACTTTTACTTTTTCTCTCTCATTTCTTCATATTCTTCTCTTATTCTCCCCCATAGTCGAATATCCTTCAAGCTTTTAACACTCTCGAAGTTTCTTCCTTTTTCATTTTTCTTGCTTTACAAACATTGAAAATGGTGCGTACAAGACCGACTGCAACCGAGGCTTCCACTTTGCAACAGTTTGAGAACGATGAAGCCAAGGCACGGTTTCAAAATTTAAGAACCAAAAGCTCTTCTTTGAGTTGGGTTTTATTTTTACCGAGGAGACCGACGGAGGCTTTGGACCGGACGTGATGGACATTGTTACTCCATTCAAACTGAAGAAGTTTGCAAGACATCTGGGTTCAGTTAATGCCTCGTTGGTTAAGGAGTTTTACGCCAACATCTTCAAGCCGAACCAACACTCTATTTTTGTGCGAGGTAAACAAATTCGGTTTGCACCCTCTGCGATTAATAGGTATTTTCATTTACAGGATGTGGAGGACCGACATGCCACATTCACAAATGATGCTGATAGCACTACATATGACAAGATTTTGGAGGACTTGTGCTTCGCAAACACTGAGTGGAATGGTCGCCTAACCAGCCAATATTCGATCAACCATGAGCGTCTTCAAAGGCACACCAAGCTATGAAACCATTTCTTCAAACACAATCGCATACCTACATCTCACAATACGACTGTATCACTTTCTCGTTTAATGTTTTTACACTCGATCATGGTATCAAATCCTATTTATGTTGGTAGAATCATTGTTCATCAAGTTCATGAGTGTTTGGGTAAAAAGGCAAATGCTTTAATGTTCCTTAATTTAATTACTGCTTTGTGTCGTAAGAAAAAGGTTGAAGAGAATGCTTTTGATGAAATTTTACCTGGAATTTTGGGCATAACTAGGGCTAGATTACCACTGTTATTGGGGATTGAAAATCCAAAGTCTAAGGACCCTACTCATGAGCAATCTTCAGGTACTGAACAATCAAATGCCGAGGCAAGGTTACTTGCTCTCGAGGAAGTTGTGATGCAGACTCAGACTCACCTGCATGCTTTACATGGTGACATCCGTAATTTCTTTGGATATGTGAAGCATAGAGATATTGTGGTGGAACCGATGTTTCAAGAAATTCTTCCCCACGTTCAACAAAATTTCCCTGGCTTTCCGGATGAAATTCTGCCGACATTCAATACCGAGGCATCTCCCGAGACCGAGCAAGATGCAGCCTACCCTCCAGTTGATGAACCGACTCCTGATCCACACCGTTCTGAGACCCCTGAATATCCACCTACTGTCCCTGTTGAAGAAACACCCAGTCTCGTTCTTGCACCCGATCCTTCTCCTGCACCACGTAGTGGCCGATGCACCAAAACCACGTCTGGACGCAGGAATATTGTAATACCCCAAAAATTTAGACAATGACCAAAATGAAAATTTTGAAAGTTTGATGGTCAAAGTAGAAATTTGGGGAGAAAACTTAGGGAATTAAGTGATAATTTCCTAAAAAGAATTTTTATTCCATAAATAGATGGTTTACTATTGATAGTGGAGTTATAGAAATCATATTTTTTTGGATTTGGAATTTAGTAAAGAAAAACTATAAAATGTTAAAGTCGGTAAGGAAATCGGTATTTCAGATCGAATTGGAATTTTACAAAAATTTGAAGGATGTTATAAAATGGTTGGAAATATTATTTAATATTTTGGATCAGAGAAATTTGGTCTGGGAATGTGCAAATTTTTAGATTTAACCAAAACAGTGGAATTTAGTGACTAAAACGCAAGATTTGAAAATTCAAGGTGAATTTCGGAAGTCAAAGTCAAAATAATTTATGTTTGACTTTGTAATATGATAATAATCAGATGGCTAGGTTTTATGGTAAATATGGAATTTCATTAATGGCAAAAATGGAATTTCCTATTGATTTGAATAAAAAATTTCATTATGCCATGTGTTGGATTATTTTATATTAGACTATCAATAATGGAGGAGTATTTTCATCTTCTTCCTCATCCAAGCTTGCCGTGGGTTTCTCCTACGTAAGAGAAAATTTTCAACTCCATTTTTCAAGCAATTTACTTATGATTTTGTGTAAGTTGTATATAGAAAATGGTTGTATGCGAAAAACTCTATCTTTTGGTACCAATATGACATGGTAATCTTGTTGGTGTTCAAAGATCCTAAATTTAAGGGTTTGTGTTCATAAAAAGGGATCATGAAATTGATGATGGATTTTAATGTTTGTGAAGTAGTTGATTCATATTCAAGCATGAAAGATGATTAGAACTTGTTTAATCTTACTAGAACTTGTTCTTTAAATTTTGGTCATGGATTGTTTGAGTGAGAAAAATTAAGGAAAAATTTGATATGGGTTGGAAATGATGAAGGAAGTATTCTTCAAGCCTTAGAAAAATTGGGGATCATTTCTTAAGTTTTGAAAAGTTTTGGATAAATTCGTAAATTTTGGAAAATTGATGAAGAACCTAGGGATGAAGTTAAAAGAAACAGTTTGGATTTTGATTCTGGCAGTAGGTTCGAAAATTCACCAGAAAATATATATAAACATAATTTGGAGGTTATTTTTATATATTGTGTTCATATATATGGATCTAGTTTTGTTTAAAATAAACAGGAATCAATTTCAAGTTATATACAAATATATATGAATTTTTAACTGAGGAAATGTCAGAAAAGTCGGACAGCATAATTCTGTACAAAACAGATTATGTTGGTGAACTTTGAAAATTCACCATAAATTGTACAGAATGAATTAGAAGAATTTATTTGTATGGATAGATTTGTATTCAAGTCTAGTTTTTAACGGAAGAAACGTAAATGAATTCCAGTGTCTATATCAATACAGAATAATGATTCTTTAAGGGTAGTGCGAGTTGTCTGAATTCTGGAAAATTAATGGGTTGTTGTGTAAGTGTTGTATAATTGATGTACTATGCTGGAAATTGTTGTTTGAGAATTGAAATGAGTGTTAGATGTGAAATTGATTATTTTGGGAAGATTGAAATGATTGGTGATTTAAGTAAAACAATTGCATAGTTGGGGTACTTAAATGTATTTATGTTTTTGTAAAAACATTTGAATGAAAATAATTTCAATGTGGAAATTATTGGTATTAAGAATTTAAGTGGTAAAATGGTGAAGACCATTTTGAGTAAATTGGAAAAGTTGGTTCCAATGTTATAAGGAATTATTATTAAGAGTTGAATATTTTGTTAGATGATGAATTTCAAATATAGTATGGAGATATGGTGGAATGTATTTATGTTAGTAAAATACTAACATATGGATTATCATGAATTTGTGATTCTACCTCTGGATTCTCTTTCAGTGCACAACAGATATGGAAAGTTACAAAAGAGAATAAGGATCTGGATCTTCCTGCTCACAAGGTTTCTCTTCATCCTAATCTTCCTATCCAGATAGTATTTCTTTTTTCCTTGATCAAGTAAATGTTTATTTCATCATGTTCATTAGGTAATGGTTGCCACAGTTCCGAAGAGATTGCCAATGAGAAGTTCTCTCGCCTATCCTCTGATGCGGTACTTTGCAGCTATCTTCCACTTAGATGCTACTTTTTTGTTGAATGCTTTTTAGTAATAATAATAGTATATATTGTGTAGGATTGGTTAGCATTGGAAGAAGCTGTATCTGGGTCAGTATCTGGTTTTGGGAGAAAGCTGAGCTCTATCCTAGAAACCTACTTTTCAGAGTAAGTTTATCTCTATGGCTGGTATGTTGAGTGACATAATTGTTGTACGACGCACCTCTATTTTGATTTAAATTAGATGCAAGTAAAGGCTTTAAGCCATGCATTATGATACCAGTTTTTGTTAAGTTGGAAGGTTTCTTCACTCATCAAACTTCCATGGGCAGTTCCTAGTTTTTCTTAATTTTTTAATGGTTTTGATAATTTTATGATTCATATGGGACCACTGTTCTTTTCCCTACAAACCATAATCCTGCTTGTGCACTTTCAATTTCTTTTGCCATAGATATGATTCAGAGGCAATCTACTTCGACGAGGGTGTAAGAAATGCAAAACGAAACAACTAGAGTCAAAAGCTTTGGATGTAAATTCCATTTGCCTCTACCACTTTTATGCTCATTTTGTTTCAAAAGCTAGATTGTTTGTCTAGTTAACATTCAAGCTTTTAAATTTAATTCTAAGTAGCTTGTAGCATTTACCAGGGATCTTTTTATTGAATTTATGGCCGTACATGCAACTGCAGCATTTCTTAATTCCTTTTTTTTCATGAATTTACAGTATTATGGGAGGTCTGATTTTGTCGATATCTATCATTTTTATTTGCAATTTCTTTTTGGTTCTATTAATCCCTGCTTGAGGTTATGTTTAGAGCTTTCTTGCGGTGAGTGTTATATTTTAATTTGTAGAATGAAATTTCTGACTCTCCTTGATTGTAAATTAAATAACCTGCCAACTAGTCTACTGACGTATGCATTGATGACTAAATAGCCAAGTGAGTGCTTCATTATCTTTAGGATCATTTGCATATATGTATGTGCTCCTGAGTCTAACATGTTGGTATGATTTTCGTTTGTGTCACAATGAGTAAGCTTGTTGAAACTTCTGATATCGCAAAAAAACTCCTCTGGTTGAGGTGCTCTCTTGAATTGAGCAGCTTGTGCATCCTGCTTTTCTCAACCTGCTGGGACATCTATGCTTCAAAGCACTTGAAGATTTTAAATCTAGACTGGAACAGATGCTAAAGGAAGGAGAAGAATTTGCAGCTTCTTCTAGTGCATGTACCAGGTCTTGTATGCTTGAGTTTGACAAAGGATGTGCAGGTTGTAGACACCCGTTTTTGTCCGGGTCTTTTATATTTATTTTATTATTATTTATTATTATTATTATTATTATTATTATTATTATTATTATTATTATTTACAATATACATATTTTTTACAGGCCTAATTCCAGGCCCGCTCAGCAACCCAAACATAGATTAGGGTTTACCCTAATCATCAGCAGCCGCCCCGGCAAATGAAATGCCACGCCGAGGCCACTGTTCCGGCGCATTCCCGACGATCCAGCCATCGTTCCCACGCCGCAATCATCATCTACAGTGAAAAACCTGTAGAACGTCAACCCAAATATCATCTACAGTACCCAACAATAACCAAATCAGAAACCCCATACCTAAAATCTCAAAATTTCACCCTCAAATCAAGAACCCATTAAAAACTAAGATTAAATCCCGATTCTTCGGGATTTAACAGATTAAACAAATCAGAAAAAGCCATGCCCTACACTAGGTATCATCATCTCACCAAATACTCAACATAAAGGAAAGGAACCAAAAAACCAGAGGAGGAAAAAAAAAAGAATAGAGAGAGAAGGTTCGGGTTGACAAAAAAAAGGGAGAGAAATAGAAAGGAAAGAAAAGGGAAAAAGAACAATACCTGCAAAGAAACCGAGCCCTTACCCATCTCTTCGGAGCAGTGAGGAACCATCCCAAAGGTAAAGCCTTTTCCTCTTCTAGGGTAGTTAGGGTTTGGAGTGCAGTGGGTTTTGGGGTTGATTCACCTAGTTTTTTTTAGGTGAGAGAGATGAGGTTACTCCGTGGTCAACGATCTATGGTGGCCGGGGAGTTTAGGGTTTAAATCCTCGGTTGAGGATGAGAGAAGGAAGGCGAGGAGGCGAGGGTCGAGAGCCATTTTGGCTCTCTGTCTTTGGAAGGAGAGGGAAGAAGGAAAGGTTTGGGGTTCTCTAGGGTTTTCGCCGCCGATTTACGGCGTTTGTGACCTCTGTTTTTTCTCCACGGCGGAGAGAGGCGGAGGATAAGGGAGAGAGGTGGAGAGCCTCTTTGGTTCTCTGTTTTCTGGAGAGAGGAGGAGACGTGAGAAATGAGAGATGTCACTGGGGAAGGGCTTGGGTTTAGCCTTATAAATCGAGTCCAAAACGGTGCCGTTTAGGATGAGGACTCGGTTGTAATTTCATCATGGGTAAACTGTGTAAAAGGGGCTCCCAGGTTTTGAACGTTTATGATGTAGCCATTTATTGTATTTTATTTATGTTGTATTTTATACCTCAAGTTTGTAACGTTTATGTATTGGTCACCTTGCAGTAATATTTTGTAAGTTTCAACATTTGTACTCTGTGTTTATAATTCTCACATTTTGCTCACTGCTTTTTTGTTTGGCTTAAATACCGAATTTGCATTGTATGTTTCATTTGTTTTATTTTAGTCATTTAGTCATAACATAGAAAAGTATTAATTTAAGTATTTAAAACCTGAGTTTTTTTTAATACAATTTATAGTCACTGTGTAAATTTTATATGGGTTGTTTACTTCCTTAGTTATGGTCATTTTGTTTAGATTTGTTTAGATACTTTTGCTAAATATATGTATAATTTATTTTTTTTACTTATGTTATTGTTTTTACTTATTTATTATATTTTCTTTAATATTTGTGTTTAGTATGAGTTAATATTAGGAAATATTTATATAGATATATATATATTGGTTAATAGTCACTATTATTTATATTATTGTGTGATATGGTTAAGCTTACTTATGTTATAGACGTTCATTTTACTTAATAGGTACTTTAAAATTTTATTTCATTTTTATTACTTTTATTTATTATTTTTATAACGTTCAATATGTTAATGTATTTTCTAATAATTAACTATATAGGTTTTAGATGAAAGTATGATTTACTTTATACTCATCTCGATATAATTTGGTGTTAATTCAAAGATAGAATATACTTTATAGATGAAAAATAGACGAGATAGCTTTCCCGATGGAGGATTGCAAATCTCGGGATTTCTCACCAAGTTAAGTATTTCTATTATTTCAAGTAATATTCAATAAATAAATTATAATTGATTTATCATTCTATTTTTTTATAATTTTTATTGTATTAATGATCTCTATGTTAATATTCACAATACATGTTTTGGATAAATTAAGTATAATTTATTTTATACTCTTGTCGATATTATTTTGGTAGTAATTCAAAAATAGAATATACTTTATAGATGAGAAATAGATGAGATAGCTTTCCCGTTGGAGGATTACAAATCTTGAGATTTCTTACCAAGTGAAGTATTTTTATTATTTTAACAAATATTCAATAAATAGATCATATTTTTACTTCTGATTCAAACTTTAAGTTCTATCATTTACGACGATATATAAGTGACTAAGTACCGATTTTGGGCGTTGAGAGGGGTGTTTACCCTTCCCCGTACGTAACCGACTCCCGGATCCGTTTAAATGAATCTTTGGTAACACAGACCGAATCTTGTTTTTTTAAAAAAATGATTTTTCTTAAAATTGTTGTAAAAGACGTTTTTAGGTATTCGACCTACCTAACCCAAAGGTCGATGGCGACTCTTTTCAATTTTATTCAAATCAATTCAAAATCATCCATTTTCCAAAATAAAAGTCATAATTGTTTTTAAATAATAATAAAAAATAGTTTTATAAAAAATGGTTATGACAGCTTGGCGACTCTGCTGGGGACACTAGAGAGTCAGGCTGTCGGTCGCTTATATATGGTCGTTATGGTGGAAATTATAAGTTCGAATCTTTAGTAAAACTATGATCTATGTATTGAATTTTTATTTATTATTTTATCTCTTTATTTTTATATACTAACATTTTAATTGTTTTCATTTTTTCAGATATTTCTTAGTTCTCGTTGAGGGTTATTTTTTTTATTTTATTTTCTCTGTTTTTGAGTCAAAGGTTTGTTTGTTTCTCCTCACATACATCACTTTCATTGGCATAACATGAGCTCTAGACATGAGCTTCGATTCAAATTAGTTAGGGTGATTGCTTTACTCTCGTAAGAATTTATTCTTCGTATGAGTTTTAACAAATAACCCATGGGATACATACCTTATACCTTCGTAGGAATTTATTCCTCGTATGGGTATAAGGCAGTGAATCCCCTCGAATTGAACTCGGTCCATTTGAAACCTGTAATGGGTGAGGATTGAGGGTTTGGTAGCCCAAGGGGGCACCGACATCAAGGACAATTCGAGTTCCTTTTTTTCCTGTTAGAGCTGAAACCATGCATATAGTGAACCATAGAACGGTCACACTAGGTAGAGTCATACTGAACCTCTGTCCGTCAATAGGTACCCAAAATAGGCGTACACAATGGAGAAACCCTCTAACCTTTTTTTTTATTTTATTATTATTTTGAGTGTAGAATAGATTTATTCTTTTAAAGCATGTGAAATAGAATTTAGGTGCAGTTAGAATTTAATTAATGAGGGTAGAGAGCATGTTTGGGTAGGACCCTTTTTGAGGAATATTATTCGGGTAGATAATACATAAATAGAATAGATTTATTTCCCGTTTTACTTATCTTTTTATGTTAAATTTATACAATTGTTTTGACTAACTGTTTTGTTTGTTTTGTTTATTTTTTTATATACCGCATAGACATATCATTAGAAAAGGCGATTGATCTATGAGTATCGATAAAGTGGAAAGACTTTCACGATGGAAAGGAGTTTCTTAAACAAAGAAGTGAATCCAGCAGATGTAAGGAACTGGTCCGAAGCCAAGCAGAAAGAGCAGGGAGATAGTCTATCAGGGAACTACGTGTCGGATCTGTCTGATTATACACCAGCTTCTTTAAAACAGAATGAGCTTCAGGGATTGAAAACAATTTGGGAAAGTTGGAATCTTATTGAGAGGCAAGCTTTTCAGCAGACTTATGGAGATATATTTCATCTGATATACGTGAAGGTAGATCCGGTTCTCATACGAAGCATAATACAGTTTTGGAATCCGGCCTATAGTTGTTTCACATTCAACCGAGAGGACATGACTCCAACCCTCGAGGAATACCAATTTCTGTTGAATTTGCCAAGCGTTAAAGTGGACAAAGTTTACTCCCGATCGATAAAAGGGCCTTCTTTTAAGTCAAAGCTTGCAAAGATCTCGGGCACAAGCGACAAATGGGTAAATGATCGCTTGCAACGCAAGGGAGAAAGTGAGGGAGTGTCGTGGTCTCACTTACAAAAGATAGCTGAAGCACACGTAGATGAAAACGTGCGTAGAGATGTATTTGCTCTGGGTATATATGGTTTGGTAATCTTTCCAAAATGTTTGGGGCTGATCGAGCTAGCAGTAGTCGATTTGGTTGAGAAGTTAGGAAGAGAGGTGAATCCAGTCCATGCGATTCTTGCTGAAACTTTCCGATCTTTGAATATATGTAGAAGGTTAGGGGGAGGTCATTTTATGGGCTGTGTTCAATTGCTTACTATGTGGATCAGAAGCCATTTCTGGAAGGAGGAAAAAGTCAACTATAATCGTTTTTTGAAAGATTATTCTCCTGTTGCTGAGTACCTTACGAAGGAGTGGCCGGAAGTATCTCAGAAAGATCAATGGATTGATTTCTTCCGGAATCTACAGAGTCAAAACATAGCATGGCGAACACCGTGGCTGATGCATACGCAAATCTTGTTCAAGTGTGGAGATTTGGACTAGATTATATTACTGGGACTGTGGGGAGGAGTGGGATACGCTCCTTTGTTGATATTGAGACAGTACGGTGCCCGACAGTTTGTTCCCGTGACTCATGGGTTGACTGGTGCTGAATTTGATTATAAAGAAGGCAATTATAGAAAGAAAATCAAAGATGTGGCTGATTCTTGGAGGATGACTTTTAGGACTAAAGTAATTGGAGCGGATGTTATCTTGACGCCTGATTATGAAGCCTGGAGAATCAGGAGGGTAAATGATAAAATACCTTTAACATCTGGAGAGGGATCAAGGTCGATAGAAGAACAAATCAGAAATATCCCTTCGAATTTGGAAATCCAAAGAATTGAGTTTGAATGGAAAAGGCTAAAGATTCCAAGAAAATAGAGATGGAGAGAGAAAACTTCATGTTGACTATCGAGGCTGAATTTCATGCCAGACAGTTTATAATGATGAGAGAACGGAAAGAGGAGGTGGAAGCCGATTTAGAAGACTTAAAAAAAGATTATCAAAGGGTGCAGCAAGTGAGAAAGAGACTTGGATCCAGAGAATTAGCAGCTGCAAGACGGCGAATCAAAAGTCTGGAAATTGAGAACAAGTGTCAGATCAAGAAGATAGATGCTGGAAAAGCAAAAGTATGCGAGTTAGAAGCCGATAAAAAGGAATTGATCAAGCAGTATAAAGCTGAGGCTCGTAGAGCTCAAAAACTCCATGAAGAAAAGAGTCAGCCTGAAGGAATTAGAAGAAGAAAAGAATCAAGTCCAGGGGTTAAAAACTGAGATGAACAGTATGATTGAGGACTTTGAGGACAAAGATCGAAGAATTTTAGAGCTCGAAGAAGAAAGAAAGCGAAAGAAAGAAGAGATGTGGTCTGAGAGACAGGGATGGAATCGAATCCTCGATAGAAAGCAGGCAGATATTGGATCGTGGATGCAGAGATTCTCTACAAAAAGTCAGCAAGTAGATGAGCTCACGGGAGAGATGGGAGAATTACAGATGAGATTCGAACATGAGATGAACCAATCTCAAGCTATGAATGATGAGCTCAAAAGTCATGTATCGAACCTTGAGCAATCCCTTCTGCAAGTGCAAGTTCCTCCCGCTTCAGTGGACCTAAGAGTTGCTCTCGAAGAAAACAAATCCTTCCAGAAGGAAATCAGAGAATTGAATGGTGAACTCCAGAAATTTCGAATTCATATTACCAATCTAGAAAAAGAAATCAAACGCATCAATAAGGGATGGGAAAATACATATGAGCATTATCGATCCTTGGTAGAAGAACGCGAGCGCATGATGGGGGAAGCTATTGCTCAAATGGTGAAGTGGCTCGGTACATGAACGAATTAGCCAATAGAGCGAGATCATCCAACTGCGCACAAATCCGGTTTCTGAATATACAAGGGAGATCATCGCCATTATGAATGAAATTGTAGAGCTGAGTCTGAGGGCTAGGCCTTATATGTAATAGAACTCCTTTGTAATGAGTGAAACTTTTTATCCAATGAAAGTATTTCCGAATGGTTACTGCTTGGGTCAACGCCTTTTATTTGCATTTCATACTTGCATCATTCATTATGCATAAGTAAATTCATCATTTATAATGCATCACCAATAAAATGCATCATTTATAGCACATTACCAATAATATGCATTCGAATTTGAAAAGAACAATAAAATTAATTTCCGAAGGGTTATGTGACAGACGATTCTGGCAAGTAAAAACTCCAATCCTCATCACACGCGAAGTAGAGCCATGGAGGCCAAGCTTGATCAATTAAAGAAAGAAATGCAAGAAGATTTACTAAGAATACAACAAGAATGGCAGGCAAAGATGGATCAGTCACAAAAGTCAATTATAGATCAAATCCTGCAAAGCCAGGCTAATATGATGAATGAGATGATGACCAAGATGTCTGGGTTACGTACTGAAACAGTTAAAGAACCAAGCACTGCCCCTGTTGAAGTTTCTAGGCAGGAGTCTACCCCGAGACTAGTTATCTCACCTGAAAAGCTAGTTGAGCATCCTGCAGGTCTTCAGCTGTAAGGTTCAAATGGCCACGACTAACCCTCAAAACAGTCCTTATGAGTATATTGATGTAGATCCTGAGGAAATAGAGAAACCTAAAACGGAAGTACCAGAGCATTTAAAGGACTGGTGCAAAGGGTTTTTTAAAGAAATGGGAAAGCAGAGTTCTCAAGACGGAATGAATGCAGAGGAATTGAGTCTTGTGCCAGACCTAGTATTACCACCAAAGTTCAAAATGCCGGAATTTGAAAAGTATGATGGGAAAACTTGTCTTGTTGCTCACTTGACCATGTTTTGTCGAAGAATGACAAGATTTGTGAAGGATGATGGGCTATTAATTCACTGTTTCCAGGCCAGCTTGACGGGGTCAGCTGTCAGATGGTATAACCAATTAACCCGAGCTAAAATAGGGTCTTGGAAGGATTTGGCCAATGCGTTTAAAGAACAATATCAACACGTTACCGACATGATGCCTGATCGTATTACTCTCCAAAATATGGAGATGAAGCATAATGAGACCTTCAGACAATACGCTCAGCGCTGGAGGGATATTGCTGCTCAAGTGCACCCACCACTTATTGAGAGGGAGTTTATAACCATGTTTATAGATACGTTAAGATCTCCTTATATTGATCATATGTTAGGAGTGGCAACTAAGAGCTTCTCTGATATCGTGATGTGCGGAGAGATGATCGAGAGAGCATTAAAGAAGGGGCAGATTGTCGGTAGCCAAACTCCTGCAAAGAAACCCTATGTGAAAAGGAAAGAAGGAGAGGTGAATAATGTAAATTTCTCTGTGAGTAAGCCGAAGATGGGAAATTCTTCTTCATCCCAAGGAGAGACTAAGCGCGAGCATAACAATGAAAGGATGACGTTCACTCCCATACCAATGACCTACAGTGAGCTCTTCCATGGATTAGTCCAAGCTCACGTAGTGTCACCAAAATTCATTGATCCAATTAAACCACCTTATCCAAAATGGTTCAACGAAAATGAGACATGCGAATATCATGCAAATCTCAGAGGACATAACATTGAAAAGTGTCTCGCTTTTAAAAGAGTGGTTGAAGATCTGATCAAGAGAAAGGTGGTGTCCTTTAATGATTCTGAAGCACCCTGTGTTGCTGCAAACCCGCTTCCAAATCATCAGAATCAGGGAGTGAACGCTATTGAGAAAAATCAGAAAATTAAAAGGAGAATTGAAGAAATAAGAACACCACTGAAATGGGTATATGCTTAAATAAAGGAGAGAGGGTTGTTGAGCCCTAGAAATGAATGCTCAACGGAAAAGACAGAAAACTTTTGTGAATACCATGGTGAAAATGGTCATCAAATTCAGGACATTCAAGAATTCAGGCAAATAGTCCAAGAATTAATGAACGAGCAGGAGTTGCAGTTCTATGAAGAAAGAATGAGTGAGAATGAAAGATATATATGCGCTTCTGAAGAAAATTCAAGGGAAGCTGAGAAGAATTTAAAAAAGCATGTCCTGGTCATATCAAAACCAAATTACGAGGGCAGCAGTGGAAGTATAACATCTAGGGTGGTGATCAAAACCCCTGCGCCTTTTGCCTACAAGAGTAACAAGAGTGTTCCCTGGGACTATACATGCCAAATTAATACTCCTGAGAGTAAGGAGGAAGAGGTTGCTGAAGTTGGATTTTTCACCAGGAGTGGAAGATGCTATGCTCCTGGAAAGGCTGATAAAGCAAGGGATGTGATTATTAAAGATCCCGATGATAAATTGAATGAACCTGTTAAGATTGAGGAGGCTCAGGAATTCTTAAAGTTTCTAAAACACAGCAAGTATAACATTGTGGAACAGCTTCATAAGACCCCAGCACGGATTTCAATGTTATCTCTACTGTTGCATTCGGAAGTACATCGAAATACTCTGATCAAAGTGCTGAATGAAACTTTTGTAGGGAAGGATATACCAGTGGAACGTGTGGACAGGATGGTAAACCATATTAATGCAGATAATTTCATTTATTTTTATGATGATGAAATACCTGAAGAAGGAAAAGGCAGGGGCAAGGCTTTACACCTTACGGCTCATTGCAAAGGAGTCATCGTCTCAGGGGTGTTAATTGAAAATGGATCGGCCTTGAATGTTATGCCATTCGCCACTCTAAATAGACTTCCTGTGGATGTATCACAAATGAGGGTTTGTGGCAATGCTGTAAGGGCATTTGATGGGACAGAACGCAAGATAATGGGGAAGATGATTATCCCTCTCAGAATTGGCCCTACAACATTTGAAGTAGATTTTGTTGTCATGGATATTCATCCGAGTTATAGTTGCTTGCTAGGGAGACCCTGGATTCACATGGCTGGGGCAGTTCCTTCCTCCCTTCACCAAAAGCTCCGATTCATTGTTGATGGGACTCTGGTGACCATCAAAGCGGAAGAAGACATCATTGCCTCTATCACTACAGATGCACCATATGTAGGGGTAGATGAAAATGCACTAGAGTTCTCTTTCCAGTCCTTGGAATTTGTTAATGCTACTTTTATCTCTGAAGGCAAAAGAATTCCCATTCCTCATCTTTCAAAAAATACAAAGATGCAATTAAAAGAGACATTAGCTAGAGGAGCAAAGGTAGGGAAAGGTTTGGGAAAGAAACTGCAAGGCATCACTGAAGGGCTGGCTCCAGTTCCTAAAAGAAATTATTTTGGTCTTGGATACAGACCAACGTACCATGATAAAGTCAGAGATGCACAAAAGCTTAAGGAAAGGAGGAAGGCAAGAGTAAAGGGAGAAGACCTTGTTTAGGGACCCATGGTCATTCCACCACTCTCCAAATCTTTTGTGTCTGGAGGATTTGTGATTGACACGCTGAAACAGTCAGGGGATATTGAAGATACAGAATTTGTTGAAGATTTATTGGGAAGCCTGAGCATCAACGTTATCACAGAAGAGTCTACTGGAGAGTGTTCATTGGCATCAATCCGTCCGTGTCCTCCTGGCTATGTTTTGAACAATTACATTGTTGAAGAACTCCCTATGTTCTATAAGCACTTTTCAAAGTAATGCATAATAACAAATCTGTCTCCTTTTGACCCAAATATAATAGGGCTTTTTTAAAAGGACAAATTGTTATTTGTCATTGCTTTAATGAAACAGTGTTCTTCTTTCATTCTAATCTTAGCAAGTATTTTATTCATCTCTTGAGTATTCTTTATTCTTTATTGATAATTATTTTCTTGATAAATATTAGATAAAATTTTTGTCCACAACCAAATATACTCCTTTTTGATTCGCAGGTCTTCAGATATCAACTGTTCGAGTAATGATACTTTTGAACCACAAATTGATTTTGAAAATGACATGTGTCTCGAAGAATCTGAGGGTTATAAAGATGAAGAGGAATGTGAGTTAAACTCTGAGCTTGTTAGAATGATGGAGCAAGAAGATAGACAAATATTGCCCCACAAAGAGACAACTGAAACAATAAATTTGGGAACAGAAGAGGATATAAAGGAAGTTAAAATTGGCACTTCACTCTCACCAAAAATAAGAGATGGTCTTATAAGCCTTCTTCGGGAATATAGGGATGTGTTTGCTTGGTCTTATCAAGATATGCCGGGGTTGGAGACTGACATTGTGATGCACAAGCTATCAATAAAGCCGGAATGCAAGCCTGTTCAGCAAAAGCTTCGAAGAATGAGACCAGATATGCTATTAAAAATCAAGGAAGAAGTGAAAAAACAATTCGATGCTGGATTTTTACAAGTGGCCAAGTACCCTGAATGGGTAGCAAACATAGTGCCAGTTCCAAAGAAAGATGGCAAAGTTCGGATGTGTGTTGACTACCGGGATCTCAATCGAGCGAGCCCCAAAGATAATTTTCCACTCCCACATATCGATACTTTGGTTGACAATACGGCTGGTCATGCTCTTTTCTCTTTCATGGATGGTTTCTCAGGTTACAATCAAATTAAGATGGACCCAAAAGACATGGAAAAGACAACTTTTGTGACAATGTGGGGTACATTTTGTTACAAGGTGATGCCCTTCGGACTTAAGAACGCCGGGGCAACATATCAAAGAGCAATGGTTACGTTGTTCCACGATATGATGCACAAGGAGATAGAAGTGTACGTGGATGATATGATTGCTAAATCACAAACTGAAGAAGAACATGTAAAAGTCTTAAGGAAACTGTTTTTAAGATTAAGAAAATACCAGCTCAAGCTTAACCCAACCAAGTGCACATTTGGAGCTACTTCAGGGAAGTTATTGGGATTTGTAGTCAGTGAGAGTGGGATAGAAATAGATCCTAATAAAGTCAAAACAATTTTGGAATTACCTCCCCCTAGAACGCAAAAAGAAGTACGAGGTTTTCTGGGGAGGTTAAATTATATTGCCAGATTCATCTCGCAGTTGACTGAGAAATGTGATCCAATATTCCGATTACTGAGAAAGCGAAACCCAGGAGAATGGGATGATAGTTTCCAAGAATGCTTCGATAGAATTAAGGGTTACTTAATTAATGCTCCTGTCTTGATGCCACCAATTCCAATTAAACCATTGATTTTATATTTGACTGTCTTTGAGAAGTCCATGGGATGTGTGTTGGCCCAACATGACGAAACTGGAAGAAGAGAACGAGCTATTTACTATCTCAGTAAGAAATTCACTGACTGTGAGACTCGATACTCCTCTATCGAAAAGCTGTGTTGTGCTTTAGTATGGACTACTAAGAGGCTGAGACAGTATTTGTTGTATCATACTACCTGGTTGATATCAAGACTGGATCCGTTAAAGTACCTGATGGAATCAACGGCTCTAACTGGAAGGATGGCGAGATGGCAAATGTTGTTGTCCGAATTTGATATAGTCTATATGAACCAGAAATCAGCTAAAGGGAGTGCTATTGCAGATTTCTTGGCAAGCAGAGCATTAGAAGACTATGAGCCAGTAAAATTTGATTTTCCGAATGAGGACTTGATGAGTATATTTGTTACTGAAGAAGATACTCCGAAAAATGAAGCATGGAAAATGAACTTCGATGGCGCTTCTAATGCTGTGGGACATGGAATTGGGGCAATACTAGTTTCACCTGAGGGAGATCATTATCCTTTTACTAGTAGGCTCGCCTTTGAAAGCACTAACAATATGGCAGAGTATGAAGCATGTATCTTGGGTATTCAAGCTGCAATTGAGCGCAAAGTTAAAAGCCTAGAAGTATTCGGCGATTCTGCTCTGGTTATTTATCAGCTTCGCGGGGAATGGATGACTCGAGACTCCAAGTTGATAGAATACAAGAACTTGGTGATGGAGTTGATCAAAGAGTTTGAAGAAATTTCTTTTGCTTATCTTCCTCGTGAAGAAAATCAAATGGCAGATGCCTTGGCTACGTTGGCAGCTATGTTTAAGGCCGATGATCAATCTCGAATGATGCCTATTCGGATGAGTATAAGAGAATGCCAGCTCATTGTTGCAACATAGAGGAAGAAGAGGATGATAGTCTCCCATGGTATTATGATATTCTCCAGTATGTGAAGTATCGGCTTACCCAGCGGAGGCAACTGAGAATGATAAACGGACCGTAAGAAGATTAGCAATGGGGTATGTCCTTGATGGAGATATATTGTATAAAAAAGGCAAGGATCAGGTGCTTTTGAGATGTGTTGATAGAATTGAGGCCAAGAAAATACTTGAGGAAGTCCATGAAGGAGTTTGTGGAACACATGCTAATGGATTCACAATGGTTAGAAAAATCATGAGGTTTGGGTACTATTGGTCCACTATGGAAGGAGATTGTATCAGATTTGCTCGAAGATGTCATAAATGCCAGATTCATGATAACCAAATACATGTTCCTCCTTCACCACTCCATGTAATGAACGCACCTTGGCCATTTTCAATGTGGGGCATCGATGTCATTGGGGCAATTTCACCGAAGGCCTCAATGGACATCGTTTTATCTTAGTGGCTATAGACTACTTCACCAAATGGGTTGAAGCTGCCTCTTATGCTAATGTCACAAAAGGAGCAGTGTGCAGATTTCTAAAAAGAGAAATCATTTGTAGATATGGAACACCTGAAAGGATCATCACAGATAATGCATTGAATTTGAACAACGATTTAATGAAGGAAGTTTGCACAAAGTTAAAGATCAAACATCACAATTCGGCTCCTTATCGCCCAAAAATGAATGGGGCAGTAGAGGCAGCGAATAAAAACATCAAGAAGATCATCACAAAAGCAACTGAAACATATAGGGACTGGCATGAAAAATTACCTTTTGCGTTGCTTGCTTATCGCACGTCCGTTCGTACATCTACTGGGGCAACACCATTCTCTTTGGTATATGGGATGGAAGCAGTTTTACCTGTTGAGGTGGAAATACCTTCTTTGAGAGTATTGATGGAGTTGAAACTGGATGAGGCTGATTGGGTACAAAGTAGGTTTGATCAATTAAATTTGATTGAGGAGAAAAGGCTGAGAGCTATCTGCCATGGCCAAATGTACCAGAAAAGGATGATACGAGCATATGACAAGAAAGTCAGACCTCGAGAATTTCATGAAGGCGATTTGGTACTAAAAAAGATCCTACCTATGCAAAAAGACTTTCGAGGGAAGTGGATGCCGAACTGGGAAGGTCCCTATGTTGTAAAAAAGGCATTCTCAGGAGGAGCTTTGGTGTTAACAGAAATGGATGGAGAAGATTTGCCTAATCCCGTGAATTCCGATTCGGTCAAACGATATTACACTTAAATCAATCAAAAAAAATCAATCAAAAAAAAAGAAAAGAAAAATTAAATAAAGGAGGGTTCAAGATGAAAACCCAAAATGGGCGTCTTGAAACCAAAGGAGGATTCGAGTTGAAAATCCGTAATGGACGGCTCGAATAGCCAGAAGTTGAAATGGCGGATTCCCTCGGAAGCCTGACAGTTCAGGGAAAGACTCTCATGCTCACACATCTTTTGTACGATCTGAATCTTCGAAACACATGTCAACTTTCAAGAAAGATTTGCTGTGAGGAAGTAAAAGGATTCAGCATTTGATATTCACTATATTTGTCCTTTGATCTTCCTTTGTACTTACTTGTTTCTTGTCCCCAAAAGATTATAATTTCTCATTGCCTCTTTTCCATGAAACTTGTCAAATTTGATTCATTGTCCTTGTATATATTCACCAAATTTTTTATTATTATGCCTTACTCTGAAAAGTGTCAGAGTATGGGGATTTTGAAACAGGTGTTCGCCAGAGAGCACATACAAAGGCACGCTCCCATCAATCATTAAACAAATCATTGAAAAAAAAAGGGTTTAAATCAAAGAAATCAGTTTCAACATAATCATACTTTTCCCAAGCAAAGAAGTCCCAATTTAAAGGCATGCAACAAGGAGAGGCCATTCTGAATGAATTTTCTCTGAAAAATCAATCAATGACCAAAGAATCAAAGAGGCAAGATAAACTCTCTCGGGGTAGATCGGAGGGACCAAGTCAAAGAATATTTAATGAGAGGTCAAGAAAGTAACCAGGCATGGATAAATGCATAAATATCGCATGTTCCGATCAAAGAGTATGAGAGATTCTCAATGCCAGGATCGAACTGAACATAACCCTTTAAACATGCATTTAGATCATTCTTAGAGCATATTGATAACATGAAATCATGGCATATGACCATTTTTACAGGATCTTCAAGATTTATTTCATTATTGAAGCAATGAATCAGTCAACATCAACTGACCAGACTTCCTCATCACGTAGGAGCCGTGTCAACCTTAGATAATCAGCCGTCCTCATCACGTAGGAACCGAGTTATCACCCTTCCTAAAGATGGCCAGAGTTCTTCATCATGTATGAACCATGTCATCTACCCTTAGACGACCAGACTTCCTCATCACGTAGGAGCCGTGTCAACCTTAGATAATCAGCCGTCCTCATCACGTAGGAACCGAGTTATCACCTTTCCTAAAGATGGCCAGAAACTCTTCATCACGTATGAGTCGTGTCATCCACCCTTAGACGACCAGACCTCTTCATCATGTATGAGCAGTGTCGTCCCCAACAACCAGCATTATCCAATTTCTATGGAAAAGGGGAGAACCAGACAAAAACGTGTTGTCTTGTCGTCTTTGCCCTATTCTTGTTAACACAAGTATGTGCAAAGAGGGGCAGCTGTAGACACTCGTTTTTGTCCGGGTCTTTTATATTTATTTTATTATTATTTATTATTATTATTATTATTATTTATTATTATTATTATTATTTTATTATTATTATTATTATTATTATTATTATTATTATTATTATTTACAATATACATATTTTTTACAGGCCTAATTCCAGGCCCGCTCAGCAACCCAAACATAGATTAGGGTTTACCCTAATCATCAGCAGCCGCCCCGGCAGATGAAATGCCACGCCGAGGCCACTGTTCCGGCGCATTCCCGATGATCCAGCCATCGTTCCCACGCCGCAATCATCATCTACAGTGAAAAATCTGTAGAACGTCAACCCAAATATCATCTACAGTACCCAACAATAACCAAATCAGAAACCCCATACCTAAAATCTCAAAATTTCACCCTCAAATCAAGAACCCATTAAAAACTAAGATTAAATCCCGATTCTTCGGGATTTAACAGATTAAACAAATCAGAAAAAGCCATGCCCTACACTAGGTATCATCATCTCACCAAATACTCAACATAAAGGAAAGGAACCAAAAAACCAGAGGAGGAAAAAAAAAGAATAGAGGGAGAAGGTTCGGGTTGACAAAAAAAAAGGGAGAGAAATAGAAAGGAAAGAAAAGGGAAAAAGAACGATACCTGCAAAGAAACCGAGCCCTTACCCATCTCTTCGGAGCAGTGAGGAACCATCCCAAAGGTAAAGCCTTTTCCTCTTCTAGGGTAGTTAGGGTTTGGAGTGCAGTGGGTTTTGGGGTTGATTCACCTAGTTTTTTTTAGGTGAGAGAGATGAGGTTACTCCCCGTGGTCAACGATCTACGGTGGCCGGGGAGTTTAGGGTTTAAATCCTCGGTTGAGGATGAGAGAAGGAAGGCGAGGAGGCGAGGGTCGAGAGCCATTTTGGCTCTCTGTCTTTGGAAGGAGAGGGAAGAAGGAAAGGTTTGGGGTTCTCTAGGGTTTTCGCCGCCGATTTACGGCGTTTGTGACCTCTGTTTTTTCTCCACGGCGGAGAGAGGCGGAGGATAAGGGAGAGAGGTGGAGAGCCTCTTTGGTTCTCTGTTTTCTGGAGAGAGGAGAGTGAGAAATGAGAGATGTCACTGGGGAAGGGCTTGGGTTTAGCCTTATAAACCGAGTCCAAAACGGCGCCGTTTAGGATGAGGACTCGGTTGTAATTTCATCATGGGTAAACTGTGTAAAAGGGGCTCCCAGGTTTTGAACGTTTATGATGTAGCCATTTATTGTATTTTATTTATGTTGTATTTTATACCTCAAGTTTGTAACGTTTATGTATTGGTCACCTTGCAGTAATATTTTGTAAGTTTCAACATTTGTACTTTGTGTTTATAATTCTCACATTTTGCTCACTGCTTTTCTGTTTGGCTTAAATACCGAATTTGCATTGTATGTTTCATTTGTTTTATTTTAGTCATTTGGTCATAACATAGAAAAGTATTAATTTAAGTATTTAAAACCTGAGTTTTTTTTAATACAATTTATAGTCACTGTGTAAATTTTATATGGGTTGTTTACTTGCTTAGTTATGGTCATTTTGTTTAGATTTGTTTAGATACTTTTGCTAAATATATGTATAATTTATTTTTTTTACTTATGTTATTGTTTTTACTTATTTATTATATTTTCTTTAATATTTGTGTTTAGTATGAGTTAATATTAGGAAATATTTATATAGATATATATATATTGGTTAATAGTCACTATTATTTATATTATTGTGTGATATGGTTAAGCTTACTTATGTTATAGACGTTCATTTTACTTAATAGGTACTTTAAAATTTTATTTCATTTTTATTACTTTTATTTATTATTTTTATAACGTTCAATATGTTAATGTATTTTCTAATAATTAGCTATATAGGTTTTAGATGAACAAAGTATGATTTACTTTATACTCATCTCGATATAATTTGGTGTTAATTCAAAGATAGAATATACTTTATAGATGAAAAATAGACGAGATAGCTTTCCCGATGGAGGATTGCAAATCTCGGGATTTCTCACCAAGTTAAGTATTTCTATTATTTCAAGTAATATTCAATAAATAAATTATAATTGATTTATCATTCTATTTTTTTATAATTTTTATTGTATTAATGTTCTCTATGTTAATATTAACAATACATGTTTTGGATAAATTAAGTATAATTTATTTTATATACTCTTGTCGATATTATTTGGTAGTAATTCAAAGATAGAATATACTTTATAGATGAGAAATAGATGAGATAGCTTTCCCGTTGGAGGATTGCAAATCTTGAGATTTCTTACCAAGTGAAGTATTTTTATTATTTTAACAAATATTCAATAAATAGATCATATTTTTACTTCTGATTCAAACTTTAAGTTCTATCATTTACGACGATATATAAGTGACTAAGTACCGATTTTGGGCGTTGAGAGGGGTGTTTACCCTTCCCCGTACGTAACCGACTCCCGGATCCGTTTAAATGAATCTTTGGTAACACAGACCGAATCTTGTTTTTTTAAAAAAATGATTTTTCTTAAAATTGTTGTAAAAGACGTTTTTAGGTATTCGACCTACCTAACCCAAAGGTCGATGGCGACTCTTTTCAATTTTATTCAAATCAATTCAAAATCATCCATTTTCCAAAATAAAAGTCATAATTGTTTTTAAATAATAATAAAAAATAGTTTTATAAAAAATGGTTATGACACAGGTAATGTAGTGAATTCTTGAACTTTGCCAAGCAATCCTAAATTTTCATAATAATATGATTTTAGAAGTACTGAGTTTAGTATGTTCAACTTGTTTATATGCTTTCATGGTCTATTTTTCTTCTCTTACAGATGCTGTTATCAGACAGGCTAATTGGGATGCTTCTAAAGTGAGGGAAAAACTGCGACGTGATATTGATGCTCACATATCATCTGTTCGCAATGCAAAAATTGTCTGAACTGATTGCTAGATATGAGGTGATTTTATTTAGTAATTCAGCCTTGTAGATATTTATTAAAACTTTTCACTATTGTTTTATCAATCAGCAAAGTGCTGAGATTTTAGTTTTACTGAGGAAAAACTTAGACAATCACTATCTGAACCAGTGGAGTCTGTACTTGTACTTGATGCTGCTGGAAGAGACACCTGGGCTTCAATAAGAAAACTTCTTACACGTGAGACTGAGAATTCCGTGTCAGAGTTTTCAACTGCTATTTCTAGTTTTGAGTTAGACCAACCTACAATGGATAGAATGCTGCAAGGTTTGAGGGATTAGGCAAGAAAAACAGGCTGGAAAAGTTCTGATCCTCATGAAGGATAGGTAGAGAATCTTAAATTTCAATTTCTTGATTGTTGCTGTTTGATTTTAATAGTCTGCTGTGTTTAATTCTTGATGTAATGTATCAGGTTCTCAACTATCTTCAGTCATGACAACGATTCAATGCCAAGAGTTTGGACCGGAAAAGAAGACATTAAGACCATTACCAAGGATGCTCGTATTGCAGTAATGTTTTTGGATTATTTCATTTGTGGAACTTTAATATACACTAATTGCATGCTGCAGCAATCTGAAAGGCTTTCAACTATTGTACTGTTTGCAGTCTCTGAGGCTGTTAGCTGTTATGGCTGTCATACGGTTGGACGGGAAACCAGATAAAATTGAAAACGTATTATTTTCTTCCCTAATGGAAGGAACCGTGACTTCTCCAGACCCTTTTGCCTCTAGCACATGGGAGGATGTAATGGGGGTTGGTTAGTTTTGTAATGTAAATAAGTTCATCAAACCAAAGTTCTTATTTAAAATTAGCACATGTATTAGGTACCTCCTGAAAATACCCTGATTACACCGGTGCAATGCAAGTCATTGTGGAGACAATTCAAAGCAGAGACAGAATTTACAGTCACTCAAGCTATTTCAGCACAGGTATATTATTTAGTGCTCCAGTTGGTTGCTGTCTTTCTAGTTGTAGGAGATGGCATATCAATGAGGACATAGTTTAGGTTATCTTTATAATTATTTTGTTTCTTATTTTAGGAGGCGTACAAGCGAAGTAACTCCTGGTTACCTCCTGCATGGGCAATTGCAGGAATGGTTATCCTTGGATTTAATGAATTTATGCTTCTTCTAAGGTAACATCATGTAATCTTTTGTATGGTGCAGTTATTCGTCCCTTTCTTTGAACTTGTTTTGTTCCTGGGCAATGCTCGTTTAAAGGACGTTAAGCTCCTAGTTGTTAGCAGTAGTTGGGGCTACAAACCCATTCCTAGGAGGCTGCTACCATGGTATGATGGACGACTGTTCTTAACCAACATTTCCAAGCCCCGGTTTTAGCATGAATATTCATCCGAAGCCTGATTGCATCTTAGTTCATTATACTAGTATGAATCTTCCTAGTTTACAATCGGTCGTGTTAATTTTTGTGCTCATTATATTTATCTGCTGATGAAACAGGAATCCTCTCTATCTCATGTTTCTATTTGTTGCATTTTTAATCTCAAAAGCCATGTGGGTAACGATGGATGTCCCAGGGCAGTTTCAACATGGCACGGTGAGTATGAAAGAGAATTCACTCTACTTTTGACAATTGTGCTTGTAGTTGTCACCAGCGACTTACCGTTTCATGTGAAGTTGCCCATTTCATGTCTTCTTTCAAAACTCTAATTTGGATTTTTGGCATGCGAATGAAAGCATGATATATAATATACTCACTCAGAGATGATGAGCACGAGTTGGTGCTGAAACGTCTTACTGTGGGATTATGCCCTCAATATTTCATGTTTTATTTTGTTGCTTGGAATGTTACCCAGTGATTCAATTTCTCTGTTCACCTCCTCTCCAGCTTGCCGGGCTAATCTCTACTTCATCGAGGTTTCTTCCTACTGTGATGAATCTTCTAAAATGAGTTGCCGAAGAGGCTCAAGGTCATCGAACTCCCGAGTCCCCCGGGCAACAGTCATCAGTAGCTTTTCAGAGTTTCAGGAATCAAAGTCAGCCAAGTGCAACAAGCTCAATTCCAGAGTCAACTGTTTCATCCAACGTTTGTGTGTCTGATTGTGGTATCGAGTACTCAAGCCCTAGCTTAATGCAGAGAAGAAACCAAAGAACTTCAGAAGCAGAGCTTTCTTTATAAATAATAAAGCGAGTCTGCCCGTGTAGGATGTATACAAAACTAGGTTCAAATATAATGAAAAATGAGAATATATTGACGCAGACGAGCGCGCGCGCGCGCACAGAGAGAGAGAGAGGAGAGAGAGAGAGAGAGAGAGAGAGAGAGAGAGAGAGAGAGAGAGAGAGAGAGAGAGAGAGAGAGAGAATCTTTTACATATGTAACGGAGGAATAAATAACAGTGTATAAAGAATTTGGCTGTGTTAGAATATGTTTACTAAAGTTGCCAGGGAGATGTGTATTGTACGCATATTCAATAAATTTAATTAATGTCCCGCGCACTGTTCTGTTAGCAGTGTGTTCCTTAGCATCGACAATCATTATCGTCCGTTCTCGTTTTATTATATATACTATTATTATTATTACCGTTATTATTACAAGGCCAAAAGGCCCAGTTACAATAAAACCTGGGGCTCAATTCCAGCAGATCCAGAATCTGGTTCAGGTCCAAACCTAATCCAAGCCCAAATAATCTAGAAGGCTCTAACTCAGCAGTTAGGGTTTCCCATGCTTTTTCAACGTCGCCAGCAACCATCATCGTTGGATCTAGAGAGATCCAACGGCCACAATGATCTAGCAGAAAACTTAGGGTTTCATTACACCCAAGGGTCTATTCCGGCTGCCGCCTCCAGGTGCTTCAACCAATCACTGCCACGAGGCCACCGCCTCAAAGGAAAACTCCAGAAGGTGAAGGATAACCGCACAGCTCATCGTCCCTAGGGTGAGTCACCACTGTAGCTCTGATAACTCACCGAAAAGCCATCATTGCAACTGAGCTTTCGAGCCCTATAAAAGGTCGATCCTGCGAAGAAACATAGATAATAAAAAAAAGAGGGAGACGGCAACCAAAAAGGAAACGAAAGGAACACAGACAAACAGAGAGGGAGGACGAACACAAACAGAAGGAGAGATAGAGAAACAAAGAAATAACGAGCAACAAGGAGAGAAGACTTACCTAACCGCCGGAGCCTCCACGCGCCATCGGAGACGTTATTACAACCGAGGTAAAAGCTTCGGTTTTGTTTAGATCTAGGGCGATCTAAAGGTTTTTAGGAAGAGTTAGGGACGAATCTGAGTTAAGGGAAAACCGACGAGCATTTTAATGTATTTGGGTAATTTTCGGCCACTGTGATGTCGACGTTGGCGATAGGCGACCGGCCGATGGACGGATTCCCTCCGGCGAGGGAATCCTAGATAGAGGTCGGAGCTTCTCTTTCCAAGAGAAAGAAGCCAAATGAGAGAAATAGACCTTAAGTGCCGGTTTTGGGCTATTTAAACCCTCCCCGAATGGCGTCGTTTTGGGGAGGGATTATTTGTGTAATTTGGGAATGGTTTAACCTCGTCCGTGGCCCCTCTAATTTTTTAATACTTTCATTTTGGTCACAAAATCAGGTTTTTCTGCATTTTAATTTAGTTCTCGCATTTTATTTATTTTTATTTTAGTCTCATTCATGTTTATATGTAGTTTAGGTAAAATAACATATTTAGTCCTTGTTATTTTACTAATTTATATTTTAATGTCTTATTAGTATTTATGGTTAAATTATATTAATAGTACCTAGATTTTATGTTATTTCGAATTATAGCCATAAAGTTTTATTATTTTACATTTTAATCATAATTTTAAATTTATTTTTATATAAACCTGGTTTATATTATTTTATGCAATAAATCCTAAAATATATCCTTAACTTATTAGGAATGTAATTTGAATGATTCGTTGGTATAAAATAATATCTTTAATGTGTTTTTAAGGGATTATAAATCAAATTAAATATGGATTTGTTAATTTATTGTAAAGACATTAATTAATAAACAAATGTACCAATTTTGGGCGTTGTGGGGGTGTAATCTTTCCCTATACGTAACTGACTCCCGAACTTATTTTTTGGTAAAAAAAACCCTTTTTGTGTTATTTTAATATTATTCTTAGGAATTATTATTAAAATAACATAATATTTTGGTGACCAATCACACCTCGTTAAATGATTAGTGGTGACTCTTCAAATTAGTGTTTTATCTTATGTAAGAAGATAAACACTTATATTTTCTTGAGACAGCTACACTTATATGTACGCTTTGTTTTTTTCGTCGGGCAAATAACGTCTCGATAGCTTGGCGACTCTGCTCAGGTTTTTTTAGAGAGTTAAGCCACCAGTTTATTAATTAATTGTCTTTGCAATAAAATTATAAATTTGTTTTAATTTTGTTTTAATCCCTTGATTATTTTAATAACCATTTTCTGTATAAATAGTTGTATTAACTTGTTTTTTTATGTTTACAGATTTAATTATGGGTCTTTAGAATAAATTAGTATGGTGTACATTGTTTATTTTTTTATGCTTTTCCTCACACTCTGTGCACTGTGTTTCAAGACATGAGCTAAAACCCCGCTCTTATCCTATTTAGCTTGAATGAGAAACTACTCCCTCGTGTGGTTTTCACCTCCGTATGAGATAGGGGACTATTCTTTGAGCTCACACCTTATGTTCCTTGTGTGGTTTTCACCTCTGTATGGACATAAGAAAGTGTGTTCCTTCGAATTGAACTCAAATTGAAACTCTGTAATAGACCAGGATTGAGGGCTTGGCAGTCCAAGGGGTACCAAAAAAGGACAATTCGATGACCCTTTTCACCTTAGAGCCATAACTCAGCATATAGTAAACCTAGAACTTGAGTCTAAACGGAGCTTAACCCAAATGAGTATCGTAAGGTTAGCATACAAGGAAAAGCATGTTGATTCTTTTAATTTACTTAGTATTACTTTATTTTCATAATAAATGCATGTGAACTAGAAATCATACGGTTAGGTTTATTTTTCCAAACAAAGCATGAAATTAGAAAGCATGAGGTTATGATATATATATGGACACCATGATAGAAATGATCTTTTCTTTCCTTTAATTGGTACTAATCATTTTTTTTCTGTAAATACATTTTATTTTATTTTAACTTGTTTATATTAATTTCTTGCATTGCATAACATGAAATAATCAGAGGTGTTCGAGAGTGGTCATCAAAATCAAAGGTTTTCATTATGGATAAAGGGTTTCATGATCAAGTGAAATGTGATGCAGTCAAGGAATAGTATCTTGAGGAAGATCTCAAAAAAATGGAAAGCTATATACCCAAAGTTCCTGTTAGATTGATACCAAAAGCATTTTACGGTAAGAGTATCAATAGAAGCATTCAGAAGGAATGAAGTTTTTATGAAGCTCAAACACATTTTTGGAAGAATGAAAGCAAGAAATTGAGCACAGAGGTTGAAGCCATGCGTAACTATTTTTAAAGAATCATTCAAGCCTTTAAAAATGTTGGTTTAGGAAATACCCAGGAGAATGGACAACATAGATCATTAAACTAAAAAATGATTCTGAGCAATGGAGAAAGAATGGAAAGATACATGAAGATCGAGCAAGGAAATTCTCTTATGATTTACAGGTTGAAGAAGAAATGTGCAATACAACCATCATCAATTTGGGAAAATGTCAAGCTGAAAATCAAATGTTAAGTAAGGTCATAACCAACATGAAAGCCTCATATCAGTTCCGCCAGTATGAGATTGATGCTGAATTAAAAGCCATTATAGCTAAGAACAACACCTTGATGAAGATAGTAGAGGATTATAGAGATCTTGTACAAGAACTTCTTGAACACAAATACTCTCTTATAAATGAAAATAAGCAACATTGTCTATAACTCCGAGAGATGACATGTAAGGTTCAAGAAAAAGACGATGTCATAAAGGAAGTTGCTTTCCAAGAAAATAATGTGTCCCACAAGGTGTAGACTTAGCTGGCTTTACAAGGAAATTGAAGCAGATTGACAACTCAACTCTTGAGCATGAATGGAAATTAACTTGGCTTTTTAAGGAGATAGAGAAGTTAGGAGTGAGAGCTACCCCTTATATGTAAAGTTTTGTTTGATGTATCATAACTTTTGTGTTCAATGAAAGTTGTTTTAAGATGATCACTCTTGCATAACACCTTTTTCATACATGCATTTGTATTGCATAATTTGTATTTTTATTTTTCGCATTTACATTCATGTTTTGTATAACATGTTAACATGTGTCTATCATGAAAACATGGGAGTAATCTATGAAGGATTTTATAAAATCAATTTTGGAAGAAAATTCAAGTAATTCGGGGCAGATTACCAAAAGATTGAAAGCAATGAATGGAATATTAGCACGAGTTAGAAGGATTAAAAGAATCCAAGAGCAACTTGTAGAGACTTAATGAGAAATGTTTAATGAAACAAGAAAGTTCCAAGTTGAGTCCAAGGAACATATGTCCAAGCTGATGAGTATGATGGTCACTATACTATATGGGGAGAAAACATTAGAAGACCCTATTGAGCAAGAAAAGATGAAAACCTTGGGTAAGAATTGAATGCTAGTGATGCGCAGTTAATGCAATGATAACAAATGACCAAGAACCTGTTGGGGAACTTATAAATCCAATTCAACTCCAAAAATCGGGTATGATCTTAGAAAATGCGATATAAATCAAGTTGGAGAAAGTAAAAATTAAGGGTGAAGCCTCTAACATGAAAATTAAACTTGATTCAAAGAAGAGAAGCATGAAAGAAGATCAAATGCCATTGAAGAAGGCTATAGAAGAAAAAAAAGAAAAAAAAAGAGGGCATATCTCATTCCAATTCCAATCTCATATTCAGACTTGTTACCTTTCTCTTTGAAAGTGGTCTTGTAACACTCATTCCTCCTAGTACTTATTTGCGACCAGATTGCAAGATGTCAAAAATTCATGCAATTATCATTTTGAAGATTTTAGTCATTCTACGAAAAATTGTATAATTTTGAGATTAAAGGTTCAAAACCTCATCTCAGAAGGGTTGTTATGTTTTTAATATGGGAAACGTAAGCTCCTCAGAAGCTCAAAATTGGTCGAGGAAGAGAGATCTTCAAATCATTATCTCTCTCATTATGTTGGTCAAGAGTCAAACATTCAAAGCAAACATTTTGGTCATCAGTCATAAGGACTTCAAGATAGTAATAACAATTGCAAAGAGACAATAAGGTCAAAAGAGCTTCTACCCAATTTTTCTTCAGTTTCATGCAGCAAGTTATATCCCAAGTTACTCTAATCTCATCTTATTGCTCCATGTTTAGCTAAACCTTTGTTTCCCCTATACCCGAGTTGGTATAATTAGAAAGTATCTTGTGAATATCATACAGGAACCCGAGGACACTCATTGAGAATTGCGGTAACTTCAAACGACGAGTCCAAGATCTTTTGACTCATGGATTTATAGAAGTGAATGTTAACAATCAATCCATTGTGATCAAACAATTGGAAGTTAACCCCCAAATGAAGTTAATAGGGTCAAAGCAAGCGAAGTTCATACAGCAGAAGATATTGAGAAGAAAAAATGAAAAGCTAAAAAAAGTGAGGAATCTATAGAAGATTTAACTTTTGATACCTCTCTGATGCTAAAGAATAAGAAATAGATGAGAAATGAAGAAGTGAAAGGAAATGTAATTTGAGATTGGCCCATAGGTTTAAGAAGAAATGGGGCAGATACAACCCTGAAGATGCCTCAAACACCTATATCAGATTTTCTAAAAACAATTAAGGCATGGGGTAATTTAAGGAGTCTGGTGAATACTACCCAATCATAGCTGCAATGAGTGTCCAGAACCAGGACAAAACAGTCATCACCAAGGAAAATTGTTCTGGAACTAAATTTGAGCCTGGTTTTCAGTCAGGAAGAAAATGACAATGGGGGGATTTTACCAAGAAACTGCTCAGGAGGAAGCAGAAATTGGTATATCTGAAGGTTTACCCTAAAAGAGTTACCCAAGAAATGATCAAGAAATGGGAGGCAAATGAGGACAAAGATCCTGATCCGATTACACACACATTCTAAGAGTAATGGGGCAGTTAGATAAACAAGTGGAAGTTGTTATTACCACTATAGTACCTTTCATTTTTAACATCTTGTTTGAACATGTTTTTGTTCCTTTCTCCGCCTTTTTGTAATAAATAGATTTGTATTGCTTTTAAGGTTATGAGCATTGAATTAATTTTGCAATCTTGCAGTTCTTTGAATATCAACTGGATTATGATTAGAGTTATACATCTTTGACAAAGTATCAAGATTGAAAATTGGTAAAACAAGGACCTTGACCTTACCTCAGAAGAAATACAGCCAAACAATATATCATCCTCTTACAAATACGAGATAGCCTTCTCCTATTGCAAGAATTAGAAAAAAGGCTTGGTATTTATATATAGGAGCGTATAACATGGGGCATCTTTTGTGTAACATTGCAAAACTGACTAGGTTACTCTTTTATTGATGACGTTTGATGATGAAATCTTTACAAATAGGAAAATCTAGTTTAAGTCAGTTACTTGGAAATTGAACTCTAACGATGAGATTTTCTTACTTCCACCAAACCACATAGACTATAATAGGTTGTTCTTAACAAGCTTAAGAAGTTTGAGTCGTATACCCATGCTATATTATTATATGCAATAAAGCTTGAGTTGTCCCTCTAAAGCAATTGGTTAATCGCCCCGTCTTTATGGATAATATTCAACTAGCTTATTATATTATTCTATGCAATAAAGTTGTCCCTCTAGAGCAATTGGTTAATAGCTCTGGCTTTATGGATAAGTTTCAATTAGCCCAATAAAGGCTAATTGCAATAAAGCTGAATTCAGCTAGCCAAAGTGGCAAAAGATTACTAAATAAGAAGTAGTTGTAAAGATGGACTAAGGGAGTTAAGGAACACTTGTTATAGTCAACTTCACACGTGCACACAGAAATTTCATTTTTAGACTGATATTTTTGTATTGCTTTGGTTAGAGGAGTCTAAATGGAAGATTTTGGAGAACCAAAATAGAGGTATTCTAGAAAGTCTAGTAATTGGCTATACTAGTTGCGTCATTTTGTATGCATCCGGTTAAAATACCAAGTCAAGAAAGTGATGCATGTGGCAATGTTCACAAAGAGTGAGAGATGAGTGACATCTTCAATAGATGAAACCATAAAAAGTAGGAAAGCCAACCTGAAACTAACCTATCAATTTTGATACTAGTCAAAGAGCTATAACTCTGAAACATTAAAGAATTGTTGATTCTTTTGATATTCTTTGAACTCATGCTTATGATTTGATTCTATTGTGAATCTGCAAGGTGCAATATTTTACAAAATTCTTCCATTCTTTGATAAAGAAATGAGGAAAAACATTTTCAAACAAGACAGTCTCAAATAAGAAAGGTTCTTGAAGCAAGTCGATGCCTATTCTACCTCTATTGAAGAAAAAAGAATAAACGATGCTAGAATGATAAAGCATTTCACATTCTTGAAAGCAAGTGGTTCGAGAGACCTAAAAGTCAAAAAATTGGACTTATAACATTCCCTTTGTAACAATCAAACAGACATTGAGAGTAAGCCTTACAATTTAGAATGAAGGCTCACGTCAGCATGAAAATATTGGGACATTTTGAAAGCCCATTTCAATCAGAAATAGAATGTTGGGACATTTTGAAAGCCCATTTCAGACAAAAATGATTCATGTGGGGCATTTTGAAGGCTCATATTAGTAAGAAATAATTTGAACGTTCATATCAGCAAATGTTGTGGCATGCTGAAGGCCCGTATCATCCTTCAAAAGATCATTGTTTTGAGAAAATATTTCCAATGAGAAAGAAAGGTATGAAGAATGAAAATGGTGAAATACTGACAATGGAGCTGACTATATATGATCATTTTCATCATACGGTTGTATTATCCTGGTAATCTCACCTACATTGATGCTAACAAGTTAAGGTATTTCACTTGTATTCCCAATGAGCTTTGTTCTTAAGTGTTCTTGTAACATCATAAAAAATCTCTAAACACCATGCAAAGAGTTCTCTAGTTGAGAAATCTGGGCAGAAGCCACATGAAATGATGAATGTGTTGTCAAATGTTTTACGAACCGGTGATTATGGTATTGAACCAATGTTGTGATCATGTGGTATTCTCAATTATTGATTCAAAATGAAGATTGTATTCTAAAACCTCAAGGTTAGAAGCAAGAAATGATAAAGATTTCTTTCCACGGAAGGAGCATAGAAATTTTAACAACAAGAAACTAGTGGATCCAATTAATGTTTAAACGATAGGTTGTTGTTAAACATCTCAACATGATATGGTATAAATAATCCTTGTTCGAGATTTGATTAGATGTGGAGACATGAAAGGAATTAGGATAAATCATCCTTGAGATGTGTTTCAAGAGTTAAATTAGAACAGACGATGCTCTCCTAATTAATCTCTGCTGAGGTTGACATATTTACATCTACATTCTGCAAAGATAGTAGATTTTACTTTCAAAGATGAAAGTTTTATTGGATTTTTACACAAGTTCAGTCGAAGAAAGCTGGTATTATCAATGACAAAAGGGGACAACTAGGTCATAATTCTGATTGTGACAAAAAGTTCCATAAATGAAACAATTCTTCTGAGACTTTAATATAAATTGAGGCAAAGAAGATACAAAAATGCAAGTTGATCAAATGGCTATTCAGAAATACAAGTTTGTTGCTACACTGATGATTGAAGTAAGCCATGGAAAGAAATGATCAAGTGGAAGAAGATTGAATTCGTCACTTTGGAGTCAAAAGAAGATTGAATTGATACTTTTTTCATAAAAGAAAATGCATTTCATTGATACATTTGATTGCATGTGCATAAATACATTTTTACATGAAGATGCATGAACAAAATACCTTACGAGTATAAGGTAGAATTCAAATCTCAAATGAAGGAATCATGTTAAGAGAGGCAAACATCTAAAGAATAGATGGACGCAATCCGCAGAGGAAGCATTATTTTTTGGGCATGTTACCCAACCAACAAGTTGTTTTGAAAAATGAGAAAACAATTTTCAAAGTTTCTTACTCAGTAAATTATTTCCCACGAATTTGTAAATCCTTAGGGTCATTTGTCAGTCTTTCAAGCATGATGCTTAAATCCTTAGGGTCATCTGTAAGTCTTTTGAGCAAGATGATAAGTCCTTAGGGCTATCCGTAAGATCTCCATGAAAGAGTAGTGGAAGCAAATCAATATCGAATCTGATCTTCACGGAAGAGTAGTGAAACAGATTCTTCTCAAGTCAATCCAGCCTTCACGGAAAAGTAGTAAAGTAAATCATTTCCAGCCTTCACGGAAGAGTAGTGAAGTAAATCATTCTCAGCCTTCAAGGAAGAGTAGTGAAGTAAATCATTTCCAGCCTTCACGGAATATTAGTGAAGTAAATCATTCTCAGCCTTCACGGAAGAGTAGTGAAGTAAATCATTCTTAGCCTTCACAGAAGAGTAGTGAAGTAAATCATTATCAGCCTTCACAAAAGAGTAGTGAAGTTAATCAAATCCCAACCTTCACGAAAGAGTAGTGAAGTAAATCATTCTTAGCCTTCATGAAAGAGTAGTGAAGTAGGAGCAGATCAAAAATGAGATCTCTACGGAAGAGTAGTGGAACGAATTTCCCATCAAAGTATGAAGTCAACTAACCGAAAATTCTTGTCTTTTTGTATTTGCTCTATTCTTGTTAACACAAAAATAAGCAAAGAGGGGCAACTGTCGACAGTCATATTCGTTCATTCTCATTTTATTATATATTATTATTATTATTATTATTATTATTATTACCATTATTATTACTATTATTATTACAAGGCTTGAAGGCCCAGTTACAATAAAACCTGGGACCCAATTCCAACAGATCCAAAATCCAGTTCAGGCCCAAACCCAATCCAAGCCAAAATAATCCAGAAGGCCTGAACTCATCAGCTAGGGTTCCCTTGCTTCTCCAACGCCGCTAGCAACCATCACCGTTGGATCTGGAGAGATCCAACGACCACAGATGATCCAGCAGAAACCATAGGGTTTCATTACACCATAGGGTCTATTCCAGCCATCGCCTCCATGTGCCTCAACCAGTCACTGCCACAAGGCCACCGCCTCAAAGGAATAATCCAGAAGGTGAAGAATAACCGCACAGCTCATCGTCCCTAGGGTGAATCACCATCATAACTCCAGTGACTCACCGAAAATCCATCATTGTAGCCGAGCTTTCGAGCCTTATAAAAGGTTGATCATGAAAAGAAACATAGACAATAAAAAAAGAGGGAGACGACAACCAACAAGGAAATGAAAGGAATACAGATAAACAGAGAGGGATGACGGACAAAAACAGACGGAGAGACAGAGAAACAAAGAAATAACGAGCAACGAGAGAGGAGAGAAGATTTCCCTAACCACTGGAGCCGCCACGCACCATCGAAGACGTTATTACAACCGAGGTAAAAGCTTCGTTTTTGTTTAGATCTAGGGCGATCTAAAGGTTTTTAGGAAAAGTAAGGGTTGGCTCTGAGTTAAGGGAAAACACGAGCATTTTGGTGTATTTGGGTAATTTTTGGCCTTTGTGGATAGTGACCGACGATGGCTGTCGACGCCGGCCGGTGGACGGATTCCCTCCGACAAGGGAATCCTAGAGAGAGGTCAGAGCTTCTCTCTCCAAATAAGAGAAATGACACTTAAGGGCCGATTTTGGGCTATTTAAACCCTTCCCGAACGGCGTCATTTTAAGGAGGGATTATTTGTGTAATTTGGGAATGGTTTAACCCCGTCCGTGGCCCCTCCAATTTTGTAATACTTTCATTTTGGTCACAAAATCAGGTTTTTATGCATTTTAATTTAGTTCTCATATTTTATTTATTTTTATTTTAGTCCCGTTCATGTTTATATATATTTTAGGTAAAATAACATCTTTAGTCCTTATTATTTTAGTAATTTATATTTTAATCTCATATTAGTATTTATGGTTAAATTACATTAATAGTACCTAGATTTTATGTTATTTCGAATTATAGCCATAAAATTTTATTATTTTACAGTTTAATCATAATTTTAAATTTTTTTATATAAACCTTGTTTATATTATTTTATACAATAAATCCTAAAATATCTCCTTAACTTATTAGGAAGGTATTTTGAATGTTTTATTGGTATAAAATAATATCTTTAATGTTTTTTAAGGGACCATAAATCAAATTAAATAAGGATTTGTTAATTTATTACTAAACATTAATTAATAAACAAATGTACCAATTTTGGGCGTTGTGGGGGTGTTAATCCTTCCCCACACGTAACTGACTCCCGAACTCATTTTCTGGTAAGTAGACCCTTATTATTCTTAGGAATTTTTATTAAAATAATATAACATTTTGGTGACCAATCACACCTCATTAAATCATTGGTTGAGACTCTTCAAATTAGTGTTTTATCTTATGCAAGAAGATAAACACTTATAATTTCTCGAGACAGCAACACTTATGCGTACACTTATTTTTTTGCCGAGCAAATAACGTCTTGACGCTTAGAGCTACAGGTTGTGGTTCATAACCAATTCTCTCAGGTTAGTGAATAAAAAAAGCTAAACTAAACTTCTCTTTCTCATTGAATTATTGTGGACACTAATATTTTGCCGCTAAAATCTCAACCAACCTCCACCTATTCTCGGCACAGTCAACAACCATAAGCCAACAAACACAGTGTTTCAGTCCAAACAAAAATGTAAACCGCGCCTAAAAATAGTGTTTTCAAACACTATAAATAAAGGGGAATAACACAAGGAATGGGGCATCAGTTTCGAAAGCAACAAGAAAACGAAATCGAAAAGCAAATGGGCATTTCGGAGAGAAAACAAAAAATATACAAGGGAGATAGAGAATTCGAAACTAAAAAAAACACAAAAGAACAAGTGATTACCTTGCTCTCAACTGGAACCGTGGCTGCCGTTGCTTCACCGGACCAAAAAATAATTACGATCTTCAAAGGTAATATCTTGTTTTTCTAAATATGGTAGCATGAGAGAGTTCTAGAACTCTCTCTATTTTTTTCGGGCAAATGAAACGAATGTGGTGGGTTTCAAAGTAATCCTTAAATTGGGATTATATCCTAGCTACAATACGGTGTAGTTTGGTTGAGGAATCTGCGCATAAAGGAAAAAGGGAAAATATCACGCTTGGTCCATTCCTTTTATGGGTAATTACACATGTTTTTTTTTATTTTGGGTGGGGAAAATCACAATTTAAACCCCTTATCCTTGTAACATTGTCCTTTGGTCATTGAATAATATATCATTTTCATTTTGTGATTTAAATATTGTTTGCATGCACTTTGGTCACTGTATTTAAAGTTTTAATGTTTCAATATTTGTATTTTAATCCTGTTTTACTTATTTTAATTTGTGTTAATGTTTAATTTTGGCCATGAAATTTGTAGATATTTTATATTAGTCACTATTTGTTATTTGGTTTAATTGATATTTGATCCTTTTATTTTTTTGTTATCCATTTTTTTCTTTTCTTTTTTTAAAAAACATTTTTTATTACTTTTAAAATTTAGCATTTTTTGTTATTTATTTTTATTTTTTATTCTATTTAATATTTTACATTATTTATTTATTTATTTATTTTATTTATCTTTATTTATCTATTTTATTATTATTATTTTTTTCTTTTTATTACTTCTTTTTCATAATTATTTTATTATCCCTTTTAATATTTTTTTACTTATTTTATTATTTTTTAAAAAAACGTTTTTAACCCTTTTTCCTCTTATTTGATATTTTTATTATTTTCATTTTTCAATTTAACATTCTTTATGTCTTTTTCAGTAATAATCTCAATCGATCAAAGGTAAGTAATTCGAATCGAATGTTTTAAATTTCAATTTAAATTTTAATTTTCGCACTTGAAGACAACCGACAAATTAATTGATACCAAAAGGGCGGTTCAAGGGTGTTAATCATTCCTTGATTGTAACCGACTCCCGAACCCGACACATTTCTACTGAAACGTAGATCAGGTAAGATGGTGTTCGATCTACCTAAATATCGTTTTAAAATGATCGATGACGACACTAACCCACTCACTTCAAGTCAAAGCCCAATTCCGGGCCGACTCGAAAGACAGTCGCGACAGCTTGGCGACTCTACTTGGGACAGGTAAATGAGTTATGCCAGAATTAATTTTCGGTTATCTTTTTATGCGAAAATAGTAAATTTAAGTTTTAATTTATTTATTCGATTTCAATTATTTATCTTTGATTTTTTTCAAATAAATAAGTTGTACTGACGTTTTTCGGTGATTTCATATTTTTTGAAAAAGTTTACATCTCATGCTCTATACTAGAGCTCTGAATCCTTTTTTAAGTGGGGGTAAAAGCGACGCCTTTGTGAGAATTTATTCTCCGTGCGGGCATAAGGGAATGTATCCTCTCGAGTTTAACTTAGTTCACATGAGCTTGTAATGGGCTTAGGACTAAGGGTCTGGCAAGCCCAAGGGGGCACCAGCAAGGAGAATTTGAGTACCTTTTTAGAACCTAAATCGGAAGACTACAGGGAATTAGAGTCCATCCTGAAACCTCATTTCAAACCCTAGGTTGCTTCGATATTATTTTCTGCTTTCTTTTTTCTGTTCAAAGCATGTGAACTAGAAATTTATGTGGTTAGGACTGATTCAAAATTAACATGTGGGATAGAGATCATGTCCGAGTATGAATAATAAGTATGTGGGGTAGATATCATGTGGGATATGATATTTCATTTTCATTATTGTTTTGATTTACCTCACTAACTCTTTCATTTTAATTTTCATAATTTGCATCATTAAAAAAAGATGTTGATCCACCAAAAACGTGTTGTTAAAAGTAAATAATCTATATTAATAGACAAATGGGTTATAATACAAGAGATGAAGAGCTCAGGAGTCCGACTATGGTCAGAAAATACTCAGAATGGACCGGGATTTACACTGAGCACGCCAAAGGTCAACTATTTAAGCTAGAAAAGGTTGCAGGGAAGATGAGAAAAAGGGTATTGACCTAGAGAGTCCCTTCAAAGACAACAGGCCATTGTTGACAAATCAAAGAAGTAAACAAGTGAGTTTTAGATAATTCCCCTCAATGGAGGCTTCCAAAGGCGCTTTCATTGAAGGCAGACTCAGCAGAACTAGAGATGCAGTCATTCAACAGCTCGTCACCTGCACAGTTTAGCCAGAGGAGTCAGAACGGTTCGAAAGGGTAGTCAACCGATGACAGGAAAGGCTG